>NC_087200.1:129247924-129352924 GCF_015104395.2 Macrobrachium nipponense
TGATCACATTAGAATTTACACTGGGACTAAGTAAATCAATATATATTAAAAAAAATTTTCAACAGGCATGATACTGAACAAGAAAAATCAGCCATGTCAGACTGTCTATTACATTTCTAAGCGGCGACCAGGAAAATCCAGATCTAAATATAAACTACTTGTAATATTGATAAGCAAAGATAAATATAAATACGCCTGACAAGTATTGTAGTAACACCTGCAGGCCATCAAACCCAGTCTGACGGCTGTCCCGGTCATCTTCCCTATTTTGACGGTGATATGTTTACTAGATTTTATCTTATTTAACTACCATAAGTGTTGTATTTTACCATGTAAGAGCTTACTTCTGAAGCCACGTCCTTGAAGACGAAAATAAGTTGTATATGAGTTTACACACATAAATATATATATATATATATATATATATATATATATATATATATATATATATATATATATATATATATTTGTGTGTGTGTGTGTGTGAAATTATAGATACCTCAATACATACGGTTCGTCCCCCTTGATTTAATATCAACTTAATTCTCGTTTGTACAATACTAGGCGACATTCTTCAAGTACCCGAAAAAAAAACATACACCACACATCGTCTTGAGGCAATCATTTTAAACTATATTCGCCCCCCCCCCCCCCCCGCCCCACACACAAAAAAAAACTATTAAATGAAGAAACAAATAACAACTGGACATTTCCAGTACTTGCGAGGGCTTTGTATTTCGAAGCACCTGAACATTCGAAAATGTATTTTTCGAAAAACCTCTGACAATGTTCTTTAGCTACAATGTATTCTATTATACTTCAAGTTTACATTCCTTGAGTTGTTTTCGCCAACAGATAATACCCCCATAGGCGGTGTCTTGCGGGTCTCTAGGAAATTCAAATTTCTTTGTAACATTTTCCATTTTTTATATGGCAGGAAATTTTTGCAGCAACTTAAAAAAATCATATCTGTAATAATCTATCTTAAATCTCTGAAGTCTGAAATCTTTTCTTTTAATCGATGTGCGTCAGCCTTTTTTTTTTTTTTTTTTTTTTTTGTAATCGCATTACGTAATTTATATTTATGTGGCTTATTGCGACTCTTACATAAAGCATATGGTATATTCTTTTTTTTATTTCTGTAACTGCTGCAACTCGAAGAATATACTTTTTTCTCAAGTGTAGCTTGACCTGAAGCGAGAAAAAACAAAACAGAAGTAGCCCATCGAGATTAAATTCTGTTTTGAATCTGAAAGGTAAATTTCCTCTACGAAAAAAAAATCACATAGGCAAATAGTAGTATGTTACACAGCTGCAATGCAGGAAAGCAATATTTCAGTAAGAAACAAAATGCAAAGTTCATTCTCATATTTTCTTTGGGCTGTGCAACTATAAATATAAACTAAAATTACCAACATCGGACAATTCATAGTATTATCTACTATCAAACTGATGCTTTGTATGCATCCGAACCCTTGAAAACCTGACGGGTTGCAAAGTAAACAAAATGAAATATGTAAACATCATATCCTTTCACTGAATTATAGAAATACATGTAAAGTGATAAAACTCTTTTTACGTACATTTCAGTCGCGCACTAAGGTTAATCACTGAGAACATTCCTCCCAATTTATTCAAATAATGAACAGGTTCCTCGAGTAAACAGTAACTGCTTTCAAATACGATATTATCAACAAAACCTCGTTTCGGTTCTTGTAAAAACTCACCAACACACACGCATCTAAAGAGCAGTGTTATCGTCTGCACCTTTTAACTATTTCGTAATGGAAAGTACAATTTACAATCTCAGTGCGTTTACAATCCTAATACATTCTAAAGCAAATCCAAAATGATTAAAATACGGTGAGAAAATAATATGACAGAAAATACTCAACAGACCATTTTCGGTTCTGTGCTTTAATAAATAGCACACTTCATCCGTAAAATATTGACATACAAGGGTCACCGCTATCAGAGGTAATAAAAGGCTGTCCTTTCATTATATTTGTTAATCGCTCTCTCTCTCTCTCTCTCTCTCTCTCTCTCTCTCTCTCTCTCTCTCTCTCTCTTGGGTACTGCCAAACACCATTATTCATCTTATTTTTATTTTTAACGGTCGTGGTCATTAAAGGGGCCCAACCGAAGAAAATTTTTATGTCTTGATACTGCGACTGAGTGACTATAAATTACTGATAGAATCAGTGGGATTAAGTAATAAATACCCGGGGGAGATAATTGTTTCTTTATCCACAGCCCCTCTCTGGCCATTCTTCCTCGCTCCGAGCTGCCTTCACCCTCTTTCTTCATACTTGAGTCTGAAATATCACACCTTTGCCCATTATCATTAGTACATCCTTGAACAGACAGAGGGATCCATCACACACCTGGTTGTACTAAAGACCATCACACTAACAAGAAATAAAAGGAACAAAACTATTTTTATTTTCCTATAAAATCTTTCTCCTATCCTTTTTGTGTCGAGTCTCCTGTACAAGAGCTAAGAAAAAGTGATGAAAACTGAAATAATTACCGAATACAATCTGTGCACATTTTATCTTTTGTTAATTTCAGCACAGTCATATCCAGCCTTCCTTATCGAAGTTCTAACTCCTGTGGGTCTGGGTCTTTCAACTCTTCTGGTGCCCACAAGAACCTAGCTGACATCATCACGTATTATTCTACCAAGGACCACGGGACGGACATGCCCAAGCCATCTTCTGCCTTTTATAATCATTTCATCAGCATATGAAACTTCCTTGATTTCCCGTATACCCTCTGACTCGTAATATTCACTAAATTCCAACTCAAGAGAAACTGTACTGGATATTACTGTCCCTAAGTAACTGAAAGAGGAACCCTCATCAATTCTTTCTCCATCTAATATTACTTAGGAACACTCTGACCTCCTTACTTCCGTTTTTATTAGTTTTGCTTTGAGTCTCATATTCCCGATATATGAGGCATTCCCTTGAGCAAGTGTTATACATCTTGTGAGTTGTACTGAGTGAAACAGTACCGTCTGCATATGCTAAAGTTTGCCAAAATTGTATTGTCACTCAACACTTTCTCTTCTACCACCATGTTTCTTCATTACAAAATCTATGAGAAGGGCAAATTCACTCGGTGAGACCCCACCAACATTACCTTTGCATTTACGTCGTTCATGAGGAATTTCAGTTGACTTTATTATTCAAGTTGAATGGCACATTGACGCAAGAACTTCCACAATACTGCTCTATGGACGTTGTCCAATGTTTTCTCGTACTCAACAATAGCCAACATAAAGGGATTTTCAAATTTCATATACTGTTACATCTATGGAGACAAATATTTGATCTGATCAACTGCTGCCTTTTCTGTAACCAACTTTTTTATCTCTAAGATTTTTATCAATTTCTTTCTCCAGCCTGGTGACAGACAGCATGCTGGATAAATTCGTTACAATCGACACATGTATGTACAATGTTTCTTTAGTCTCCACATTCAGTATGGTCACCTTTCTTTGGTTCTTTAGCTACGAATTCCAATTCCCAATCATCAGGCTTTGTTAGCTCATTCCTTATTCTTTAAGACATTCTAGTAAGTATACAAAGTTATTTCAGTTTTAGTTAAACTATCCTTAAGTGACTCCATTATAATCTGGTGTTTTTCATCTGCTAAGTTGCATTATTACTCATTCCACCTGAAAACTGGGAATTATTTCCTCATCACATTCAAGTCTTTGTCAGCTTCTGGTATATCAGTCATATTATCCTCCGCATATCTCTTATCCATAACCTCAGAAAACTGTTTCGCCCAACGGTGCAAATCTTCTGCAGATATAATTTTTGACACATCCCTCCTGAGCTAGTATTGCCTTACAAATCTTTGATGTGACATTGCCATATAAAAACTTGAATTACGCAACTGTAATACATCGAAAATTCATTTTGCTCATAAAGCAAGACCCACGTCGTAATTCAAAAGTATACCGAAGAAAAAATAAAATAATGAAACCATATGAATGAAACTATCAGTAAATAACTAACTTGATCTCACCAAGAAAAGTCCAAAAGGATTTAGGCACCTATCCTAAAAAAAAATCTATTTTGTATTCTTACATAAGGAGGGGATTAAATGCCTGCTGATGATCATTCGTCTGTGGCTCCTTCCCCTAAAGATTCGTGGCCATATATATATTATATATATATATATATATATATATATTACTATATATATATATATATATATATATATATATATCTATATATATATATATATATATAACTAGTATATATATATATATATATATATAATATTATATATGTATATATATATAGCCACGATGCCCTCCTTATTTGAGTTGAGATTAGGAAATTGTGGTTGGATAGCGCTTAATTGAGACCACTCAAATGCGCACCATCGTAAGGCCATTGCATCGAGACTGCCGGGGAGAGAAATTTAAGAATACTGAATAATAAGTTACCTTTTTCGGTGTCAGGCAACTAAAGCGGTTAACTGTGAGGACCTAACAGCCACACATGGGGGTTTGGATAATCCAACAAGTAGACATAACTGGACGATAAAGACACGGAGCATTCCAAACTATCTTCTCTTTGGGAGAAATTTTACGGATAACTGTATCAATCAGTCGTATCTTCTTCAGTAGACAATACAACTGATTGCACGATATAAATATTTGGAAAATACAAATTAGAAGTTATGCAATTATTCTTTCAAAATAATTAGCACAGTTTTTAAGATGTTAGTCGACTGAAAATCTATTTTCTTTTCCATCAAACAAAACGACTAAAACCAATTCACCCTACAAATGAGCAGCAATTCCTTATCGCTTTTTTTTTTTACTTTAAAGTGAATGAAGCACGTAACTTGCTTTAATTTTTCGGGAAAGAAAACGATTCAGTTTCCTTACTCCTGACCTCACTTGTTTGTTTCGAAATGATACCTATGTCATTAACAATAAATAAATGGAATCATCATTTTGGTTTGCTTATCAGTACCATCATAAAGGAAGCTCGCCCTTTCTCTCGTCTCTCACTTTTGGATGATCTGCTTTGCGGAAGCTTATTTAACAAGCAGCCTCTTTAGCTTGTTATGCATCACTGAAAAATAACACTAATAATAATAATAATAATAATAATAATAATAATAATAATAATAACTAAACCACTGCTAGGACGAATTAGCAAGCCTACTAAACTTTCAAACTTACTAATTTAGCCAAAGTCCATTCATAAATAAATAAATTATCATCACCCACATGGATAACAAATTAAATGATGCTATGTTACTGAAAACTGACAGGGTGAAATATAATTCAGTCTATAACTACAACTTCATTAATATGTAGTCCTGGCACATATTAAATAAGTGCGTACATATATACATAGATATTTACATATACAAACACACATACATACATACATACATACATATATACTTAGTTATAAACGACATTTCTTTTTGGTAAAAACATTTTTAAAGTCGACACCCAACGAATCTGTAAAAAGAAGACTAATTTGACAGAGGGCGGATTCAAACCGGGCTGAGACTAACTCAAATTTGACAGGAACTAATTCAATCTTCCTCTATCCAGCCAAAACACCTTCCCTTGAATAGCCCTCTAAAAGTCAGGCTCCGGAGATTCTCTTCGACGTAATAAAAAGTCAACATTTTTAGAACCCGAATTTTATAGTCTCTTCGATTCAGCTAAGAATCTATTTTTGTGCTTATCCACACAGAATGCGATTCTCTCCTCTGGATGGCATTACAAGATACAACAGGGGAGAGAGAGAGAGAGAGAGAGAGAGAGAGAGAGAGAGAGAGAGAGAGAGAGAGAGAGAGAGAGAGAGTCTTTTGTAAAAAGTTAAGATAGGCATATTCATATTGTGCTTGTGTGCACTAACGGTTTAAATGAAACTGAATGCTTCCCACCCAAATTTCTTGCAGCCAATTAAAAAATGGCTTTCTATAGGTCCATAAAAAATTCCTTCGGGCCAGTGAAGTTGAGAGTACAACTGTGAAAGAGAAGATAAAAAAGAAAGAAAGAAAAGAACGAAGCCTCCCAAGCCCTGAACTAATGTATTCTCAGTAGCCGGGTCGTTTTGTCAGTTTTTGTCGCTCGCTTAATTGGCACAGTTCGAATCCGATACATTTTACCACTCCTATTTCTCTGCTTTGTCATTTTTTTTTCAGTGAAGAATACATAGGCTTTGCAATGGATGAAGGGTCTATGGGTACCGTTATTCTGATAACACCGTTGATTTTAAAAAGAACTACGAAAATTTGCATTACACAAACATAAGTCGAGATTCGATTTTAAAGTAAAGTTTTATCACCAAACTGTTTCAGGACTTTGTGAATGAAGACAGCAGAAAAGGGGGTTTTGGTTACCCTAAAAATGAAACGCTATATATATCGCTTAATAAAAATAAGAATCTTGGTCATCTTGGTCCTCTCTTCTTTCTTTCTTCCCTTACTTATCTGAGACAAATCTCCCGAACGATACGGTCCCAAGAGGATTCTAAAAGGTGAATATGAGATCATGAATCCGCAAAGGACATGTCGGGTCATTGTCGTTCATGCGAACGGAGCTGCTCCGAACATGCGACCTTGGACGTTCTTCTTATCTGTATACTCTCTCAGCCAACTATATTCTCCTCTTCACTTCTCATCTCTCTCTCTCTCTCTCTTCTCTCTCTCTCTCTCTCTCTCTCCCTTCATCATCAACCAATCACCACCTTTAACAATTCTCTTAGTTCTACCTTCCCTTTCATTATATTTATTTTCTTCAGTATCATCGTCGTGACACTTCTATCATAGACTTCTTTTCACATAACATATATAATATGTATAAGTACTCCCAGCAATTCTCAGTTCTTATGAAGCTCTAAAGCAACGTTCTCCTCTACCAACACCACAGTTTCCTTCCCTACTCCTTCTACCCCATTCCCCCTCCTTCCAGAAAAGCTTATTCAGGTCTAAAATCTGCAAGGTATGTGGAGGCCCGCGTGATACCTTCCCATTGGACCATGTTAGACCAATGTTAACACCATGCAAGTCACTATAGATTTGGATTAACTGCTAACGCAGGATTAAAGCTCATGTAAGAAAAACGATCGACTGGGATCATTTCGAGGCTCAATGGCCTTATAAAGACAAGGAGAAAAAGGAGACTATCAGAGAGCTCTTCTTCCCTCCAGGAGAGGTAAACACCGTCGCACAGAACACTCTCCTAAAAAGAAAACGCATATGTTGACGGCAATGCTGTTGCCCGCTTAGGACTGGTCGGAGCCTCGCAACACAACGGCCGAGGCAGAAAGTTCGGCGTTCGATTAGTCAAGGATCGACGGTTACTGGTGATCGAGTGTGGTTCGTGACCAGATTAGTTCGATTGCTCGAATGGTACATTAGGATGAGGAACAAATAATCATTCACTATAAATATTTAAGTTAAAAAAATCATAAAAAAAAGAAGCCTTTGGATAACAGTAGCAAGCTTTGCACTCGACGTTAGAAAAAGCAAGTAAAAACTGCTCCCAAGTTTCTTCCGCGCAGTCGAGTTTTCTGTAGTGTATAATGTATACGTAACTCTCGATGTGCTGCAGGATGAAACTCTCAGCTACGACCGCCGGTCGACCAGAGAGCGCTCAGTTGCTCCTTAGATGTGGTCAAGTGAAGGTGCGTCGGCAACGCCTCAGAAATTGGACTCAGCGGTGACAGACTCACGCTCATGGCCAACTTTCACCTTAAATAAAATAAAACCTACTGAGGCTGGTGAACTGCAATTCGGTATGTTTGATGATTGGAGGGTGGTTAATCAACACATCAATTTGCAGCTCTCAAGCCACATTAGTTGTTAAGATCTGAGGGTGGACGGACAGGCAAAGCCATCTTAACAGTATTCTTTTACAGAAAACTAAAACTGTGCCTCTCTTAACCTACGCGTGATAATGTACCCGATAGTTAAAACACACATGCTTACATACATACAAAAATACATACATACACACACAAACACACACACACACACACACACACACACACATATATATATATATATATATATATATATATATATATATATATATATATATATATATATATAACTAAATCACAAAGATATTGAACATACCCTCGCAATATTTAGTTGTATACGTATGTATGCATGTATATATATATATATATATATATATATATATATATATATATATATATATATATATATATATATGCTGTACATGAATAAATATCTAAAAGTTCTAATATACAACTCTTAGCAGAAAACTATTGAAATATTAAGAAGGTATGTAGAGAGACAAATCTTTCTGACGTAAAATCTTTAGCGATACAAGCTAAAATACTTAGCGAATAAAGAGGAATCCACGCTCAACTACCGCTACATACAACAGCCATAAAAAAAGAATATGCGAAAACCGGTTTGTGAAACTACGAGACATCACCGAAAAAGATAAGAAAAAAGAAGGAAAAACACCAACAATTGAATGTCTTAGACCTCATCGGTCTGGCCGAATAATGAAAATTTTATGATACACTGAACTCAAAGGGGTAAAAAAAGAAGAAGAAGAAGAAAAAAAAAAAACGAATCAACAGCCATATCCTCTCTCTGCCTCCACAACAGAAAACAGGTTCTGATAAATATTCCGGATTCCATTTTCACGTTCGGGCCAGTTTCTCGGCGTTCAACCAAGTCTATATCTTTTCAGTCTCACTTTTTTTCTGAATGAACCTACTCATTGTTAGCGAAAATATTCAAATGGCTAGTCTACTAATAAACATAATATTAATATATATAAAAAACAATATATACAGCATCTCCGATGACAATCATTTGTATTCCTGGCATCATTCTGTGATAAGAAAACAGCAAGCGAAAGTGGTGTCATATTACCATTCTTAATTCTGTTACTCCTGATGGGACATCCGCATCCGAAATTGGGGAATCTTTTCTCCGCTCTCCTCTTCCTATGCAGCATTATTCAGTTTTAATAAGGTTTTCGGAACGAAGTTAACAACAACATTTCAGGTCAGCTAAAGACTGAAAGATTCTTCCTCTCATCCAAACAGAAAAATAAAACGTATCCTAATATGCCTCTCTTTACATACCTATCTCTACATACCGCATACTCATACATTCAGGATCTTGTACATAACAGTACATGTTGGAGTTGATATGTTAATACAACTTTTGACGTAGAAATTGTATGAAAAGTACATGAGGAAATCTCTCTCTCTCTCTCTCTCTCTCTCTCTCTCTCTCTCTCTCTCTCTCTCTCTTCGGGTGGTTAGTTTGAACATGGCAGGATATCAAGTGGAACTCTTCCACTGGCATTCTGAAACCACTGATATGGGAAAAGACATTTTAAGACAAGGTTCATGAAATAAAGAAAGACACAATTTATTGGAAAAAAAGGAGAGGGGAGGGGGGGATGAAACTTTTATAACCAAATCACTGTATTACATAAAAATATTCAGTAAGGTATATTTCCAAATTCGCAAAGTCTCTTTGTATGATTGTATAAACATGTTATAACACTGTTAAAAATATACATAACTATACTTGGTAAATGTCAATCTATGTTTACGATAATCCCTTCTGGGGGGACACTTTTAAAAGGAAATATATCTATAATGCTATTATCATTTTACTGAGGAAAGGTCCTTGGAAATACTTGCCAAATCTTTTTGACTGAAGAGTAGTACATAAAGAAAACCCATATAGATAATGCAAATATTTTTACAGTACCGAGCCCTTACAAAAGCTAAATCTAACATAAGAAATTTCTGAATAAAAAAAAAAAAACACCACTTGACCAACTTTTACCAAGACAGGATTGTTCTGAATTCTTATGGTTTGATTGCTTTTGTTGTCATAAGAGAAACTAAAAATTAATGTTCTATGACAAAACTCTTTCTCTGAAATTATTTTTCAAAAATGCAAAATATTTTCTTTTATCCTAACCTTGCAAGATGAAAACATTATTTTTGGAAGATTAATAACCGCTGATAACGCAACTATGAAGAGACGAAGTGCTTTTTTTTTTTTTTTTTTTTTTTTTTTTTGTTTTTTTTTTTTTTTTTTTTTTTTTTTTTTTTTTTTTAGAAAAGAACATTCCTTTAAAAGTAAACCTCCATTCTATGAAAAATGAGGAAAAATCTCACGCAGAAAACATTAAAATTAAATTCATTTTATATTTATTGAAGTGGGATAAAAAAAAAATCATGATAAGAAAGGTGGAAAACAGTTACACATAATCAATTTAAATGAATATCCTTTTTTTCTTATATTTCCCCCTAAGTGAACTCTTACTGTTTTAATGAGTGAAATCGCTTAAATAAGCAATGAAAACTGAGCATTAAGGAGGTACAAGGTGTAAGGTCGTTACTACTAAAATGTCTATCAAAACGAAGTGAATGAAACAGATAAAGCTAAAACTGTCGTATTTGAGTATGATAGGACACTTTCTAAGATATCAAACTAATAGGCATACGATGAGTATGAACGTATTTAGTTGGTTCAATTGAATAAAAAATCATGGGGGATTCATAAATAACTTTAAAAAATTACTAAACTTCTCCTATAACGGAAATTTTCACATAAAAATGAATGACGTAACAAGGCTGCCTGAATTCTGTTGGGTGAATACTGAATTCCTAGCAAACTTGACTCCCAGCCCAAACCAACCCTTGTACATACATACATACATACACACACACACACGCACACACACACACACACACGCACACACACACATATATATATGTATGTGTGTGTGTGTGTGTGTACTATCAAAAGCCCGTCCGACATCGACCAATGCAAGGCAATTCGATTGCATTTATCAGGAGTTTTTTTAGCTACAGACGTCAATTACATCACACCTCCTTTGGTAATCAACATCTACACTTCTGATTTGCTCCAGAAACTTATATCTCTCTACTATTCTACTTTCCCAAACCATTTACATGACCAGACGAATTCAACATCTTATGATCTATCTTACCACGACTAGACAGTTAAGGGCTGGTCCAAGAGACACTACTGAGCACTGCGGCCTTCACATCTTTCCATTCATTATTTATTCTTTCTTGCCTCATCTGGTTTAAACGTAATCTCTTCATTCTTTCTATTATCGACATCCGTCACTTTTATCAAATATCAAAGGCGTCGTACAATTCCATTTTCTCAACACTTTCCAAGGATCAGCCAGCATCCTATCGTTCAAGTGTCCTCATCACTCTGGTCATAGGAACTTTCTCTACACAACTGATGTCTTTAAGAAAAGATTTATTTTGAGCTTTTGCAGAGCTTACTAAATAGAAATACTAGTTAGAAAATAAATGTGCACGAAATGCGTGGAAAAGATAAAATAACAATAGATAAAATAAATAAGTACTCCACGATTAAAGAATAGAAAAATGATTGGATGAAATACATTAAATCCTGCAAAGTGTTTTTCTTCAGGAAATAATTCCACCAGTCACTATCATCACTATACGTGCAGTCAATAACAAACGTGTAAGTCACAGACATCTACCACTTCAGTTCACTATTTGTTTTAAATCTCCACCTTTTCCCTGATAATTTTCGAATCAGAATAGGGGATTGAAGGGACCGTCAGCACTCCCTTAATCCAAGGACAAATAAAGCTGCAAACACAAAGAATTCCTTTCAGGAATTTGCACACAATTAAAGATGTTCTTCACCTTCGACCTTAAAAAAATTTCAAATCGAGAACTTCTCTCCTCTCTGACTTCTTTTGTTTCTCATTTTCATATTTTTTGTGCAATCTGTCAAGATATAGCCTACCTCGAATGGGCATATGTGAAATTCCACTCATTATACCGCCCATTCATCCGATAACACGGTCGATGGGAATTTCATCCATCGCTAACTCAATGAGGCTTTGGAGTGGCCACTCTCCCGCCAACTGACTCAGAGAAATACTCACACAGACAAGGATCTTTGAGATGTTATCGTAGTCAAATTATTGAACCAAATTTCTAACCACTGGCTTCAGCATATTCTAACAATAGTACTCCTCTCAGAGTAAAACTTATTCTAACAAGCTTCTACTCCTCTCAGAGTACAACTGAAATCCTAGATACTGTATTCATGTTGAAATAAAATAACTAAAATCCTTTAAAGATAAATATTTATGAATACGCTCAGTGAAATTTACACATGTACTGAAGAAATGGGGTTGGTGACTGCATTGCAAAATACTAACTCAGAATCACAAGGGTAATGCTTTCTGGAGGAATTTGAATAGGCATGCATATATAACTAATATATTATATATATATATATATATATAAATATATATATAGATAGTATATATATACATATATATATATATATATATATATATATATATATATATATATATATATATATATATGCACACATATATACAATATGTATGCATGTACGTAAACACTATATATATATATATATATATATATATATATATATATATATATATATATATATTATGTATGTATGTAAGTATGTATACACACACATATACAAGAGCAATAAGAGCGAACATAGATCTATCGGAAATAGATGTATTTCGCAATATTGTTTTGATTGGACCCGAAATAAGTTCCAAAAACTCGGTGCTCACATGTGGATAAAGAAAATTTTCAAAATCTGCCTTTTCTCTACACTATAAATTTTACTTACTACTGTGCTATTATAATGTGTGTGTGTGTGTGTGTGTGTGTGTGTGTATGTGTGTGTGTGTGTGTAAGGAGAAAGAGCGAATAGAGCTGGTTATGTTTTCCTTATATAAGGTTAACCGACGAAGAAATTCGCACTAGTTTACAGACTGCTTGCTGAATTTTCAGGGGCGAATTTAAATTTTGAGGATAACACACTCGAGTTAGCATAACTAAGTAATTCGTTCAAAAAATATTACAAAAACGGATATAGATGTTTCTATTGGAATTATTTATATCGGCTTTCAATACCATGAATAAATCTTAATCAACGTTGGCATTTTTTTTTATTAATTTGACATCAGGATGTAACTTTTCAGTATTAAATAACTTCTCCGTCTTGCACAGACTATAACACGTTATTTGTAAGCATTTAAGTGTTAAATCTACGATGATATGAAGACAGAAGAGGAATCAGGTATGATGCATGTGACTATTAATCTGTAACTTAAAAATAACTGTTCATAAGTAAATAAAATTACGCTCAACTATTACTACTTAGCTAAATAGCTGACAAGTGGGCCCAAAAGATATCTGTACATTTCAGTACATGAATATTGCTAACTTTCTACAAAGACGCTTAGCAGTTCAAAGATAAGTAAGAATACTGTGCGATGAATACTGAACAACAATGGTAAAATATTTGAGATTAAAGACAGTGGAATTCCGTGCGTGTGAAGGGGTCGACATGATGCCGATGAGCGTTTCCTGTAGAAATATAAATATGCTGACTTCGTAATTTTATGGACAGGGGATTAATCCCTGATTAATCAGTTAGAGTAAAAGTAGCAGTCCCTTCTTCCTTTTTTCTGCAACCAACATTAACAATGCAAACGGCTCATAGTTGTGTGTGAGTGCGTGTTACCATTTCTACTCCCGTCATTTTTATAATTTAAAATTTCAAGTCTTAAGTAATACATATGCTGAATTCAACATAACTTAAGAATGACTTACACGGAAGGGGAATTAAGGAACTGAATTTATGTCTATTTTGGTTGGCACTATGGGGACAGTGGCTTAATCACTTAGGCAAAATCCAAGGTTTGAATTCTGGCCAATGCAGCACTTATATATAATTCTCTTTGTGTAAGATATCCTTAGGGTATACTGAATTCGATGTCAATGTGGTATTATATATATATATATATATATATATATATATATATATATATATATATATATATATATATATTACACCATACAAATATATATGTTTATATTCATACATACATGCATGCATACATACATACATACATCATATATATATATATATATATAATATATATATATATATATATATATATATATATATATATATATATATATATATATATATATATATACATTTTCTGGAAAATTTAACGAGAAGGGAAATACCCAAACACCTGGTTTTGCACTTTACTTTCGCTTTAGGCGATGATGTCACCTGCATACATTTTTCTCATAAATATATACATATATATATATATATATATATATATATATATATATATATATATATATATATATATATAAGCCACGAAGGAAAAATACCTTTATTTATGGATTTATCACGTTTCAAACTTTCGTGATTCAGTTATATAAAGTTTGGAACGCGATAAATCCATAAATTAAGGTATTTTTCCTTCGTGGCTTATACCTTTATATATATATATATATATATATATATATATATAATATCTATATATATATATATATATATATACATATATATATATATATATATATATATATATATATATATATATATATATATATATGTGCAATGAAAATACATTTTATACAGGTGTAAGTATTCTACTTGCTCAAGTGTTCCCGGGTGATAGACTGCTACTATTATGCGCGTTTACAAATAATAAAAAGAAAAGTGTGAAGGGGAGAAAAATGTCTGCAGGTGACATCATCGCCTAAAGCGAAAGTAAAGTGCAAAACCAGGTGTTTGGGTATTTCCCTTCTCGTTAAATTTTCCAGAAAATGTGGGGGAAGTCGTCGACTAAATAATAATAATAATAATGGTGAAGAAATCCACATTGATGTAGATCTAAATATAGGTACGTGTTAAGAATAAAATAAAGTATATATTTACATCTGCATCTTACTGATTAATTATGAGACTATGAATAATAATAATAAAAATAAAAACAATAATAATAATATGGTACAATCACCTTTAGTGGTAAGAACAGCCAAAATAATTTTAAGGTATAACTACGACTTCTCTCCTTCCTTGTATCTCAAAATGTACCTGTCATGTCTTGCTCACAAAATCAAAATTCTTCTGGCTGAGTTACATTTCATAAAATATATATTTGCCCTCACCAGCTGTTTGAATATATAGTCATCATGCACATATATTACCAAATCATCCAACTTTGAGAAACTCGAGAACAAGTCCCAAGAAAAACAAACGACACAAACAAACGAACACAAACGCATAAACTCGCCAAAATAACTTTCGAGCCTCCCACTCCTTTCAGAGCAAAGTCGGCCGTAAAACCTAAATCCTTTTCATTTAAACTATTGAAAGCTTATCTCGCCTGATTGATTGGAGACTAGAGGCGCCGCAAAAGCGCCTGATGTTGCCAAACTTAGATCGATATCAGGGGGGGAATGCGAGTCACTAAATATAATCTATACATTCCTTAAGGGTCCTTTCTCAAGATTAGGCTACGTGGAATAGCTCATAGAATGGGATTTAAATTTACGACCAGATTCTTATTTCCAAACGTTTCATCCGAAGTGTATATGTATAAGTATGTATGTATATATATAATATATATATATATATATATATATATGGATATATATTATATATATAATATAAGTATATATATAGATATGTATATATAATGTATAATATATATATTATATATATATATATCTTTATGTATCTATATATACGTATATATATTATATCTATATATATATATAACATATATATATATATTATTTACACACGTATATAATGTTTTATAAACATTACTCAAAATATATTGACATTCCCATGGAACAAACCTAAAAGGACAATACCTTATTAAGCAAGCAGACTACAATATCCTTATTGGCCAAATAAAAAGTAAAGATAAATATATAAATAACAAATACATGAGAGTAAGCTAATAAAACAAATTTTTGCATGCAAAATAACAAAGACAGTCCGAATGGTTGTAGTTAATTCTGCCTTACTGAATTGTTGCAATAAACATGGGCATTCAATCTATTATGCATACGTGTGTGCTTTTTCACAAAGTAAAGTCAACCATAAATGCACTACACAATTGTGCTATGTACTGTACAGTGTATAACACTAACAATCAACACGCAGAAGAAATAATAAAAGAAAAAAAGAAAAATAATAAAAGAAGAAAAATGAATTAGACCTATAAAAAACAGAGCCTTTTGATTGACGATTCGACTACGACGATAACGTATACTTACAGCAGTGAAACTGTACGAACGAATTTGACCACCAAGAAGCTTACCTGAAAAATGATAACGAAGAGATTAGTTTTCATATCATGAGAATTAACAAACGAAAAAGCTGACGCACAATATTTTAAAATATAATACTCCCCACATACAAAGTAACAAGCAAACCAGCTGATCACTTAATTAAGACATTTTATCACTGAAAATGTGACAACTTAAAAAATCTTTTCCATCTCTTCGAACGTTTCTATCATACATTTACTCCTCTTACCCAAAGCAGGAATTTTCAAAAAGCAGATTTGTAATGAAAATAAATACATTTCAAGTGCATTACAAACTCCAGATGAGAGGCAAAACTGGAACAGAATGGGATTATTACTCAGTCATCGATGCTAAAATCAATTATTGTGGATAAGGTGATAACTACACGTATTTTCCAAAAGAATTTAGAAATCTGTAAACAAAGATGTAAGTGATTCAATACATCGTAGGATGGAGAGCTATCCGACAGGTAAAAGTAAAATACATTCAGCAGGTCTTGAGAACGAAAGATGAAACCCTCAAAATATGATGACGCGAAGAATGCTTCAGAGAGAATGTGGATGAAACGAACAACAACCTCACAATTTTAAAAGTAGTTTTTGCATAGTTCTTTTAATGAAACAATAGAAAATACCCTTTCAGAGATAGGCAGCTGGCACAAGAATAAAAGAAAACGAGAGAGAGAGAGAGAGAGAGAGACGAGAGGAGAGAGAGAGAGAGAGAGAGGGGGGGGGGGGGAGATTATCATAAGAAGTGAAAAGAACATGGAGATATCCTCTTAATTGAGAGAGCATTGGTAAACTGTTTTCAAATTGTTACCTTGCATTCACCATTCACTATAGTAAAAAGAGGTTCAGATATACGAAGACGAACGAAAATATTCCAAGCCTCTTTCTCTCTCCGAAAAAAAAAATTAAATAAAAAGAAATAAAAAAATTCTGATCCATGTAAGTAATCACTCCAACATCAAGGAGAGACCCATCCAGACGAGGCTAAAAACAGCTTAACAAGAAAAGGTCATTAAAAGCACAGGTAAACACAGGTATAGCCGCCACGTTGCGTAAAAGCCTTTCGCGATGATTTGCATACGAATCTCTCTCCCCGCTATCACTGTATTTATATATTTTACCGTTGCTGAGTTGACGCGATCGCTTGATGCGTTACTTGTATAGGCGCCGGCGACGATCTATTTGTATGATAATTCTATCGTCGAATCTCGGTAAAATAAGCGCCATGATGAGAGGTCTTATCAGTCGCTCCTTGTTGCTCTCTCTCTCTCTCTCTCTCTCTCTCTCGTCAAATATCTTTTCAACTCTTTTCCACCTTAAAGCCTCCACGGTACATGCCTCTAAAATTCTATTTGAATAAGCTTTTCTCCTTCGAATCATTCTGAAGTTTCGAATCAGAGACGGAGAGATTTTGCATAAATATATAGCATATATATATATATATATATATATATATATATATATATATATATATATATATACATACATACATATGTATACTTGTAAATATACGTGTGTAAGAGTGCGTTTATACCTACAAGCAAATTTGACAGTCGTTTTCCACATCCACATTTACAAGTAATAAGATTTATGGATAACTTATCGATTGACTTAATAGAAAACGCACCAAATCATGGAACACTACCTCAAAGTATCATAACAATCACGTGATCTGAAATATAGGAAAGACTAAATTGACGTAACCTCTAATATTAATTGTTTCATCACATCAAGAGCAGCCGATGTTGACGATTGGGGTTCGTCGACGGTCGACACTGCTTATTTTCTACCTTTGGAGCAGAACAATGTTTTAGGGAGTTAATGCTTTTGCCTTTTTAATTCAAGTGTAAGCTGGAGCTTTTATTGATTGAATGTTCATATATGTTACTGTTTACCATCACACAATCGTAAGCTAGGGCGCAATTTCTTTAATAGAAAATGATCTCTCCGTAGCTACGCAGTAACCGAAAAAATGTATGTAATATATCCAAAATAAAGGGAAGATTTCGTATAGCAAAGACGTTCTTCCTCAAATCAACGAAGCGTACCTGAAAGCAATGATGTCATCTCAATGCAATGACTCCACTTCATGGTTTGCTCAAGTTCGCTCGTTAAACATCCATGGAGAGAGAGAGAGAGAGAGAGAGAGAGAGAGAGAGAGAGAGAGAGAGAGAGAGAGAGAGAATTCCCGTCTAGTAAAAGTAGTCTTACTTGTTGAAAGGGCCAAAGCCATGCAAAGAGCCTCTTGACTGTACCAGCGAGATAACCTTAGCATGCCAAGGAAAGGGGGTCCGTGCTTCTCTAGACAAGCCAACATTCAAGTCCAAAATAGCATTACCTCAGGTTACTTGCAGGTATAAGAAAAGGGGGCAACTGAGGAACGTATTTCAAAACAGCCTGACAAGCATATTGATAATAAAGTAGATAAAATATATTATTATTATTTTTATTATACTACACAAAGAAATTTTTAAGAAAAATATATAAACAACTTTTAAAAGGACGGGAACTTCATGAACCGAAATTCCACTTTAAGACCCACTCTAAAAGGACGAGACGAATGAAAATTTTCGAGATATGTCATTTTAAGTTCTTTTTGACAACTATCGAGAAGGCTTTCTGTTTGTCTGTCCGCAATTTTGCTGTCCGTCCTCAGCTCTTGAAAACTACGGAGGCTACAAGGCTGCAAATTGGTATGTTGATCATCCACTCTCTAATCATCAATCTGCCAAATTGCAGCTCTCTAACCTCAGTAGTTTTAATGTATTTAAGGTCACAACTAGTCATGATCGTGCGTCTGGCACTACTATAGGTGCCAACGCAGCCTACCACCGGACCGCGGCTGAGATTTCGTAAAGCATTATATGCTGCGCAGAAAACTCGATTATTTCTTCGGCACATTTTTTATTATTAAATGTTTATGTGAAAATGCACAAATAGATCAGTCATGAAGATAAATGGCCACCTACCCATGAGTTGGGAATGGTATAAATGAAGAGTATGCTTTTTACTTAATTAAAACTGTACTCCAAATCCCGTGATAAAAACAAGAATAAAACTATATAAAAGTGTGTCTTTTTGTACGAACTGATTCTGCATTCATTTTCGAGATTTTGAGAAAAAAATGTGCCATGAACAAAGCAGAGGCCGTACACATAAGTGCACAGCGTTGCCCAACCGAATAATGTTCAAGTTGCAGGATGTTTGTATAAAACTGGAAGCAAACTTCAAGGTTAGATTACATGAGGGGATTTTTTAACCAACTCTCCTCTATGGAACACCGTGGGTGTTGAATGCTAATGACAGACACGGTGGTAACTGTGGAGATGTGTTTCCATCAATAGTCTAGTATAAGAAGGAATTTGGGTGATGAATGTGAAAATGCACTCAACGGGTGGTAAAGAGGATACCTTAGGTGAAATGATGTATCAGCAGATTAAGCGTGAATGTGGCAGGGAGCACTGGTCTTACTGTCCTTAGGAGCTACCCCTGGGAAATGAAACGGCTTAATGTGAATAATGCTGTAGGTACACACACACACACACACACACACAAGAGAGAGAGAGAGAGAGAGAGAGAGAGAGAGAGAGAGAGAGAGAGAGAGAGAATCCCTTCTTTAGTCAGTTTTAGATTTAACCTCGAATTTTTTATGGCTACAAGACGCACCATCCCTCAGGCTCTCTCTCTCTCTCTCTCTCAAATGAGCATAAACGGGCAGAAACTGACCAACAGGTTTCTCTGCAGGGCAAAAGAATGAATAGACGGAGACACACGAGATTCTCTGAACACATCATCATCAGCCGCTGGCTTCGAAGCCGTTGCCTTGTCTATGGGACAAGTTTCGTTGTATATTACGAGAGAGAGAGAGAGAGAGAGAGAGAGAGAGAGAGAGAGAGAGAGAGAGAGAGACTTGTATTACGTTTTAGGAGAGAAATTTCCATTCAGCATCAATATCTCTTTCAACAAATCATGCTACTAAACAACAGTAATTCACACTTAGCTTTTAAGCAGTACTGGTGAGCATTTCCTCTTCTTTCAGCTAGAAATAATCTTAAGGACCTTGATGTTAAACAAAGAGAAACATTACAACATGCCTATAGAAATTCTCTGTCTCTCTCCTCTTTTCCCTACCTCAGACCCTCTCACCATCTATCTGTTCATTGTCTATTTACTTAAGTAATCCTCCTCCTCTTCCTTCTCTTTCTCTCTCCCCTCTATCTCCCTCTACGTGCTCATTTGTCATTTCTCTCTCTCTCTCTCTCTCTCTCTCTCTCTCTCTCTCTCTCTCTCTCTCTCTCAGGTGTTGGCAGCTCTTGCAAACCATAACTCAGAACAACGCTACCAATGATGGGTCGAGGAATGTGCCCTCGGGTTACCAACATTGGGGGGAAAAAAGGGGGTTCTTATTAAGTAGTCCACCTCATTTATCCCGATCTATTTGTCTTCATTCATCTCGTCGCCTTTGTATCCGACACTGATTACAGGGTTGAACACTTGCAACTTGCAGTTTAATAATAAGCCTTTATACCCCCACGTGTCTGGGGACTACAGTCTCGCCATGGTTAAGGCGACTAGCGGATATTCTGTAGCAGGGACTAACGTTTTCAGACTTCGATGGGGACATACCTGCTCCCTGGATCGAACTCAAGTCGCCCGGTCAGTGAGAGGATGTTTTTATGGTATCAACGGCTGGTAGAGTATGGTACTATTTCATCTGTAGCAAGACACAGTAATGTTCTCCTGATGAGGCTTCAAAGGTCCTTCTGCTGATAAATGATCCTTATTCAATAAATTGTGATGAATAAACGATTGCAGTACGTCTATCATCGGGAAAAATTATATTTAGCACTTCGGCTGAAATGGATTGTCACTCATTTTTAAACATGTGAAGTAGAGAAGTAAGACTTCCATCAAACTTTTAATAATAAGAAAACGTGAATATATATTAATTTTCCTCGCGAATTTCCACTGGAACTACAGTGTTATGATTTTTTTTCGAAAAACAAAAGTTAATTCAATACAATACATATCGAAGTATAGGACTATAACAACTTTACAATTTCAATGATAAAAACAATTATAATAATAATAATAAAGAATATAATAGAGCAATAAATAATAACTTATCAATGCTATCTGTTGCTTTTGTAAAGAAGGTAGTTAGGAAATCGATATCCGGAAGCAATATACAAATGAAAATTGATTCCAAAATGCCCACATATACAATTTTCGGAGAACCTGATTTATCAAGACCAAAAAACTAAAACAAATGTAAATGATAAGGACATCCCATATAATTTCAGTGAGCACCATTCTGAAAGAGGAAGTATATTTATCATCTACAGGGAAAGAGGTGGCAAATGTCTCGTCATTTTTAATTTTATAAACATAAGGATGGCAAAGGTTTATAGAAAAAAATTTAAGGTTGGAAATGGAACTATTACCAAAACTATTACCATCATACGGTAGTTATTGCTTTGCCAAAACGATAATGTCACTAAAGTTATCTTTACTACAAAATTGAGTAAACTAAGCGTGCTGAAGTAACGATACAATGGTAGCATGATGTCCAACGCCAATAAACTTCGAATTCTAATGGCACTATTTTTTCAGATTAATTCTAAAAGTATTGTTCTACAAGGAAAGCATCCGATCATCATTTGCAGGCACAGCACAGGTAACTGTTCTCCTATCCACGATCTAGAGGCCTTATATTCACACAGAACCCACATGGCGCCAATGAAAAGCAAGTGAAGTCTTAAAGTTGGACAACTCTCAAAATAAGATGGTGTGCTCTAATGACAATACCTTGACTTTGTTTACTTTTTTAGATTATGGGGCACAACACTGTAGCTTAACAGGAACTGAGGCCTTGGGGTGTTGTCTCCTCACATAATTTGAAATTTCAAAACGAAAGCAGTTCC
Organism: Macrobrachium nipponense; assembly: GCF_015104395.2. NCBI lineage: Eukaryota > Metazoa > Arthropoda > Malacostraca > Decapoda > Palaemonidae > Macrobrachium > Macrobrachium nipponense. The sequence goes on from NC_087200.1 coordinate 129,270,068, forward strand.
TAGGGTAAGGCATGATTTTCGATTGCATTCTAGTCTGAAGCCACAGTTTAATGATCTGGGCCAAAGGAGGCTTGGCAAGAGAGAAATTATCTATCTAAATAACTATCTCAGGATTGATGGAGACATATCATGAAAAAACATGTGGTTTAAAATCAGGAGCAATAATCTAGTTATCCAAAAATCGTACAAAAGCACATTAACTGACAAACTCGTTCGAGATAATAACAAAAACGGAAATTGAAACCAGCTCCATTAGAAATTAATGTGGTATAATTTGGGATTTCATGGGCTGTGTGATTGAGATAGAGAAAATAAATAATGAACAGCAACCTACAACCCATTATACATCTTACTGATGTATTAATGCAAATTTACGAAAGAACCATTGCTTCTTAGGGCAGCACAAGAGAAAGATCAAAAGAGCTGGGGTTTGTCATGTGAAGAAAGTTCTGGCTATAAACTTCCCGCTATTTACAGTAAAAATATCACATAAAAACAGTATTTCAGATTATCTTAAAAAATGCGGTGAATGCCTCTACTTAACTTATACATTCAGTAATCAACTATATACTCTATTAGTTACTGGAAATCGCATTGCAAGACAAACAAAGCAGGAAATACTTGAAAACTGCATTATCATTCTGAAGCAATATTCTACTCTACCAGAATTAAAGGAAGAAGATGAATCTTTTCTGATCCAAAATGGATTTTTGAATATTATTAATTTTTTCAACAATATGGCAAGACATCCTTCGCATACCTAAGCCTCTTTAAAGACCTTCCACTGTCAAACAAGTAAGGCAGGAGACATCTCTGGGTTTCTAAGAAAAGCCTCTGAAGCCGTCTACCATCACAGTAGGGGTTCACCTTTAAACCATAGGGTCTCTTTTGCTACCACAATAAACACTATTGGTGGTGGTGGTGGTGGGGGGTGGGGGTGGGGAGGGGGGACACCTTAAAATTACTGAAGCCGCTACCTTGACCCCCTACGCACTGTTAGTTAGTTGCACCTTTACAAGAGGTGGCCATGAAAATGTAAAAAGAGTCTAGGATCATTTGTAAGTTAGTGTATATTTTTTTGGTAAAAGCAAAAACTCACTTGATTTTGAAAGAAGACATCATAAGCTTTAAATAAAATTAAGGTGTCATTTTTTCTTTACATTCTAAGGGTTTAAAATCCAAGATGGCGCCCCAAATGTCCTCCATTTAGCAATAATGCAATATCTTTGCGAATACAAGAGATATAATCATAAACAAAGTATCGAAATACAGGTTTTCTGACACGAGGAAACCAAAAAAATCATCGAATTAAGGCTCAGTGCATTATTTACATGTCTAATATCAAGATGACATCTACAATGACAACTGTTACTCTAAATTTGAAACCGTAATCCGTACTATGATATTGGAAATAAATGTACAAACAAGATATGCTTGTTTAGAGATAATCTGTTCCTTGAGTGATGTATTTAAGAACCTGTCGAACACCAGTCTGATTTCATCATAGTTTGCAGCTATGTTACAAATTATTGCCAGGAAGGAGTCTGCAAAATTTTGACATGTCTTCATTTGGTCAGTCTCAGTAAAAAAATTCCAACGCACTCCCTCAGGTCAAGTCCTGGTCAACTTCTGGATATAATGATGAAGCGTTGCAAAAGTACTCGCTCTTCTTTCAACTTGATCACATTGTCCCCTACTCGATTTCTGTTGATGCTTTAGCGCTTTTGTAAGTATCAAGTTTCTTTTTGCTAATTTTGTCCCTCACAGAAAGTTTTCTTTCTGTCAGGATGTCTTAATGTTACTTGTCCACATGTATCCACACTTGCCCGTTCCTACGGTCTTCCTCACTGGAAAGGGCAAGTTGAAGAGGAACATTGCTGTTTGTAACATACACAACAACTAGGACAAAAGCGGGCATCTGCCCTGTTGGATTTTCATGCTCTGACAGCCTTAGGTATGTCTGGTAGACTTGGTGATTTAACCAAAGACTGGTACTTCAAGGTATTCACGTCTTGTCATGGTGAGATCTTGGATGCACTGGCAACGTTAGGATATGAGAATCGTGTGACCTCTGATGTCTACTTACAACTTGAACGCCTTGTTTGTATGCTGTATCGATCAAAAGTCCACACAAAAGTAAATGGGCTTCGCTGGTTCCTCTACTCAAATCATGCCGCCGAAGGAGAAAACCTGCCACCAACTTCAGGTTCACCGGACTTACACATATTCGCCGCGCACACTAATTAGCCATGATTTCGAGGAAAGCTAATGAAAATCATCCAAGCCTTCCAGCACCTACAGCATTTGGTTGGACATTTGACACAGGGTCAAGTCACTTCTCGCCCATTCGATGTTTGAATCCACCAGCTCCTGGGACAATACTGCACCTAATAAAGTGCCGATGCAAACTTGGCTATCAAGGAAGGTCCGGTTGTCGAAAAAAAACAATATCCCATGTACAGAAGTATGTGGATGTTGGGTTTTCACTTGCACCAACAAAACACGCCAACCAGGGATAAATGAGGAGTGTGAAGACAATTGGTGTCCCTTGCATAAACTACAAACATACTATGTGACTTTTTGGATTTGTGTGTTACACTGAATATATACTGAACAATACCTAATATGGTGTCGGTCCAGTTATGCAGATTTGTTATTTACCATGTGATCAATTTATCTTTAATCAAACATATCTTGTTTGTATATTTATTTCCAATATCATACTATGGATTACGATGTCAAATTTAGAGTAACAGTTGTCATTGTTGCAGATGCCATCTTGATATTAGACATGTAAATAATGCACTGAGCCTTAATTTGATGATTCTTTCGGTTTCCTCGTGCCCGAAAACCTATATTTCGATACTTTGCTTATAATTATATCCTGTATTCGCGAAGATATTGCATTATTGCTAAATGGAGGACATTTTGGACACCATCTTGGATTTTAGACCCTCAGAATGTAAAAAAGAAAAAAAAGACAACCTATTTTTATTTTATTTTATATCATATTCAAACAAAATCAGGCAAGTTTTAGCTTTTACAAAAAAACAAACAAACAAACAAACAGACCTTTATATCATGACAAATGAGCCTACACTACGATGCGTCATCAATATTATTGCTACTACCATTGCCAACATCATCTTCTGGGACTATTCAGCCAGTGACCGAGCACTACTGAGGCAGGAAATTAATATTCATAAATGAAAATAGACAGAAAAGGCATTGCAGTATTTTCTGGACAGCCTTTACAGTACATAAATATTTTTCATTTATAATACAGGCTTGTTACAGAATTCCCAGAAACCCACCCGTGAAGTTCATGAGCAACATATGCGGAAACTGACCTACTTACGGCAATGGAACTGTAGTAACATTAATATCTTTAGTAATTATGGTTGTTATTGTCATTATCATTACTAATGCTACAGTTAACATAGTTACAGTAATATTTCACCTATCAAAGGACGATATCAACGCATAATTATTTCAATCTTTATAATCATTATGCCATAATCATCATGAACCGGATTGTCATTCTTATTACTAGAATAACCATACTGTCAAAAAAGTGTAAAAGCAAGACGCGGCCACACAGACGCTTCTTTATCGTCATCCAGTACTTTTAAAGGTGCTTAAGATGTTACTAGTGTCGAATCGTTTGCCGCCGTAAACAGGCCAGTTTGTTATTTCAGTGAGCAATCAATACGCAATGACCCTGGTATTTTAAATAATACTATCCATTTCGCAATTACATTTATTAATCAAAACTTTTTTTATATGACAACTGCATATTTCTGGAGATTTCACCAAAAAAAAAAGACACAACATGTTACATACCACAGTGTTTCTTGGAAGTCTCTAAGATCTTTTGTCAATCATTCAAATTTTATCGAAACAACCTTCTAATGACTATTTTACGGTAAAACAATCAAAGAAAAGTTCTTTCCTAAAAGATGCCACACAATACATTCGGTTCCTCTACTGCCTGCTTAGGATAAACTCTAAAAGGAAATGATGAAGAGATGCCAAAAGCGTGCCCGTGTGACAGGGCCTCGAGGAAAAGCTCGGATCGCGGGAGCTTTGCTGTGTGCTTCTGTAGAGCAAATGGTGAGAGAAGCTTGCTCCCATCTGGATGGCGAGAAATCTAGGCTATTTCTTTCCATTTTGCGATCTCCAATGACCATTTTTACATACTCAAAAGCTACGAGCACTTTTCAAATTTACACTGATATGACCATTTCTGCGCCTTTCATCTCAGCTGTTCTTTTCGCATCGAATAAATCTTCTATATACTCTACCCATAGACCAAGATTCCATTTTTATCATTTATTATGAGATCCATTTGTCTATTAACTTTACAGCCTCGTAGATAACCTTATCATTTTTCGTGACGTTGTTGTTCATATTTGTTCCCTACATTCAACACTTGCCGTCTTCCCCACTCATCTTTTTGAATACCCTGTCCATACTAGAGTACGTATTAAGCCGGAGTGTATCCATCCACCCATGGCGGAAGCTCCTTGTGACGCCATGTTTAGTACTAGCCCCTCGGGCATTAAAGTATCATATACACCCATTTCTATATTGTTTGGGCGACAAATCATATTAAAAACAGAAATGGGTGTGTATGATACTTTGATCCCCGAGGGGCTAGTACTAAACACTGCGTGGACTAAGAGCTACCAACCATGGGTGGATACATACCGGGTTAATGCCCCATCCTGTTTACAAGTATGCATTATTTTCTTATTCTAGTGTATACATGTATACATTATTTTCTTCTGTTATGACATCAAACAATATTATTTTCCTTCACACACCAGATTATTTCACCACGAAACAACTAACTCTATAGCCTCTTCCGAGACTGATGATCCCTTCTCGAACAATGCATATTCTTCATTATAATATACTACTTTGTCCTTGGCCATAGCCCATTACCGTTTTCGTTCTTTCACATCTTATGACACTAGTCTCATTCTATTTTCAACGTTATTTGCCCCCGTTGTCCTCCGGATTGAACTTCTATATCTCTCAACATTCATTTTAACCAAATAATGATCGGATAACCTTTCGGCCAATTCACTTCTAACCATTATATACATAAATTTACCACATTTCCAATCACTTACCACACAGTCTAGCAAACTCTTTTACTCAAGCTTTCTAAGCTCAAGTATCACTATATCTCTATATACATACGCGAGTGAGCCAAGAACCAAGCTTTGTTTAAACGTCTCTCTCTCTCTCTCTCTCTCTCTCTCTCTCTCTCTCTCAAGACAATGACCTAACATGAACTAGATAATGACCGAGCACTTAGCTTTGGCCGAATAACATCCCACCAACCCCCATTCTCTCTCTCTCTCTCTCTCTCTCTCTCTCTCTCTCTCTCTCTCTCTCTCATTAACAACAACAAATAAGTTTTGTGTACTGGAGGACGGAAAAGAGGGAGATCTGGCATCAAACGACGTCCACCATTAGCATTGCAAAGACCAGTTGAGTCATATTTGGTGTGCTGCCGTAATGGGACTTCTCGTCAACATCAACTACGTCTTGAAGCTTCAGAAATGACACATACACACACACACACACACACACTTACTAACTTACAGGCGGTCACACCACCACACATATATCACGACAAACTCAAACATAAAAGCGCACACAGGCTCATTCCGCGCAAACAATGAATAGCCTGGTCATTTTCTTTTCATCGCCAGACACAGTACACTTGAATAACATAAAAACATTAAGACGACGAATTCTTCTAATGTAATATAAAATGCAATGGTTTACACTATCTGCAGTTACATAAATAGCAATGCATTTTATGATATACTAGTATGATATACTAATAAGAAAATGAAAGAAATTAGAGCAGAAGGAAGTATGTCTCTTAGATACTAATACAGCCACATGCACATCATCTCCACCTGACATGTCGATTACCTAGCTTAATTGTGCCCGTAATGAATAAATACATACTTGCAAAATCTTTTTTGAACCCATGCAATATGTATTTACTTGCGTAGTGAAGGTTTATTTTGCAATTAATAGCCGCCTGCCCTGCACACACTGATGATGGCCGGCACTACCTGAATATTATTATATTTATCGTCGGTAGTTGAGTGATGAAGGTGGTTGCCGCAGTTTGTAATTTACGTACTGTTGGCAGAGGTTGACATTGATTGATGTCATTCTGTGGATGGCCAGACTACCAAGATCACAGTTTCCAGAGGAGGATTTTTGCTCTAACGGGGACCGAGAGAATATGTCAGAAGGGGAGAAGAGCAGGGAAGGAGGGAAGGGGACGCGGGGGAGGGGAGGGGGAGGGGAGGGGGATAAGAATGGTGCCGTACATCTTTGACCGTTAATCCTCTCCATGGAAGGCATTATAATCTCTCTTCATCCATTTATACATATCTCTATATCTATATTTGTGTTTACGTTGGTATATGGCTACACTCTCTCTCTCTCTCTCTCTCTCTCTCTCTCTCTCTCTCTCTCTCTCTCTCTCTCTATATATATATATATATATATATATATATATCATATACATATATATATATATATATATATATATATATATATCATATATATATACTATATATATACATACACACACACACACACACACACACATATATATATATATTATATATATAATTATTATTTATATATATATATATATATATATATATATATATATATATATATATATAAAAGAGTGTACGGGCGCGAAGGGTAAACATTTATTTATATTTTTATCCATGAAATTGACAACACAAGGGTCACAGCCACCTTCAAAATTTATCCCTTGAATCCTGGATGGATCATCCTTTGCAAATACCTTTCACACTATCAACCTTTCCATATTAGTCGAACCTTTTACACACGCTTCGCCATTCACCTGTCTTGCACATATTCACAAGTTTTCTGTTACCAGGAAACTTCTCTGTATCTTTCACACGCCAACAATCCAACGTTGCTAGGTATTAATCTCGTCTTGCCTCATAACACTTCTGAATTATACAGACTTTTTAACACCCTATCATCCTCCATCCTTTCACATAACCAAACTAAAGGAAAACACGATCCACCATTTGGTCTCCCATAACGTTCATGTCATTTATTTTACCCATCAAAACATTCCTCGCCATTTCAGTTCTTATAACACATACTACGCAAAAATAGTACACATATATATATATATACATATTATATATACTATATATATATATATATATATATATATATATAGATATAAAATATTATATATATATTATATAATAAAGATGAAGAATATATGAGAAATGAAGATATGAAAATTAAATGGCTTGAGTATATATTTAATGACCACATATAAGAAAATTTCGGATTCGAAAAAAAAAATGACAATTAGGTATGACCGAGGGTACTTTTGAAAAATGACCTATGTGGCAAAAAGAATCAAGCACCTGGGCCAGATGTTTGCTAAGCACATTTCTTTTTAAGCCCTGAAGGATGACCCAAAAATGTATTGGACCTCTTTTGAAGTACTATTTTCAGAACGTTATAATGGCCTGCTACACATACTACACATTAAAATTCTGAAGAAATGATGAGTAAAGAACTGTTCAAATAATTAAATAATATGCTTGGTAAGTCACGCTTCAACGAGTTCACTTTAGAATTTGAAGAAGGGGATTGACCAGAAAGGCGGATGAGTTCACAGGATAGAACCAGTTTGGCTTTAGATCCGGATGGAGGACAGGAGTCGATAGGTGCCATGAGAACAATGGCACGGAGAGTTTAGAAAATGACCACGATATGTAAGGTGAAATGGAGAAAGCTCATAGGAGGCCCATGAACGTCGGATGTAGAGTAGGCGGTTGGCATATTGATAAAATACTTGTATCTGTGACAGACATTTAGTAAATAGCTAACAGACAAAGACATTTAATAAATAGCTAACAGACAAAAAAATACATGAAACACAAAAGAGGAGTTGGTTACCGATTTTCACTGCAACCTGTTTTATTCAACATTTAGGAAGATGCACTAAAAACGATAAATAGAAATCAATAGGCTAGTTTATGATTGGATCAGCCAGAATCTAACCTTATATGATGACCCTGCTATTCTACGCAATTCAAAGCGGCAGTCAACATACAGCTTATCTCCTTACGCTCATTCAAATTAACCAGAAATATCTAGAATTTCGCGAGAGAGTACCGGAGAGAAGAATACACCACGCTCGGGACATTACCATTGTTTTTATGTGTTTCTTACAACAAAGTCAAAACCAGAATGAAAAAAATAAACTTGACAGCAATCAAAACAATATAAAGGTAATTACGCATAGGATTAGTAATAGTTGAAAAAACTCAATAAATAACAAAAAGAAGACCAATAATTATGTTAAAAAAGTGATGATGCCCATTATCATTGGAAAAACTAGTCATCACATGTATCTGAATAACTCGTGACAAAACCACTAAAGATTACTGATGTACTCTCGATTAAGCTGTATTCCTGGTCTTCCCTTACATTTACAATAACACAGTAAGCTCACTGAAATTTCATTTTTCATGTTGGAGAAAAAAAATGTAACAGGACCTTGAAAGTACTGCTAGCCGAATAGAGAGAGAGAGAGAGAGAGAGAGAGAGAGAGAATACTCCGGTAGGCATCAAATGCAAAGAGGGTGAAAATCGCTCAGCTTTATGCAAATCAAGGGAAGCCACATACCAAGACACGACTGAGACAGTTGAGTGTTGGGAACTTTCAAGAATCAACCTCAAGGTAACAACTTGAAGTGACCAGTCCTGAATCACACACCATGCACACACAAACAGGACAGGTAACAATACAAACAGCTATGGCAGACACATACAAACTCACTATTATATATATGTGTATGTATACAATATATATATATATATATATATATATATATATATATATATATATATATATATATATATATATATAATATATATATATATATATATATATATATATATATATATATATATATATCCATAATAAAAAAAAACGTATATTGGTAAAAACAGTGAGGCGTTCTGATTAGTGTTTCTTATCATAAATGTTGAAACTTAAAAAGAACAGGAAAGAAATTCATAAACAGAGTTGGTTGGGCCCTTATTCTGCAGTGAATGAGGGTGATCTCCATCCTCGATTGCCAGAGGTTACATTTACGAAAAAATTACCCGTCAGTAACGCTTCCCAGAAATCCACGATGACCAGTCAATGATGCTTCTCTATATCATGATAACACGTATCAACACTATGAAGTCGTAATTATCAAATAGCCTGCAATGCCCACATGTCTCGTGTGAGAATATATCAGTTTTACTCTTACATAAAATATTAAACCGATTTGTATTGCTATCTTTAAAAACCAGGAATCACTCTGAAAATCATAGAGACGAAATCCTTTTCCCTTCATGAGCAACATTTAAACCTCATGAAGAGGATATTACACAAACTCGCAAACCGATGTATAAAAAAAAATCTTTCGAATCAACATAACTACCTGCCTTGCCGACATCTTCATTACTGAAAAAGGATCTCGTATATGAACATACTATCTGGTTTATCCATGATCTATGTGAAATCTGCTGAACTGTGGGAAAATTAAAGAAATCTTCAACTAACAGACACCCGTACATCGTACAATTTTCCAGTTAAGAAACAATAATGACGGCCTAATAAAATTTATTGTATGTCCATTTTGCCATCACCAAAGTGTCTTTGAAAGTTTGACAGAAGTTATAAGTTTTGAATAGAACATGAATTTTTATCTTTTTAGTGGTTCTTCAAGAAAAGTAACAGTTTACATAAGACAAATATTACCGAGTACAGCAAACCCCTAATGTTAAGAGTTAATTAAAATACTATCATTATTATTATCATTGTTAATGTTATTATTTTGTTCATTCACCCCAATTTTCAAAACAGAACTGTAAAGGAAGGATACTACTTCCTGTTTTCTTTGCTTACTATCGTATTTCGCGATTCAGCCCAAACGCCTATCTTAATTAACATCAACATCTTCTTAACATTATAAAAATACTTTATGTACAAAACCATCCACAACTAAGACGATCTTGCCCATCATTAGAGTTAAACTATAATCAAAGTTTATAATGCATGGGATTTGCCAGCATTATAAAAGTCTCTATTACGGCTTAATTGGAGCTTCAAGTAATACCTTACCATTATCGTCAACTTATTTATTGCTATGGGAATCAGCTTCGCCATTACCACCATCATATCTATCAAACCGAATGTCTACGTCTCAATCTCAGCTCCCTGGTCTGTATAAGTTTTGTTTATTTGTGCAACTTGTGTCAAACCAACTTCATACTTTAAACATTATTTTAGCATTAAGAAATTTTGTTTCTCGTATTGCCATTCTAATCTATTTTATTTATTTATTTTTCCGTACCAAGATACAACAATGTTCTTTTCCGACAAGAGAAAAAGACTGCCAAACCAAACACAAGACAGCCCACTCATTATCCATTCTTTCTTAATTAATTCCCACCTTACTAATTGGTGATTTCCTATTCTGTAAGTGAAGTAATGAGCATCTACCTGGACGTCCCTTTTTCTTAATTTGTACGTGGTTTGTAAATCTAAGGGACTCTCTCTCTCTCTCTCTCTCTCTCTCTCTCTCTCTCTCTCTCTCACTCTCTCTCTCTCTCTCTCTCCGGCCCCTTAAGAGGATGAAGAAAACTCGGAGATCAGTTCCTGTTTCTCTTAAAGGGAGGTTGAGGCATACTGTGAGGTCTCTCTATATATTTCTGTACTCAAAGGAGAGGAAGAGGTATATATGACCCCCCTCTCTCTCTCTCTCTCTCTCTCTCTCTCTCTCTCTCTCTCTCTCTCTCTCTCTAGAAAAAAATGGTACCAAGAATCTAATACATAAAAAAAACTAAAATTTATTGCCAAAAGATATTATTTGTAGTGACAGCTTTACCAATGCGGTTGTTGTTTTTAAGGAGCATTACCTGGTTTCTTTTTATACTCTGGAGTTACACGATGATATGACTGCATTCAGGGCTCGCACTCATAAAAATACTCCTTGCGTGTGCAACAACAGAATTATGAGTATGTGTATATAATTCAATGTTACTTCAGGTATGATTTATATCGCCTTATAACAATGTTGGATTTGGTTTACTTGGTAATCTGAATTATAGAAAAACCCTCCTTATGGCGTCTTTGTCAAAGCGCCAGTTTTGTTTTGGTGCAGATTTTTGTTCATTATCTATAACATTTCAGACTCGTTGAACGATTTCGCAATCTCGCAAAAGCTTAGCCGTGTATGATAAAAGCATAAAAAGAGACAGAAAGAATGAATTCTTGTCCTATCGCCAACATTGTAAAACCGTCGACAACATTTTTCCTGAGTTGAGGATTCATCCACTTGAAGAAGCAAGTTATTGCCTCGCAACCTGGCAACACAGCAGGGTATTATCAGGGCAGACTGAAGTACTGAAGAATATGGATGGGTTGGAACAACCTTGTTTCCATTACCATTATCAGTTACTGTCTTGATGGGGGCTTTGAAAGTCAGTGGGTCTCTTGGAGCTGATGCCCTCTCTCTCTCTCTCTCTCTCTCTCTCTCTCTCTCTCTCTCTCTCTCTCTCTCCACACTGTGTATGTGGATAAGAATACATTTAACATAAGATTTTTATGATATAACGATGCAGGATTAAAAAAATAATTTACTTTACCACTCCTAGACAACATCTGCAACAAGACCCACATAAACTAAGAATAGCTCCATTGGATTCTAGGAGAGAGAGAGAGAGAGAGAGAGAGAGAGAGAGAGAGGAGGCGAGAGAGAGAGGAGAGATGGGGATGAGAGAGAGAGAGAGAGAGAGAATCTACGTTTTGGTACACCAAATGATACAGGCATCACGTAATTACTTCTAAGTATATCCAAATTTGCGTTTAATAAAGTCAAGGAAAGGACAGAGGCAAGTGGAATTTAAGATAGGCTCCAGGATGGAGAACAGTCTATGGAAGACTTCGTAACTACTTATGAAATCATATTACCAGGGTTTAATAAAAAAAAAGAAGCTTTAGGAACTAGTGGAAGACTTTAAAAATGCTTATAAGGCGAGAAAACTAAAACCGAATAATGAAAAAGAGTAATCTTATGAACGTAAAACATTGAAAAAGGCGTAATAGATATCAGTATCTACTTTGAAAAAACGCAAGTGGTTGTTTTGTATGGGTATTTCGGATGATGGAACGAAGTTAGAGAAGAATCACAATATAAGAAAAAATGGAAATGTAACAGGATCTCTATCAAAAATTTGAAAAGGAAGCCAACTCCTCTTTATGACATCAAATTGTAACTGAGGAAAACAAATGAGACAAAACCGTTGTAAGCTGTGATGATTAATTGTTCGCATCCTATAATGTAAGTGAATTAAGAGATTAAAGTGTAAGATATATAGAGATACGATGTAACAAGTAGTAAAAGGTTAACATTGTTTATAGAACGGTGGACATCAAGTTAAAAGAAAGGTTGTGTAATGCAGAAGTGTTGCATGAAGGAAAAGCGGAAGTCACCTATGTCCTACCTATAGAGCATGAAATAGGCGCTGCAACCGGTTCCTGATCACCAAGAAGAAGAATACGTGAAGGACAAGGATAGGTGACAGTTTATTCAAAGTTGACGAGCATACACACGCACACATATTATATATATATATATATATATATATATATATATATATATATATATATATATATATATATATATATTCTCCTTACTGATAACGTCAATTTGATACCCCAAAGTAGATCAGAATTTCTTCATTTATATATTCCATATTTAGAAATTAAAGGTTTTCAGAAGCAAGTGTGTTAAAAACTATGTAAATAAACTGAAGAGTCGAATGTATATCGTAAAAGCCTAATCCAATGTAGGGAAGAATCGATTCGCGCTCGTGCTCTCGAAAAAATATATTAGACCACTGCTGAACAAAGCTTCATTTACTTAACCGGTAGCTAAGCCCAAGTAGGAGAGGAGCGAGGGGGTAAGCAACCTCATCCCAAAAGACTTTCTGAGAACCAGCAGGGCAGTTGGGCAAAAACGATGAAGAAAAACAAAATACTAAGGGCAATTCCAATCATCGACATCTGCCATGTCGTTTTAGCATCTTTAGGTGCTATTAGCATACCCTTTTGATTCAACATAATGAAGGACTGATAAAATCATTTGAACCTTGATAAATGGTCCTTCTACTGCCTAGTCTTGAAAAACTTAACGCAACGCTATCTGCTCAAGTCATCCCAGCAATAGGCCATAAAACACTAATGAAGGTGCTTCAAAGAAACACTTTTGAAGACGTCGATTACCCAAAATATGTTTCTGAGAGAAAGAGAGACAGAGAGAGAGAGAGAGAGAATATCATCCGCCATTAAGGGAAGGGGAGGGGCGGGATATTTTTCTCCTAAGGGATTCACAGCCCTCCAACAGCCTCCTACGCCATGGAAGACGCTCTATCAAAATCCCCTGTGCAGGGTTCAGAAACATCCAGGCAGCTAAAGCGTAAATGTGCAGTAACCCTTGGCTTTTCTTTATTCTATATAGTCACCTCCTGTTAGGGGACATGGCCTTAAAAAATCATATGCACACATACTCACACGCGAAAGCATGTATATATATATGTATATATATATAGATATATATCTATATATAAATATATATACATATAAATACATACAATCATATATATATATATATATAGTATAATATATATATATATATATAAATAACATATATACATACATACATACATTACCTGCGCGAAAGGTATTTCAGGGTGAGAGGTGACATGAACTTTTAGCCTCTCGCGGTAGTGTAGTAGGTAAAAGCTTCACTGACGTTCCTGGATTTGAAAGGATCCTGGGTTCGCGTCCCGATCCAGGCAAGTCTATTATTGAGAAAAAATTCCCCTTCGGTTAAGCATATATGAAAATATATTAATTCCCGAGGTAGAGCGAATTAGATATTAAAGGACATTGTTGCTCGATATATGTATATGAATCACGGAAAAGTGATAGACTTATATAGATATATATATATATATATATATATATATATATATATATATATATATATATATATATATATATATATATATATATATATATATATGTGTGTGTCGTGTGTGTGTGTGTGTGTGTGTGTGAGAGGGCACGTTTTAAAATTTTTTACATTAACAGATATTAAGGCCACAAATCTCGCTTAATATCTGCGAATGTAAGAAATGTCACACACAGATTTTATATATAATATATATATATATATATATAATATATATTATATATATATATAGGGTGTATATATATATATGTATATATATATATATATATATATATATATATATATATTATATGTGTGTGTGTATGTATGTATATATATGTATGTGTGTATATATCTATATATATATATATATGTGTATGTGTATGTGTATATATATATATATATATATATATATATATATGTATTTATATGTGTGTGTGTATGTATATATATATGTATGTATGCTATATAGTATGTATATATATATATATATATATATATATATACACGCCTGTGCGTGTGTGTGTATGTATGTATGTATGCGTATATTTTTTTTAAGTCATGTCCCCTAACAGAAGGTGGTTAGAGAGGAAAGCAAAACCATTCAATATCTTAGAACCGAGAACCGAAAAACCAGACAAAAGTTCATCAATGCTTACAGATCACCGCGTTCCTGCAACGACACAATGGCTTGCCTTTCATTCATTCTCTCTGGCATCAGCGATATCAGAGGAAGCTGCCTGGCAGGTAGCCGGGGGTCTTCAAATAAATTTTGTGTTACCTTTCTCATTATTCTAGGTTCCATAATGGGTACCATCATTGGGTACCATCATTATCTCCAAGATACCAGGTCCATTTATATTTTAGCCTTCGAGGTTAATCTTCCATAATATCATAAATCAAAGGGATAGACCTTTGTCTCACGCCTAAGAGAGGGTAATGCCAGCACGGACGATTCCCTGGCCATTTGAATTAAACGATAATTATTTGCAGATAATTGATCGTTACATCTTCCTTTCACAAAGATGCACCACATGAGGAACTTACACATTTTGAATGAAACAACCAACATCCTCAGACTCAGCGATTTATAAAATCACAGAGATGCGGAATATACGGATGGGAGGGAACTGATCCGACTGCATGGCAGAAAAGGATATTTTCACTTCCAAAATAATTTTCATGACTCAATATTTGTTTAGCGTCTGAACAGTACCAGTGCAGGGTCACAGAAGAAATCTGTCAATCACTCTGAGCAGTGGAATACGGTTAGTCGAAACTAATTCTCCAGAATACTTACTGAAGGAAGCCCCTCCACAACGAAGAGGTCAAGCAATCTTGAACTGAATATGAAACTGAACTGAATATAGAATTTAGCAAAAGGCCAAGCACTGGGATCTATGAGGTCATTCAGCGTCAAGCAATCTTGATCTGACTATATAAAAGCGCCTTAGGAGATGACACTGATAAAACGAATACAGCATGATGAAACGACTAAGGTCATAGGCCATAATGCAATATTCAAGAGGCAGTGATAACCAATAAGAGAACAGTTTGCTTGATACTCTTCATATATAGGTGAAAAGAAAAGTCTCAGTGATACATAAAAACACGTTAATGGGCAATGCTCTCTCTGTCTCTTGTAGAAAAGAGCAGCAAGTACAGCAACAGCGAAATTCTCTCAATCTCTTCAGCTCTTGTGGTTCTTGCATTATCTTGATAAGTATAGCAAATCGCTGAGTGATTGCCATTTCTCACCTTTACATACCGTCCCTCCCCCAGCCACCCACCCAGCCCAAGGTCTGGCCTGCCAATCAAGGAGACCAAGGAGAGTGTTGACGGAGGTGC
The DNA here is from genome assembly GCF_015104395.2 of Macrobrachium nipponense. Classification (NCBI taxonomy): domain Eukaryota; kingdom Metazoa; phylum Arthropoda; class Malacostraca; order Decapoda; family Palaemonidae; genus Macrobrachium; species Macrobrachium nipponense. The sequence continues at coordinate 129,286,036 of NC_087200.1, forward strand.
GCATCAGTCGTGCTTGTCAGACCCCAATCAAGTCAGGTATTGCAAATTGAAATGGGGTTCAGAACCAAACACGGCATCAGAACAGAGCAGCGTATTATAGCCAAGCGGTCAACTTATGTCTATGAAATAATATGAAAATTTATCGTAACAACAAAAGAGACTTTACTTTAACTGTCATGAGATACAGCTCGCAATGTAGCGATATATCGTTTAGCTTTCAATACCTAAGAGTAGGTTGAAAAACTATATATTATAAAAAGTAAATAGTTTTTACTTTTACTGACATTAGTATGGGCCCTTGCACAAAACTACGTTTTCTCGCGTGCAGGCGTCGCATTTTGAAAACGTTGCAGGAAGTAAATTAGATATATATCATTAGTGTAAGTGCTTTCTCTTGTTATTCAAACGGATAAAGATATCTTCATTTATTTCCTTGCATTTTCCCAGGTATATTACTATTTCCTTACCGCTCTCAAATTTCCTCTCCATACTATCGTTCATTCACCAGTAATAATGCAAAACGCGCGAAGGAATGCGCAAACCCCGCTCCTTTCATTCAACAGCTTTGTATTTTTTCTACTGATGGTTATTATACACTGACAGCTATCCGTTTATATTAGAAATTGACGGATGCAGTAATAACAGTTTCTCTCAAAAACTCGTAACCGGACAAGGTTCCAGCAGTTCAGAATGGTTTTGAACAGGTATATGGATATATAACATCCAGACCAACTAAATTTACATTGAAGATCAAATATTGGTACACTTAAAGAAGTTACCATTACACTTTATCAACAAGAGGGTCATAGCCTGGCACATTTCCAGAAAATTTTACTCTCTTATACAGGTGCAATAGCTTCATTGGAAAAAGTAATCTCCGAATAAATCACAGTCAGTTAATTGCCTCAAGAAGATCACCTAATGAACATACTGTATGCCAAATTTCACCCTGGTTCGTTAAATTGTTCTTGAGATACCCCGCCAACAAAAAATTACAGAAACATGAGTGAAACATAACCTCCTCCAACTTCGTTTTCAAGTGTAATTATAAATATATCACTACATCTTGCAGGCCAAATAAAAATGTTGCAGTGCAGTGAACCAAAGTTCAAACGGAAACCAAATAAAAACTAAAAAGCGTTTTAAATCCATAAGTTCATTTCGTAAAATTTTCCTTTATGGTCTTAAGATATTTAAGATCTCATCCATTAGCAGACTGCGCGCGCACGAATGTGAACATAAACCAGTCTACAAACATTTACCTATCCCACATATAACAAGCACACAAGCAATTTAAACTAAAGAGTATTTCGTGAACAATAGAAAAAAATACAAATTTAAAGTCTGGATGGGCCAAAAACTTAATAAACAATGTAGATATCCAGGAAGATATCATTCAAATAATCTACACCAAACCCAGAATGAACGAGCAAATAACGCTGTTCTTTCAAGCAGTGAAATATGATCTAAACAGTGAAGAACACCAAGAGGGAAACAAGCAAGTAACACTGACCTTTCAAGCAGTGAAAACATCTAAACAGCGTCTCAACTTCAACAATGGGCTACGCCGCTAAGGAAGCGTTGCGGGACATAGATCGATGAAATAGGCAGGGCAGATGTAGTACGCAAAATGTAAACTTTACTTGAAGATTTTAGCGACTTGGATCAAACGACAAACACAGTAAGTTAACACCTATCGCATTAAATATGGCCCCCGCAGAAATAAAGTACGATATTTGGCAGAATAGAATGTCAATGAAATCAAGACTAAAAAATATATCCCTGAAATATATTGGGAGAGAAACCAACTACATGAACGACAAGAAACACATGAAGCCAACAAGGAAATATGAATCCCTAAACAAAACAAAAGGTCCAAAGGCGTTGGTGGAACGGCTTCAAACACAAACATTGTAAGGGCGATGAATGGGACGAGCTTAAGCCTCATTCACACCTGGTAATGGGTGGCTCACGATCAAGAGAGAGAGAGAGAGAGAGAGAGAGAGAGAGAGAGAGAGAGCTCCTAATCAGGCAGAGAGAACGTCGTCGGCATGCAGTTATGGTACTGGGAGAGAGAGAGAGAGAGAGAGAGCTAAAAACTGACTATAACAATCCTGTCCCTACCTACATTGCTACCTCCACCTACACATTGACCTCCCCACTTACCACCTTTTCTCGAGCCTCCCCAACCCTACCTCCCGCCCACCACTTTCTTTATTCTTTCAGTACCTCTTACCTAATAAAGCTTCGAAAAACACATCTTTGCCATTACCATTTCCTTCCTTCACTCTCTAACAATCTTAAGATACAGCTTGGATCCATGTGAAATCCACTTTGCTTTTTTTTTGCCACACTTGTAACAAGCCTTAGCTTCAGTTTATTTCTTCCCATTTAGTCTTGAAGTCAGCTTGTCCACTCAAAATTGTTTTCCGATGAAATCCTAAACATACCATTACATAATAAGATTAATGGCATTCTCAGCCATGACGAAAAATAAATCTAAAAATGCAACTAGTCCAGACAGATTCCTCTGTTAGGTCTGGTATACCTTGCAAATCCAGATTTTATCCTGATTCCTAATTCACAGAATTCTCGTCATTTCGGGAGAAGTACAAAGCAAAGCTTCATTAAACATAAATTCGCAATGTACACAAGGCAAAGCACTTTTATGGACTGTCATTCAATCAAACTGCACCACCCATGGGGGTCAATCCATTACACATGATCCTGGTTTCAGACAAATACCGAGTTTTGGAATATTTTGACCATATTCTATCTTAAAAGAGGAGAGAAATTTATAGTTCACAACCAGGGTGAATATGAATACTAAACAAGGAACCAAACCTCATTCTTATTTCCAAGTGAAACCGATTCCGGAGTTTTGTCAAAACAGATTACCAAATTCAGATTTAATTTCTCTAATTGACATATTTGAGTCTTTTGGAAAATTTGGCATCTGAATTTGGTAATATGCCAGCATTACATACTGCATAAATAAGGTCTAAGAAGCATATCATCAAATAAAAGAATCAAGAATTTTCTATTCTTAAGCAAAACTCGGATTCCTGAAGCATATGATTTGTTAAAGAAGGGTAAAACATTTTCCTAACCCATCCCATAAAAGTTCTTTAATCATTAAAAAAAATTTAGAACTGAACCAATTTTTGAACAAATTGCACAGGAAATCCTGTATTCTAGAAATAACCCTTCACTATTGAAATATAATCTTGGGAAGCCGCACCCGCAACGCCAAAAAAAGTGAATTCAGTCATGCAATTTTCCAACTACTTATTTCGGCTTTTACGAAGATTTCGCTTGATCTCCTAGATTTATAATATTCCGGAAAGATCTAAAACATTAATTTCACGAAAGCAAAAGAAATCTATATATATATATATATATATATATATATATATATATATATATATATATATAATATATATATATATATATAGATATACTACCAAGCTTTGAAACGGTAAAGAGAGTCCAATCATTTTATAATTCAGTATTTTGATTTTACTGAACCTCTGAGTTCTGAAACAATTTCAAAATATTCATCTCGCCAAAGTTGAAAAGAAATCTGTGAAAATAATAACCACTAATTCTTCATATTTGTTAATTTTCAGGAGCTTAGAGTCAGAATAAAGAGGGCAAAGGCATCACAAAACCGCTTCTCTTTTTCACAGAGGAACCAACGGGATACCTGAATGTTCAAATGACAAGCCCGGTTGTGCATGTTCGCCTCGTGGTGTCTGGTGTGTGAGAAATGCATTTGGTTTTCTTGCCTTTATCGTCCAGCGGTGCCTTTACAACCCATTGGTTCCCTCCAGGGCGGATGCTTACGCCCCACTGGGGTCCTGACTGCGAGTGTTTTTTTTTTTCTTTTTTTCCCGTCTTCTTTTTTTGCTTCCTACCCTCGGCTTCGTGAGAATTCAAACTGGCTAACCTCCGTTTTATTATGGAAGAAGAATCTGTACATTTACATACATACGTACACTAATATCTATCTATCTATCTATCTATCTATCTATCTATCTATATACATAATATGTACGTGTGTGTGTTCAAGATCCGTGGTACTATTAATATGAACGAATTTTTAAATGCAGTGTGATGCGTGTAGACAAAATTCTCGGGAAGTTTGTTGTATTTAAGTACTCTTAATTACTCTCAGATAAACTGCAACACTTTTTTCATCTACACACTAAAGAAAAATATAAAATATAAAAACACTGAAAGCACGACGGCGCAATTCAGAGAACTGTGAGCAATAAACAAATAAGACGGATGAATGTTTGAAATTGCTTTTGGATCTACTAAAGCGAAACAAGTTAAATCATAAAGTCTCTTGAGTTACAATAACGATAATTCGATATAAGAAATAAGATAGAAATGATTAGCTTTAGTGCGGAAGAATCTGGCGTAACCTGAAACTATAATCCCTTGAGTACAGACATTCTTTGATTGGAGAGTCCATGGACGCCTGACTGAGCTTATAAAAATCACAAAGCAATAAAATTACAAACAGACACGTTGACGCTTCTCTCTCTCTCTCTCTCTCTCTCTCTCTCTCTCTCTCTCTCTCTCTCTTCTTCTGTGTTAGAGCAAGGTCTTTCTCTATTTCCCCCTCTCTTATAACGTTACAGAAAAACACCGATTCAGAGGTATATTGCAAAGCTAAAATCGCATAATGATATTGGAAAATTATTTGCTCATCAGTTTTTCAGCAGTTTTACAACAATAGAAATAATATCACGCGATTTAAAATATTTTTCACATCTATGTAAAACAGATCTTCCTCATTAAAGTTCGTATCCAAACGTAAAAGCAGTCATGGTGCAATACTAACGCTGTTGACCAAACATAAACAAAAATGAACATACAAACTCATGTGTTCTGAAAAGAATGTTTTTGATGCAGAAATGCGGTTTTTAGGAAAAGCACAGGTATATGAAATAATTTACTAAAACAATATGAAGCTAATAAAGGTATTTCGAAATGCCATTTTTACTAAATGCTTATCTGCAATATAAGTGAGTTTCTCCCGCAAAGATAATCGTCAAAATTGGAACATTTTGTACCATATCTAAGAACATATCAGGTGAGAGCTAGAGCTACATATCACTGAAATACGAGCGAACCACACAAGTTAGTTGTGCATACGAAAGTGGAACTGACGGACAGGAATACAGGATATATAAGCCTTAGATACATCATCCAACCACTTGGCAAGATAAAAACAAAGAAACAGTTCTTTATGTTGATCTCAGTATATTTGCCAAACCGAAAAGCATTAACAATTCAGAGTAAATATGAAATTGTATCCTCTGGTAAGGCCACTTTAAAACGTTAAAAATATATATAAAAACCCGACCCAAACCTACTCAAAATTCAGTGAGGACCTCAAGATATTTACTCCACCACATGAAATAAAAACAGATCTGAAATTTAATGTAGCTACTGCCGTATGAGGTCATTTCATACATCACAAATAAACCCCAATTTTCATTCCGGGGGTTTCCATGCGAGGCCTCTCCCTCGGACGGTTATCAGCATTAAAAACTCCTTTACAGTCTACACGAGAACATTCATTAAAAGGATGTTTACTTACAGACTTTTCTTCTCTCCTGGCAGAGTCATACTGGAGTACACTAGGTCCTCCATGAACTTGGGGATATTTCTACAGAATTCTTAATGCGGCAGGAGCCTTTGTTTGTCAACTAAAGCTTCAAGTAAAGTGACTATTCGAACTGTCCGAATGGTCTACCTGTCTTCCGCCTTCCACTCAAATAAAAACTTTATTGGCCCACTTCATACTGTATGCTTATATATATATATATATATATATATATATATATATATATATATATATATATATATATATATATATATATATATATATATATATATCAGGACGATGGAGTTCTGCTGAACATCATCGTTTCACTTTCCTTCGCGGATTTTGTATTTATATATTCATCATGTTCCATATTTTCGTGATTCATATATATATATATATATATATATATATAATATATATATATATATATATATATATATATACATATATATATATATATATGTATATATATATACATATATATATTTATATATATATATATACCATTAAAATAAATCTCTGAGTCCATGTATCTATTTTCATACAACAACGATTATATTTACTGGTTTTAATTAACCCCGCATTTAGACCAACCTTTCTCACCACGAGGCCCTTATAATAAATATGTAGAATGAAGTTTCCCTTCTCCAAACTTCATAACAGGTACAGATTTGCCTTCTCAACCATCTCTAATGAACCATCGTTTTTATAGTATGGTTTTATTATATACATATATCAATCTGACTACACACGCGTGTGTGCGTGCGTGCGCGCGTGCGCTTATGTGTAAGCGTATACATTATAATCACCATGACAGTTTTGGTAGAGATACTTGATAATTATGGAATTCATCATGGTACTCTGTTAGCTTGCAGTATGTTAGATGGATGTGTAAACACACTCATTTATATACATATACATATATCAAGTGAGTTTGTGCTCAGATTTGAATATAACATAAAATATAATTAGGAGTAAAATAACCAAGTCAAGTTAAAGTCATCCCTTAAATGTGAGAAACTCAATTTTGATGAGACTTCTGAATTATGACTTACCCAAGAAGGATGTGATCTCTAAATACAGACAGAAAATGGGAATACAGATTACAATTACAACCCAATATCATGATTTTCTCTGTTTCCCTTCATTATAACCAGTGCAGTGTAGGGATAGCCATGGATGTCACATCTGCATTGAAGTAGGATGCTAGCGATATGTGGCTTGATGAAAACTCATATCCTCGTACAAACTGAGATGTTTTGAATTTGAATCTTGAACTTCTACTTTTACTCCATATTTTAGTTCTTTCGTTCCATGTCCCCTGTAATGAGAAACCCAAGTCTTACTCTGTTTATATAAAAACGTGTCTATATTTGTGTATGTGGTGGACGGTACTTGGGATTATTCGTTGAAAGCTCTCCTACTTATATTTCACCTGTTACACTAGCACCAGATAATACTATCTACTTTATAGTATACGCAGACCTTGTAGGCGGAAGCAGAACCAAATACCCAATTAGCACATTAAATCTCTTTTAACTACCCGAAAAATTATTAGTAACTGCAAGCATTGGCTATGCACATGCCTAACTACGACATAAGATGAAATGTATTTGCTCTTGATATTTGAGATTATAATAATTAGGCAGTAAATACATTAATAAATAACAGAAAGGTACTAATGAAGTTCATTTATAAAAACTTTGAAAAAAAATAACACGTAATTATTGAAGCGTTCGAAAAACTGAAAAGAATGAAATATTCTCAAAATAAACGGGATGAACAAACATATATGTACGCATGTAAGTGTATGTCTTGTTTGTGGCAGTTCATGCTTTCCATGCCGACAAACATTTTAAGAAAAGTGTCATATATATATATATATATATATATATATATATATATATATATATATATATATAATATATATATATATATATATATGTTTGTGCTCTCTCTCTCTCTCTCTCTCTCTCTCTCTCTCTCTCTCTCTCACACACACACACACACACACACAGAATTCAATTAATCCAGTTATTCGTTATCATGGTTACCTGTCATTTCTTCTGCCATTTCATCGAAACAGACTTTAAAGCTTTCGTGTAGACGACAACTTAAGGATGTAGTCAGTCCACTCACCAGAACGGTTGAACTGTTGGAATTACCTTAAGTTCTTCCGACCAACTGACAGGTAATTGCATGTGTGGACGCCTGGACGGGTAAGCAACAATTTTGTGACAGTTTGTTGCTGGAATTCACCTGGGAGGGATCTCTGCACTTTGATCAGAACATGAATGAATTATGTATAGGACTAATCAATTCCATTGCTAAGACGCTTCAGCGCTATTTGTAGGTCGTTAAGAGTCCAAATCACACAATAAAAAATTAAAACAATATTTCCATGTGATACAGACAATTTGGTATAGGCTTAGGCCAATATCCTGGCTTTTTATGATAGGTGTTATAATAATGAAAGTAAACTTCATTGTCCATTTAAAAAAAAAATGAACCAACCACCAAGTTCTAATAAAGTCTTCATTAATATTGTATGACAATATATGTCTTTTTTAATAAGAACCACTATTGCAACTTTTTGCTTCTTGTCTATTATTAAGTGAATTGCCGTGGAAGTTAGTCTATTATTAAGTGAATTGCCGTGGAAGTTAAGAAAATAAAATGGCAAAACATTTTCCAACTAGTGATATCTATACTTTATTTTACTTTTAGGTATTTTTTACATAGCATAATAAATTACAATTCATTATTTTTACAATGATATCAAATTCATTAAAGTAGCGTTAAGTATAAAGTTACACGGATCTTTAGAAAGAAATTATCGCTAAGCATTTCCATACGACATTTATAAACGTGGTCAATTCATTCCTTTGCTAACAGCATAATCACGAATCAAACAAAATCTTTTTCTTGGAGGAATGTTAGGCAATTGCTTATTTATTGTTTTTAATAAATAATTGTTGATAAAAGACAGGAATGAACCCGTGAGCACTTCGAGTTACTTGAAGTGAGGTAGTTGCCATTTCTTAATTTATAATCCCTATTTACCCTGTACATATTTACCGTCCATTCAGATAAGTTCTGCGGGTGCCTTTCAGATAAGATTTCCAAATGTAATGATCTACCGAAAAGTTGTTATCTAAAATTTTCAGTCACTATCTTCCAGGTAACCCAACGTGAAAAGAAACTCATCTTCCGTATGCAGTGCAGTTTTGCCAATTAGTACGATGATATTTCGATTATTCCAGACCTCATTTAAACAGGTTTTATAACGAAATACGTCATTATAGCGAACAACGAAAAACGTCACTGTAATATCAAGAAGCAGTTGCTACAGCGAATTCCTAAGGTAAAAAGCAAGAAGACACTAATGAATTAATGAGGAAAATCGCATTTGTCGACCTACCATAGTCTGCGGACTTCCAGTAGGAGCAGTTTAATGACGCCACCAGAAACGTTGGAGCTTTTCACCCGAGAAACTCGTGTATTTGTGTGTCTTTCTGTCACGGGGTTGGGGGTTTGATTTTGAGTTAAAACCTTCATGAGGTGACATGGAAGCCACGCGCAAAATTTTTTGGGTCTGTCAAGAGGTTCGGATTTCTAGTGAACAAACGAATATACAAACATTCACTTTTATACATAGATATATATATTCCTTTTAGGGGATGGTTCCAGATAATAGCATTTCTGCTCTCGGAAGCACGATTTGGACAAGTATCTAGCAGATCTCAGCTATGAATTATGTAGCTAGTGGTTACTCGATTGTGGTGGGCCGCAACCAGGGTAATGAAAGGCAAACGAATGTGCAAAAACTTTTATATAAACAAAACGGGCATACATTGAAATATTACTTTCCAGTTCTTCAAATTATTTCTCTTAAATGAGGTTGTTAGCCCCATATCGTTCTTTACCATAATTATGACCCACCATAGTTAAGTAGTCACCAGATACCCTCAATTCACTGATTAGTTCTACCGAGAAACTGTGTGCTTTAGTGGAATGCCTACAGAACTGCTAAGACTCGAAATGCTAACATCATCTGGAACCATCCGCAATCAATATAAATATACCTAAATAAATATATATGCGTGCCTACACACACATACACACACACACACACACACACACATATATATATATATATATATATATATATATAATATATATATATATATATATATGTGTGTGTGTGTGTGTGTGTGTGTGTAATTAAATAACTGCACGAAGGGTGAAAAATTGCGTACACTCATCGCAATACACGAAAGTGCTTGCTACCTAATCTTAAATTTTTCACCTTTCATGAGGCTATTTACGTACATATTTGTCACGTTTTATTTGGTGACTTATTGGTGATATACATACTACATACATACATACACACACACACACACACACACACACACATATATATATATATATATATATATATATATATATATATATAATGTGGCTGAATTTTAAATTTCTCCACCGATGCTGGAAGGTTTAAAGATCGTTACAAATAAATATAACAGTCTTGGATGGCCTGAACTGAACCAACTTCCTGTTTCTTCAGTTAAATAATCGTATTTTACTCTTGTTAAGAACTTATAACAAGACCTACCACACATTAAAAGTGCTCCAGAGAAGAGCAGGAAAAGATGCGAAGGCTAAAATCGTCAGTATACGAGTGGAAACGACAAGAGTAAACCTTGGGGGAGACCTTTGACAAAAGAGAGAACTGAAAATGGGGAAGGCCACAAATTTCGCTCCGGTCAATTCAATCGTTAGATGGATAAAAAGTAGAACGGTAAATACTTTCAATGTAAATAAAATACGGTTTAAAACTACTGTTCACAGAGTTTTCACGAATTAATATGTTTGTAATTTAAAAACATATTTAGATGAATACGAAAAATTGCAAGATACTGAATATACATCAACTACAAAATTTTCTGTGTAAATATATTATTATGTATATACAATTTTACAAATTGTAAGAATTATGAATGCATATTTTATGAATAAAAGAAATTATTTCAATACCATTAGAGTGGTCACATGAAATTAAAGGATATCTATAGATCAATCTAATTCCATCCGAATGATTCAAAGCAAAGCAAAGAATTAAACATGGCATTGAACACCCATTTGAATGACAGGGATTCGGGCCCGTGCATGGTTAGTCATAAATTTACACACACACACGTATAAATATATACATTATATATATATATATATATTATATTATATATATATATATATATATATATATATATATATATATATTGTGTCTGTCTGTATGTTGCTCGTATGCTAATAAAATGAATTCATGGATATTGAAAGGGTTAAGTAATAAACTAAGAAGAAAAGAACCTGACTATGATGGTGTAAGGAAAACGCCTTATCACAAATTCCTCTGTATTTAATTCCACAATCGCGTTGTTCTTACTTCCCTCCTCGAGAGCGTTCAGCGGGCTTTCCGCCAATGTATATATCTTATAAGATCATGTTTTGTGTACTTTTATATTCTAAGTTATATGTCTCGCAAGAAACACAAATCGGTTCTCGCCGACCCACTTTTACTCTCTCGCGGGTCGTGTACCACATTTCTGCCCGCATGCTGTATATTTGAATTTCCTTATCTGCAATAAAGATCAGTACACTTCTACCTGCCTCTTTGTTCACACCTCACAACTGGTGACCTCCCGGTTTGGACGGTGACCCAAGCGGTTTTGGCTAAGCCATTAAGGGACTAACTACCGCCGCTCACCTTCAGAGATCCTTAGCGGACTCCCACGGCGCCTCAGTTTAGATCTCTGAAAGCTCCTACCGTGGAAAAAACCAACACCTCTAACGGACTAAATACGGCATACCTTCCCCAGGTGTGTTCAGGCGTTCCTCAAACGGTTTGGGACGCCATTTACGACTCCTGTCGACCGTTTTGTGAGAGTGGACAATGGACGCAGACAGTTCCGCGCGAGAAACCCAGGCCTCCTCTGCCTCAACGGCAGCCTCGCACACAGCTGCCGCTCAAGCTGTCAAACTGCCCCCTTCACAACAGCGAACCCAACCATCTGGTTCATCTGAGCTGAAGGGCAATTCCGGGTTGCGGGACTCTCAGACAAGGTACTGCAGGCTGACCTCGTCATGTCAGTCCTCCCGGCAGAAGTATTCGACCGAATAACCCCCTGGCTGACCGGTTGGGCACAGATTGAACCTGTCACACTCAACGAATTAAAGACAAGACTAGTGACAGCCTACTCCACTCCCATTGTGGAGAAAGCCGCCCGCGTCCTCGACCTAGTTACAAACCCGATGCGAGGTGCCGACCAACAGGATGCCTGGGACACGGTGATGGGCCTCCTTTGCCTGCCCGAAGTAGGTCCCGACGGGAAAAAGAAGGAAATCTGCCTGAGCCGCGAAATATTCCTGCGGCAACTCGAGCAGGATGTCCGAGGACAGCTAACAGACGCATACACCCTCCCCGACGACGAACTAGTGGAGAAAGCTAAAGAGCTGACGCTGTCGAGCAAGGCTGCAAGGCTCGCCGCTCCCCGATCCTCCGTGTGCCTAGCCGCAGAGAAGGGAGAAGAAGAAGACGACGACCCAACGCAAGAGATCGGTGCCGTGACCCAGAGGAAGTCCTCCCACACGCAGTGGGGCAAAAACTCCTGGTGCCACTACCACTGGAAGTTCGGAAGGTACTCCAAGAGATGCGAAGGCCCCTGCACCTTCCAACAGCCAAAAAAACAGCAACAGCAGACAAAATCAAAGTCGCCCGTGGCAGCAGCCTCGTCGGAACCACACACCGTAGGGTTTTATGTCCGCGACACGATCTCCGGCCGTAGGATGCTGGTGGACACCGGGGCGATGCATTCGATATTACCGCTGTCAGGAAAAGACTGCAGCTGCGGGCCTGACAACCCAACCGCCCTCGTCGCCACAAACGGGACCCCCATCCACTCCTACGGCACGAAGTCCCTCGAGATATCCATCTTGGGGCGCAACTATGTCTGGCGTTTCACCATCGCAGATGTCAGGATTCTACTACTGGGGGCGGATTTCCTGGCGCATAACGGCCTCCTGGTTGACGTGGTCGCAAACGCCTCCTCGACACGGGGACATGCCGTTCCCTACCGGTTGCAGTGGGCCCAGGCGCCCCCACAATTTGCACCATCGTCCCCCACAAGTACGGCAACCTCCTGCAGGAATTCCCCGAAGTTTTCAAACAGGAACTTCGTCAGCATGGAATATTCCACCACATCACCAACACGGGGCTCCCAACGCACGCAAAGTTCCTACGACTCCCTCCGGGCCATTTTCAGGATGCAAAAAGGGCGTTCTCGGAAATGGAACGAATGGGTATCTGCCAGAAAGCATCAAGCCCTTGGGCTTCGCCCCTCCACATGGTACGGTAGCCTGACGGCACCTGGAGGCCCTGTGGAGACTACAGGAGACTCAACCTCGCTACGATCCTCGATCACTACCCCTTGCCAAACATGAAGGACTTGACTGGGGCCCTCCATGGAGCAAAAATCTTCACAAAAATGGACCTTTTAATATCTTATATTCAGGTTCCGGTGCATCTCGAGGACGTTCCCAAGACCGCCGTCATCACGCTCTTCGGCTCCTACGTCTTCCATTACTCCACCTTCGGCCTGAGAAATGCAGGGGCGACCTTCCAGCGCCTGATGGACAGCATCCTAGGGGACCTGCCCTTCTGCGTCTGCTACGTCGACGATATTTTGATCTTTTCCAGGTCCCCGGAGGAGCACCTACACCATGTCCAACAGTTCTGAAACGCCTGCAGGAAAATGGGCTGGTTGTCTGATTTGACAAGTGCACCTTTGGCGCCGAGAGGGTGGACTTCCTCGGACATGAGATCTCTGCAGCAGGCGTGCGCCCCATGACCTCGAAGGTGGACGTGGTGCAGAAGTTTCCGACCCCAACTACGGTCAAGGCCCTGCACGAATTCATCGGGATGGTGAATTACTACCGTTGGTTCATCCCCAACGTCGCCCGCACCATGTCCCCTCTAACACAGGTCCTGAAGGGCAGACCAAAGAACCTGACGTGGGAAGCAGAACAAGCACAGGCCTTCCACGACACGAAGATGGCCCTCGCCAGAGCCGCAACCTTGTCCCACCAGGACCCCACTGCGCCCTTACGTCACCACTGACGCCAGCAACGTCGCCTGCGGGGCCGTCCTTGAGCAGATGGTCCAGGGCGGGGCCCAGCCGCTCGCCTTCTACAGTAAAAAACTGTCGCCTGCTGAGACGAGATACAGCACATTCGACCGCGAGCTCCTGGCGGTGTACCAAGTAGTGCTCCACTTCCGCTACCTCCTCTAGGGCGCCCCCTTCACTATCAGGACAGACCACCGTCCCTTGGTGCATACCTTCACCAAGGCGGGCGAAGCCTGGTCAGTGAGACAACAGAGGCACCTGGCAGCCATCGCTGAGTTTGGCTTCACCATCCATTACGTCCCCGGTGAGAAGAACCCTGTGGCTGATGCCCTCTCGAGGATTGAGATCAACGCCGTGCACCTTGGGATCGATTACGAAGACCTCGCCCGGGAACAGGCTGCCGACCCAGAGACTGCGGCATATCGCACAGCCATCACTGCCCGCAAGTGGGAGGATGTGCCCTTCTGACCCGCAGAAAACGCTCCTCTGCGACATCAGCACGGGTCGCCCACACCCGCTGATTCCAGCCTCCTGCAGGAGAGCCATATTCAACATCGTACATGGACACTTGCACCCCTCGGGTCGGACGACGATGCGCCTCCTGATGGAGAAGTTCGTCTGGCACAGAATTTGGAAGGACTCCCTCGAGTGGGCCAGGACCTGCGTTCCGTGCCAAACAAGTAAAGTAAGTAGGCACACAGAATTGGGCGTAGGCGAATTCCCGCAGCCGAAATGAAGATTCGGCCACATTCACATAGATGTCGTGGGTCCCCTGCCCCCATCAGAAGGCGCCAGATACCTCCTGACAATAATCGACCGCTCCACCAGATGGCCTGAGGCGACTCCGATGTCGGGGGCAACCACCAAAGCGTGTGCCGAAGCCCTTCTCGCCAGCTGGATCAGTCGATTCGGAGTGCCGGATGATATCACGATGGACAGCGGACCTGTTTTCCTGTCGGAGTTGTGGACCGCCCTGGCCTACCTGATGGGGACATCGCTACACACCATCACTGCCTACAGCCCGGCGGCTAATGGCATGGTGGAAAGGGTTCACTGATCTCTCAAGGCTTCCCTAATGGCACGCTGCACCAAGGACTGGAAGAGCCAACTATCATGGGTCCTCCTTGGCCTCCAAACCGCCCCTCGGGCAAACGGCGAAGCATCACCTGCAGAGAAGGTATACGGGGAACCATTGGCAGTCCCAGGTGAGTTCTTCCCGACCAACGCCAACGACACAGACGTCTCCATCACCAGCCTTCGGGAATCCACCGGAAAATTCACGCCCTGCATCAAGACCTTCTACGACAGAACCAAACACTTCCTCCCGAAGGCCCTATCGTCCTGCAAACACGTCTTCATCAGGGATGACACCCGCCACCTGCCACTAACGAGACCCTACCGAGGCCCCTTCCGCGTCCCCTGACACACCGACAAGGCGTGCTTCATATCCATAAATGGTCGCGAGGACTGGGTCATGATCGACCGACTGAAACGTGAAACCAGCTTTCCTGATGGACGAAGAGTACACTGACGCGGATCCCATAGGGCGTCTCATTACTCCTCCTCGGCAAGAAGCGACTCCATTGATCACCAAACCACCCAGTCGTAGCCGCGGCCGCCCTTGGAAGACGGTCGAACCTCCCGAGGATCACCGCAGGGGAGGCATCCCGTCCCCAAAAATCCCCGAGGACTCCGAGGCCGAGGATCTACCACAGCAGCTGGTCTCGCGCACCCGAGGCCGCCTCCTCCGGCCTGCTCGTTTCTGCGAGTAGCGAACAGAAGTACTAAAATCATCCAACAATTACGCCCTAATTGGCAGTCCCAGGTGAGTTCTTCCCGACCAACGCCAACGACACAGACGTCTCCATCACCAGCCTTCGGGAATCCACCGGAAAATTCACGCCCTGCATCAAGACCTTCTCCGACAGAACCAAACACTTCCTCCCGAAGGCCCTATCGTCCTGCAACACGTCTTCATCAGGGATGACACCCGCCACCTGCCACTAACGAGACCCTACCGAGGCCCCTTCCGCGTCCCCTGACACACCGACAAGGCGTGCTTCATATCCATAAATGGTCGCGAGGACTGGGTCATGATCGACCGACTGAAACGTGAAACCAGCTTTCCTGATGGATGAAGAGTACACTGACGCGGATCCCATAGGGCGTCTCATTACTCCTCCTCGGCAAGAAGCGACTCCATTGATCACCAAACCACCCAGTCGTAGCCGCGGCCGCCCTTGGAAGACGGTCGAACCTCCCGAGGATCACCGCAGGGGAGGCATTCCGTCCCCAAAAATCCCCGAGGACTCCGAGGCCGAGGATCTACCACAGCAGCTGGTCTCGCACGCCCTAATTATTGTCTTGTAGAGAGTATTTGTAAGGACAAAACCTTGTCGCAAATTCCTCTGTACTTAATTCTACAATCGCGTTGTTCTTATGTTCTTACTTCCCTCCTCGAGAGCGTTCAGTGGGCTTTCCGCCAATGTATATATCTTATAAGATCATGTTTTGTGTACTTTTATATTCTAAGTTATATGTCTCGCAAGATACACAAATCGGCTCTCGCTTACCCACTTTTACTCTCTCGGGGGTCGGATACCACATTTCCGCCCGCATGCTGTATATTTGAATTTCCTTACCTGTAATAAAGATCAGTACACTTCTACCTGCCTCTTTGTTCACACCTCACAATGGCATCGCTACAAAGATGATTTTAGCTGCAAATGACATGCTAACCCTTATAATAAACGAGTTGTACGGAATTTGGAATAAGGAAGGAAACAATGCTTGTTGACTGGAAGTGAAAGTGAAAGCAAAGATACGCAAGACAGGTGACCTCATCAAATATTGTAACCATAGAGGCATTGCACTTTCATCGACTGTGATGAAAATATTCAAGTACAATCTCCTCCTACAGCATCTAAGTATTTGCTATGAAGTCACTTGACAAGAATCCATCAATAATTTTATATGTATATACTTCGTTTATGTATCATTTCAAGTAGTTGGCATATTCAACAAGAATGTCATAGTGTCGCAAGAACTTCCATATTTATCTGCGGACACTGTCAAATACATTCTCGTATTAGTGAAGCAAAATATTTTCCCTGCCTATCGAAAGGCCAAAATAATCATATGGCAACAATCTCCAAATAGCAAACCTGGAAGGCATCTGAAGATTTAGAGAAATGAGAAGAAGAGCTTATGATTTTACTTATAGTTATCCTAGCATTACTGCTGTCCCTAATATATATATATATATATATATATATATATATATATATATATATATATATAATATAGCGCGCGCAAATACTAGCATATGTGTGATATCCTGCAACGGCGGCGCCAGTAACCTAGATGTTGGAACGCCAGTTTTAATAGCCACAAGTCAATCAATCAATCTTGCAAGGGGTGTGATAACATGTATACGTACTTCATTGAAAACACACTTACATCAATAATCTCTAGGACATTGACCAGAAAATACACCCATATATATCCATAACCACATTATAAAGACAAATAAACTACACGGTGTTTTTGGTAGTAACCGTCAAATCAAAAGTCTGATGCATGAATATGCTTACATTGCAAATGTACACAACATGAAACAATTCCTTGGGTTATAAACGCAGGGTAAGTTTATCAGATAAAAAACTTGTTACTAAAGCAGGACTTGTAGGTCGATCATATAACTTATTATGAATAAAATGAACACTATCTTCTACGCTTCTCTGCGAGTGATTAACCCCTTATTATCCTTACATTATCTGACCTTTGCAAATCATATATATATATATATATATATATATATATATATATATATATATATATATATATATATATTAGTATGCCCATATATATACAGAACATTTGACAATCATTAAAAATTGCCTTAGCTATAACGGCAAAATCGCCAATCGAGCAAAGCCAGATCCCGGTCGCAGAGAAGTCGAACCCTCCGTAACGTGTATGGAGTAGTATAAGGGCGGTTCGGCTGGATGATTTGGCATAGCATCGGGAGGGGCTATGGGGTATGTGGAGTGGGAGAGTGTGGTATGTGGTCTCGTGCTGTGCTAATAGACGATGTTTCACCTCCCCGAGCATTCATTGTCTTATAAATGCTGTAAAACATGGAGCAGATTTAGCTTTTCGTGCGAGGGGGGTTGTCCTATATCTGTCATTAAAACGGTCATTGAGATGTCGCTGTCGGTTTTAATATCTCCTGGATATTGCTAAGCATCTGGTGAGTAGAGCAATTTTCTCTCTCCTTCTTAATACAGTCTTTTGTAAACAAACATTACATCACGTCCCATGAACTGAACCATATACACGCCCGTTTTCTCAGAACGTTTGCATTTATGTGTACTATATTTTTACTTTCGCTGCATTCAAAAGAAATTATGAAGCAGATATCGTGCCCCGACTTTATATCAATCCATTATTAAGTAGTTCACATAATAAATAAAGAACAGTTTCTAAAGGTCGGCTAGTTTTATATTATTTATAAGCTAATGAGCCATTAAATTTGTATTCGGTAACTTATTTCCTAGTTATTTCCAATCTAAGATCTTCAAATATATACAGCTTATATTGGATCTGTTTAGCTATAAACACACGCATGCGTAGACGAACTGTTACCGTATGTATGAAGTATGAGGAATTCATAGGATAAGAAATATGAAGGTAAGGGGAAATGATAAAAAGGGTAGCACAGGTAAAAGGCTGGCTAAAGGTATTCTGAAATGGCTCGGTCATGATGCGGCTTAAGTGGAAATTTCACTAGACAGGAGGGTAAATGTGGCAGTGACCGATGAGTTAGGTTTTATCGGGACACATTCCTTGCTATGGTACTCTGCTTCATGTTGAACAACAAAATGTGCGAAAGGCGGTAACCATCTAAAGCAAAATTTCATTTTTAATTAGGATATCGCCTAAATGGTTCCTTCATAATTAAAAAATTCAGCACCTTTCTAGGTATACAATTACTTCTTTTCTTGCCGTAATATTCTATACAATAGTTGAAATGAAATCAAACTAAACAAAAAACATAACTCTTCATAACCTAGCGATCCCGTTGTGCCAGCGGGAGAGTTTCCACAAAACGTTCGTCAGCAACTTTTGTTTTTAGCTCGAATTGTTTCACTGTAAAAAAAAAAAATAAAAATGATGATGCCTCGACGGTAGGGGGTTCAACCCAGTCTCTTTAGGCATCCCACTTCCTTCGTATGGTACCCTATAGCGAAACCTAATGCAAAAGATCTTGAACCCTTCGTGTCCCCGTCAGACGTTTATTCCGGCCGACTGGGGGCATAATGGTATATGTATGCCTGAGTAAACGAGAGCCCGATGGGCTCCGAACTGCGCTTTATGTATCCGACGGCGGATACGCTAAAACCATCCCTGAATAATTTGAGGAAGTAATCTACAAGCAGTCAATCATCGTCCAAGCCGCCCAGCATTCCTTTCAGATCCGTAATGTTTACCTTTGTGGTTCACTTCGACGACCAAACTTGTTCGGAACTTTAAGTTCGCATCTTCAGTAATTTCGTTCTCGTACCTTCTTTACGCTTGCTTGGTAAGTGCGCGAAGTGACGTAGCCTACATGACAGATTCTACAAAAGTAATATTTTTACAGACCTATCACCTTGAGCAGGCTTTGTTACCTTTTTAGAATGCATTCCAACTGCTATAACATTCTCAAGGCATGCGTAACCTTAACCTATAAGAGGTACCTCCTGTTTCCATTCTCATTCTTTATCATCCTTCCTTATCCCTTTCCTCTCAATTATTATTATTATTATTATTATTATTATTATTATTATTATTATTATTATTATTATTATTCAGAAGATGAACGCTATTCATATTGAACATCCCCACTTGAAATTCAAGCTTCTAAAAAATCTGGAACTCATTAGGGAGTAGGAAAAGGTAAAATGAAATACAGTGTAGAGATCTCACTTATTAAAAAGAAAAAAACTAATAAACAGATAAAACGTATTGAAATGCAAGGAGAATAGCATTAAGGTAGTAATGCATTGCATCTTCGCTTAAACTTTTAAAGTTCCAACTGCACGACATCCTTAGGGAGACTATTCAACAGTGCAACGGTAAGCGGAATAAAGGAACTCTGGAACTGGAGTTCAACAGAGGCACATTTACTGCATAACGGTGCTGCTGTTCAGCGAATCTGGTTGCTCTCGGCGGGAAAATGGAATCAAGGATCAATTGTGAATACGAAAGATTTTCATTTAAATGCAACTTATGAAAAAAAGACAAATAAGAGACCATCCGTTGACGGGCCAAGTCATAACTACTAACATTAGGAAACAGAAACCTACCTCCACGAATAATTCTACCTAAACGAGATAAATCTCTGGCAGAAGCAGACATCCACACCGGAGAACAGTATTCTAGTAAAGAAGCACAATGACCTAAAACAGGTTACACTGATTTTATCACTGTTATAAATATGCGAGGCCTTATGAACAACTAACTTTCGTCCGGCACTCGCTTAAAGTTTCAATAGATGTTTCTAATACGTAAGATGCGAGTCAAAAGTTACACCTACGAGTAGAATAGAAAAAAAACTACAGGCTTATTAAGCAGTCCCATTCACCATAAGGGGAAGATGGGGTGAAAAATCTGTACGAGATCTGCTAATCAATAGTGTCTGTTTTACTGAAGCTCAGCCTCAAACCCCACCCCACGGACTAAACCATTCACTCATCCGGTCCATGTCCCGACAGAGACTGAGGGCAGTTTCATTTCTCGAAAGTTGAGACTTTACTACACCCACAAGTGTTGCATTATCGGCATACTGGACACTGGATTTCCAGGCCAACCACCACATCGCTTATACTATACACTAAAAATAATAAAGGACCAAGAACACTACCCAGCGGAACTCCAGACACATTAGGTCTTGGTTCACTGAATATTCTATCAACAACAACTCGTTGCTGACTACCTGTAAGGAAATCTTTCAGTAATCCTAAAACATACTCACCCACTCCAAGATTCTGAAGTTTATAAATAGGTGCTTTATGATTTAGTAAATCGAAAGCAGCACTAAAATCTATTTGAATTATTCCTAACAGCTGAAAACCACAGTATAGCTTTATCGTTACACTTGAGCAACTCAAATGAAATAGAAGTAAAAGGAACCTCACGTTTACTCACAAATCCTTCTTGAAGAAGATTCATCTTCATCCCCGCTTGTGGTTACCGAATACGAACCAACCATATAAACTACATCAAACCATCAAGGAGCAAAACGTCTTAATTTAAAAAAAATACAAACAAGTGTATATATATATATATATATATATATATATATATATATATATATATATATGTGTGTGTGTGTGTGTGTGTGTGTGTGTGTGTATGTAATATACAGAAGTAAATCAACACGGTCAACTGTGGAACAGAAATGAATTTTTGATGTAAATCAGAAATTTAAACTGCGTATATGTATATATATATATATATATACATATATACACACATACACACACAAACACAGACAAACGGCACGACCTATTAGATAAAAGCATGTGATATTTTAAACTGGGTTAACGACATTACCCCAGAGGACTTAGAATACCCATAACTACATAGAAGAAAGCATGAAAAGGAAGACTAGAGGTGAGTGGCAACTTCTGGGAGAGCATAGTAATAATTTTTATTTGTACTCTATATTTTAAAACAGCAGTGACACTACTGCTATTTCCTTGACTGCAGAAAACGTAAATGAAATTTGTGAAATATTTCAGGTGCTAGAACAATACAATCAAGATCTAAGAAAGCGTGTTTCTGTGCACTTATATGGCTTGGATATACGTATAAATGTGGAATTGCGTTGTCACTAACATAGGTTTAATTCTGATAATGTAAAACAGCTGGGGATTAGTCTAACCTGACATGAAACACATATGGCAAATAACTGTCGATAAGATAATGATCGTAATCAGCAAGATAAGATCTTTACTATTATTTGGCCTGTTGAAAGAAAAGATGAATGAGAACGTTGTTACTTTAATGTCGGCAATTACAGTATTCCTGATAAGACTTGAATAATGTCCTTTTTATTCAAGTTTCGATAAGAAAATTTGGTATTTATCATTTCTTGCTTATTTGTGTTGTTCTGGCATTATGAAATATCTTTCGACAAAATAATGGGATGAAGAAGAAATAATCGAAAAGTAGATCTACAGTGTGGCAAAAATTACCTTAGCTGTAATTACTACAAGTGTAATTACAACAGCTGTAACCACTAAGAGCGCCGTCCTCCGTCTCACCAAATGTAGCTGCTGCAGATGGCAGAATTAGGTAGAAAAGAAGAAGGAAAAAAAAGTGTAGCTATGAAAGTCTCTTGACTTTTTTTTCATGTAGGTTAAACTTGGAGAAAAGGAAAATCGTAAAACCACCGGAAGTAATGCCCTTAACAATATTTTTTTTGTTCACAGAGAAATGTGACTATTATTTATGTTACACACTGAAAAGGCTCGAAATTTGAAGTTTGTGCGCAAACAGTCTGCTTTGAGAGTCTGTTAGCTCAAGTTCCTTCCTACGGCGCCTCTAGGTGTGTTATTCACCTTCTCCCTTGCTCTCGTAGTCTTCTTCTATCCAGGACTTCGCTGACGCTTGATAATTCCGTAATTTAATACAATTTAATGCTTTCAAGATAAGTTCTTATAATTATTGTTTCCTTTCATCCAAGTCTTCAAATAATTTCAATAAAACTTAATCGAAAGTTTCAGTGTAATTAATATTTAGGAGCTATGCGTCTTTTCTAGCTTGTCTTGCTAAGATCACATTGTTCATACTACAATGCCAGCCTCTAAAAATTAGGGCGTTATTGTTTAGTTACTGTAAACTCTTTTCTAATATCCTTTATTAAGCACGAATTTTGCGTCCAAATTGGAAATATTGCTCATATATCTTAAGCGCTCATTTCGTTGTCCCACTCAGGGATAGAACTGCATCTGAACAACTTCGTTCGATAAATGAAATCAGTCTTATCTCATCCCATAATCCTTTTCCTTTTCATCACTGTTCCCCTGAGCAGAGGGGGAAGTCCCTCAAACTCTCAGCTGGCCTCGCAACAAACACCAGGCCATCTCTTCCCACAATGACTATGGAAATCCGTTATACTGTACTTTACTTTGCACAGTTTTAGAATTTCTATCTCTATCTGTTTTTTTTTTTTTTCTGCTTCCTTCACTATGAAGCCCAACCTTTCTTCCTTCTATTTTTCTCTCTTTTTACCTCTTGCTTTCTAATCTGGGAAAGGATCGAAGTTTGAAATTTGAAAAGGAATTGTTTAATCAAGGCTGACTCTATCATCTGGCTATTGTACCGACATCTGCTGCTATAAATCATACGTGGCAAATTCCACTTTATTCTGTGGTTATGGTTATTTATATGGATAAAAATAGCTGAGCTCTGTTGCCCATACCTAACTGACCGTTTATGTTGTATTAATCTCTGGGGAAGTGGTTTTCCTGTAAAACCCATGCAAGATTGGTCAGTCCAGGTATGAGATTTCATATACTTGTTTCTTTGGGGATTGTCTTTGTTGGACGTTAATTAGGGAATTGGGTAGGTAAAGGCAAAAGGGTTATATTTTCCAAGAGTCTGGGTCACCGTCTTAACCCTGTCCAGATGTGGGATTTTTTTTTTTTATTCTTGGATGTCTCTCTGGTCTTGTCTTGAGGGGGTCAGTAGAAAATTAAGTTTGCTTTATGAATCGCTTTCTCAATTATATGGTCAGGATACCTTAAAGACGATAGCTACTTACGAATTAGTTCAAATTCCTTTTCCAGAAAATCTGGGGAACAAATTCATAAGGCTCTTAAGAATAGGTTGTTGGCTACACCTAACTTGATAGAAATGTCATTATAACTAAGGTAGTGAACGTATGAAAGTGAGAATGTTGTTTTTCTGTATATGGTAAATTTATGTTCTGTCGTGTCTCTAATTATTATAACATCAAGAAAAGGAATTTTGTTGTCTGTTTCCCATTCAACTTTAAATTTGATGCTGGGCACTAATGTGTTTAATTTTGAACAGAATTCGTTGAAATTGCCCCATTTATTATCCCAAAAAGTTAGAATATCATCTACATATCTCACGCACAGCATGTTTTTGGGTTTTATTGCACTTATTACTATAGTTTGAAAGTATTCCATGTGTAGATTGGGTAAAACAGGACTGAAAGGGCCACCCATACTTCACTGGAATTTTACTTATAGAATGACTCTCCGAATGAAAAGACATTATTAGATACACATAATTCAACTAACTTTACTATTCTATTATTTTGTTAAGAGCCAGTGGGAAATGATCTGAATAGGGGGCCAATTTTTTCCTCAAAAACTGTAGAACGTCCAGTACTGGTACTTTTGTGAATAAGGAATGCTTATAAGTTTTACGTTGTGAAGTGGTATACGTGCTTCTCTGAATTTGTGACAAAAATCTTCCGAATGTTTAAAGTGACTGGGAGAAAAAATGCCTAAGAAAGGGGAAAGGCGGCCAGCTAACCTTTTAGAAATTTTATAATTGAAAGCTCCAGGACATGAGATGATGGGTTTAAATGGAAAGGCCATAAAAGTAAGGTAGTTTTGAGTTATTGACTTAAAAATTTCTCCAATAGTTCAATGTTCTATTTGTCTTAGCCAATTAATCTTACTTTCCCAATAAATTATATGGGCACGTTTTGGAGGGGGTTACATAGTAAAATGGCTACCTGTGGATGGATGTCTTGGTATAAATACCGCCTTTTCTGTAACTTTTCTCATTCATTATCTAAATGAAGAGAGAGACAGAAGTATCTGAAATATAGAACTTACTTTCTATATTTTGGGGTTTTTATGGGCTCCTTTCTAGTACACACACACACACACACACACACACACATATATATTATATAATAATATATATAGATATATATATATTATATATTATATATAATATAATTATATATGATATATATATATATATATATATATATAATTATATATATATATTATATCACTATATAATCAAGAACTTTTAAGGAAAAATACTGTTAGTTTATTCCTTCGGCTGAGTAAGACAAATAATAGTCTTCGTAAAGGAGTTTTTAATTGTACATTTTTTTTTTTTTTTAGAGAGTTAGCAACATTTGTAAAGCAGAGTAATCTTATTTTTAAGCGAGTCATAACAGTAAACAATTAGATATCTAATCTATAATGAGTTTATATAATGTAATTCACTAAGATAAAAAATTATACATATGAAATTGTAATTTTTAAAGGTATGATTATTTATGCAATACTCTCTGTAAAATTTACATTGCAAATATATGTATGTATATGTATTTATCTAATGTATATGGCTTTTAGCTGGAATAAATGATTCAATTCAATGAATATCTGATATATAGATACTATATATATATATATATAATATATATATATAGATATAGATTATATATCATAATATATTAATATAATATCTTATTATAATATATAATATACACTAATATAATATATATATTATTATTAATATATTATATATATAATTATATTATCTATTATATATATATATAATATATATATATATATATATATTATATATTATATATATATATATATATATATACATATATTCAATTGAACTGAATCATTTATTCCAGCTAAAAGCCATATACATTAGATAAATACATATATATACATATATGCATATATGTCATAATTTTCATAAGTACAAATATGCAGTGAATAATCACTAAATTCGACATTATTATGCGTATATTTCCAAAAACTTCTACTCTTCTTGATCAACAAAAGCATTATCACTACATCATTGTCACTTGTTGCCATCACTACCAATTAAAATATTTCCTTCCAAGAAATAGCTATCGTAACTTCATATCTACGGGTATCGAATTTCAATGAGGCAATTATCACATAATTACCACACATGAACAAATACGCACACAATGAAAGCATAATGAAAAAAATAATAGGTAACTTGTACTTCTGAAAGGGTCTGTTGCCAAATTAAATTTCGTTCATCTTAGGTATAAACGCTTGGTTTAGGTTACAAATAAAATTCTTTGAACTTATTTCGAACACTCATTAACTATTAAACTCCCACAAAATTGCAAAAACAGATTTTAACCTACCACAAAAATTCATTTTAATTTGCATGACTGAGCAAATATTTCCGAAGTTGGCCGTGAAGAAGAGTGAGAGAGGAAAAAAGGGAAGAAAAGCACTAATACTGCCAGGAACTGCCTAACAGCAAAGAACACAATGATGCTAATTTCTATCCCGCTGGGTCGGGAAAGCAAAGATAAAATGAATATTCTTAAATATTAAAGAAGAAGATGATTAAGCCTTGTAGCGTGTAAACCAAATCCACTTCTGTGATTGTACTGGGCTTTATTTCTCATTTATTTCTGCTCACTTATATTAGCTACCCTATTATAGGCATGAATGTAAATAATGAAATAAGGCAAATACATAGAGAAATACACGTGTACGATATATTATCAAAGCACGCACAAAATCACTACTAAATAATATTATATATATGTGTGTGTGTGTGTGTGTGTGTGTGTGTGTGTGTGTGTATTTGTGTGCGTGATTATAATCACTTTAGCACGTGATTCATTTATCACACATATCTATAGGTGAAAAATAAAAGACGGGGTATAGGTCCTGACCGGTTTCGACTTTACTTCCAAGCCGTTGACGAATGACTGATTTAATCACAAATATAAATTCTACAAAGACAGTAATGACGAACATACACACAACCGTTTGAGGCTGCAGATCCACCCACAGGCAGGTGTCAAGGTAGGAGTGACTTTCAAAATTCATTTGGCTAAAATCCCACCTATATATATATATATATATATATATATATATAATATTATATATATATATATATATATATATATATATATATATACATATACCAAATGAGTAGAGCGAACATAAATTATAATTTAATCATAATTTTTACATAATTTTCTTGAAGGAGGACATCAAAATATGCCTAAACATTGCAATTTCTTGTAATACAGCCCGATGTTTCGTTTTTGTATGCTTATAATTTCCTTTGTTGTAACTTATTTTACAATTATCGAAAAACTTTATGTGCTGATAGCCTCTCATTTGATAATAATAAGTAATTATATTAAAGTAAATAATAATCACAATAGTGAACCTATAAAAACCTATAGTACTGAGCATTGGCCCTTTCTGTCATAAGATTTCAAAACATCAACAATATAGATACTAACAAAGCAAGTGATGAGGCTCACAAACCCATCCATAGATAATCCGTCTCGCGTCACCTCAAGGAAAAAAGGCGTAGGGTAAATCTGTATGTATCAATGTATATATGCGTGTGTATTGTAGCTCGATATATATAGATATATATATATATATATATGATACTATATATATATATATTATATATATATATATATATATATATATATATATATATATAAAACACACACACACACACACACACACACACATATATATATATATATATATATATATATATATATATTATATATATATATAGATATATATACGTAATATATATATGTATATATATATTATAATATTATATGTATGTGTATATACATATATATTATATATATTATATATATATTATTATATATATACGTATATATATATGTGTATATATATAGTATATATATATTAGTATATATATAATATTAATTGTGTTAGTAGTTTTAATGAGCTCTTACAGGTAAACATAACAATCTCATGTTGACTAATGAAAGTAAAAATAGATAGACATATACACCAATATATTCAGTTATCGAAAGAAAATACGACGCTCTTACCAAATCACACAACAAGAAATGAAAACAACAACATAAGCTTTCTCTCGCATGATGGCAATTAAAAATGAATGTAGAGCAATTAAGCCACAGGCCGACAAACTGATAATAGCCTTTGAGGAATGATAACACAGATTAACAAATGTATGGCTGCGGTCAGCATCCAGGTGTCCCTCTCCTGATGTTGCGATAACAAACTGTCGTTAACATTACTCTCTTCAGAAAGAGAGAAAAAGATAAGAGAAAGAAAAACTTTCTCTAACAGGAGGTCCAAAGATCAAAGTCAGTCGAAACACTGACCGGGATGTTCAAATACCCAACCAAAAAAACTGAACACTGCCACTGACTGTGATTTAAAACTATATCAGCAAAAGTAAAAACAAAGGGACTCATTACCACTGATATAACATCAAAAGATTTACACTTCAACACCTGATTGTAAGTTTGTTGAAATCGACAAATACGCAGTGATGAAACTTGACCGAACGTACGAATCAAGTCATTATAATGATGTAAATAACAGCATTTGATATCTTCGAAGGCTAGATACCATACGAAGCGTAAAACAGATATTCATTTTAAGCGACGACGAAAACAAGGACCTATGGTAAGTGTAATCACGCTTAATCTGAAAGGTACTATTTACACTACACTGGTGCAAGGAATTTCCTCTACGCTGATACGTATGTCTCCTGGATAGGCAGCTCATTAAGGGAACGCACAAGGAGGCTCTCGAAGGTTAACAATGACGGGCACTAATGGGCTCAGCATACAATTACACTCTATATTTATAGTCCTAATACCATCATAGGCTCTCTCTCTTTCTCTCTTCTGAGAGACAGGCTGGACTAAGCCGGAGACTGCTATTGTCCTTATTATGCAATTATACTGAAGCAGCCTTTTCTCCTCTAATCTCCTCTAAACCCCTTCGGATGACTTCTTTTTCTTTAGCCATTTTTATCCTTCCGTCTTTTTTTTTATCAATTTTTTTCCTCTATTATCGGCTCCCAACGTTTTTCCTCTCTACACTCTCTTACCCCACTTTTGTTATTCTTCATTCTAAACTGCATGTTCTCAGCCAAACCTCCAACACCCATCTTTCCATTTTCAGTTTATGATCTACCCACATCATTTGTTTTACCCTTCGTTTCATCATGCCTTCTTTTCCAAACTTTCTCACATTACCTTTATCCGACCTAACTTAAACTGACAGTTTCTTCTGGTCTCCTCCATTTATCTGATTGTTTTGCTTGAATTTTATCCATGGTAATCTTCTTCTCCTGCCCACCATCAGCTAGTTTATATACTCAGTAATTTCCAAATTTTCCCGCTTACCCTTCATCAATATATTTCTAAATCATCCTGTCATTCAGTAAACCTTCTATATTTTCTTCTACATCCTACCTCCTTGTCTTCCTCTATCCTATTTTGCTCTCTTGTTTTCAAAGCAATGTAAGCATCTCTCTCTTCTCAAGACGCTTAATATCTAACAAGTATCAAAAGACAGACATTTAAGTTCTCTGCGTAAGCAATAACATATAAATCCTATGTTCGAAAGGGTCCAAGGCCCTAAACAGACTTGAAAACCTTACGAAGAAATGTTACTGTATCTATTTAAGCCGGATTTCATCTCACAACGTAATCAGCTCTTCCTTGCATGCAGCATATACCTAAAAAAATCTTACCAATACCTTCTGGCACGGTAAACAGGAAGAAATCTAAGCAAACTAAACACATAAGCACAACTAAATTCTCAACCATCAGCACTAGTAGAATTAATAAACGTGGTAAAAATCAAACGCCACACGACTTCAGTAAAATCCAAGTACTACTACTACTACTACTACTACTACTACTACTACTACTACTACTACTGCTACTACTACTACTACTACTACTACTGCTGCTAATAATAATAATAATAATAATAATAATAATAATAATAATAATAATAATAATAATAATAATAATAATGTCATTTCACACACTCAGGCAAAGTTTTTCTTGCAAATCACCAATACAAATATTCAAGTGAGTCTTCACTGAATTGACTGTTTCCGGAGAAAAATATAACTAAGGTTCCTCCCATATGATTCATCACTTGGGCTGATTAAAGGATGGAAAATAGCTTACTTACTCATTCACCTCCCAGGACATTTGATTTGACAGTTCCCTACCTGTAAAATAGATAAAAGACATGATAATTCACAAAGTGTCTTCAAGACCATTAGTAAAAGTCTTAACATGGGTAAGGTTTTACGCTGGAATACACGGCACTAATATATATATATATATATATATATATATATATATATATATATATATATATAACACACACACACACACACACACACACACACACACATATATATATATATATATATATATATATATATATATATACATATATATATACACTCTCATTATGGTGTTGTGTACTCAGAAGCCATTACGTCCATGACCCGTGATAGTTTACGATTTAGGCACTCCGTTGCTAAGCCAGATAGGTTTTGAAAGAAATGAATCAGGCTGGAAGTGACAATCATACTTTTTGAAATTTTAAACCCTTGCTCTGCTGAGGCACTCAAAAGGTGGTTGCTCGTAGTAGTTCTTGTCTTGGCTTAACAAAAAGGCCTAGGCAATATTTTCTGAAAGTAACAACTTGTGGTAGAAAAAAAACAAGCGATGAGGTGAAATTATTCATATATAATATTCATTTATAATCACACGGATTTTTTGGAATATAAAATATTATCCACCAACTAATATAAAAATTAGTGTTATGGCGCATGTATCGACGATAAAATTATCATCTTCATTTACTGGATAGATACTCTGCCTTTACCATAAGGATATACAACATTCATATAAAGTCAGATATTTTACGTAAGAGTTAAAGACATAGAATTCTACATAAACAACTTGGGAACACATGAGTAACTGATATCTGGAAATGTGAAGCATCTATGGCACACAACTTGAAAAGGAAGATAACAGTTGACACAGTAATGGCGTCAAGACTGAACAAATTTTAAAAACATAAAAAAGAAGTTACAGTGCTGCAAAGTACTACTGATGAAATATAATCTCTCTTGCTGAAAGAGAGAGAGAGAGAGAGAGAGAGAGAGAGAGAAATACTTTCACCTTTGGATAACGTTACTTTAACTTTGGCGTGGCGTTGCCCTCACAACCCTAATTCTAAAATTAGCTCTAGTCTAGCAAAGTAACTTCTGAGTCACAAAATCACAAACACGGTGTTTAGTAACGAAAATATTCTAGTGTTAGAGCCGAGATAAAAGCAATAATAAAATAAAAGACAAATGAAATGCTACAATTATAACAGTTCTTTCATCAAAGAAAAAAAAAAGAAAGCAGAAAAGAAATCATCTAAATTACACCATAACTAAGATGATGTATACCCGATGACAAACTACCCACACAACAGAATAAAAACAAAGAAAAATTAAGATTTATATGAACCTAATTTACAATCATAATATACTTTTTGGCTATTAACAATAAATATATACCTACCTGAAAATAAAGGGTATGAAACCCTAACGTCAACTGTGGAATGAGATAAAATAATACCGCCATAAAGGTACGAGGCATTTCTTGCTGTTTAATCACAATGTAAAATTTATGGACTGAATAAATTCTTTCTAATCACCAATCGTGGCACAGAACCTCAAGAGGCGATACATATCATTTTGTTTTTCTAATATTAAGCCATGACAGAGATAAAAGCCCAAGAGGGAGCGCAAATGGAAACACCATGCTGGAGGAGATAGCATTAGAGAAAACGCAAAATGAGAACACCATCTTGGATGAGATAAACACGAGAGGGAGAAAGCAACAGAGATAATGATGCCATGTTAAAAGACGTCAAAAGAGAGAGATGTATGACATTAATTCAGATGTGATATCAGTCTCAAGAGAACGGGGGAATGATAATACAATGTTGAGGATGTATGCAAAACTTCAACGTGTTAGAAGTACTGGCATATGAGAGAGAGAGAGAGAGAGGAGGAGAGGAAAGAGAGAGAGAGAGAGAGAAGAGAGATGAGAGGAACGAGAGAGACGAGAGAGAGAGATAGAGATGAGAGAGAAGAGATTTTTTGGAAGAGAGAGAGAGAGAGAGACATTTTTTCCATATAACCAGAAAAACTAGCAAATTGGTAGCTGTCAGTAATACATTGTTAGCAAAAAGATTCCACACTGAACAACACGAGTAACTTAATCGAACACAAACATATTCGACAGGATAAGGGCTTCAGGCATAGCAATATATTGCCTTTAACAACAGGCAATAACTTGCGAGCAATCTCGAGGATATCTATAGCAATTTCTCTCTCACTTCAGGAAGAGAGAGAGAGAGAGAGAGAGAGAGAGAGAGAGAGAGAGAGAGAGAGAGAGAGAGTTTTGAGCTTCTTGAAAAATTAGCACAAACTTAAAACATTTCTTGCTTCATTTCCTTCACTGATACACACACACACACACACACACACACACACACACATATATATATATATATATATATATAAATATATATACATACATACATACATACTTATATATATACATACATACATACATACATACTTATATATATACATACAAGTATGCATGTACAAATACTTTTATAGAAATTACTATATTAAATTTGAACAGTAGTATTTTGTAACTAAAAAAAGGAACTGTGATTTCCAGCAACATCATGCTGACTTCCAAAAACTCAGTCACTAAACTTTAGTTGCGAATGAATCAGAATACCATAGGTTCGACGGAAAAGGACTACACAGCAGCTAAAGGGAATGCACTGCCGAAAATGCTACAAGAGGCACAAGAAAGGAAGTACAAAACCTGTAGCGAAAATCTTTACTAACTTTATGGATTTTAAAAGAAAACAATAAGTCGATTCATTTGGCATCTACTTCAGTTTACGTGCGAATTGTTAATCTGAAGTTCGTGATTCTGGGAATTTATCTGAGAGAGAGAGAGAGAGAGAGAGAGGAGAGAGAGAGAGAGAGAGAGAGAGAGAGAGAGAGAGAGAGAGAGAGAGAGATAATCTTTAAAAATAAAATCAAAGTAAAATAAGAAATCAGTGGCCACTCCGACGTCCAAACTTCAGGCTGTTGCAGCTATCTACTTCAAAGTCATCTGGCATGAGCAACAGCATGTGCAGTGGGTGAAAGAGGGGCTGAAGGCGCTACAACAAAGACTTAGTTATACTATCTCCTGATTAACTTATTCGCTTAAGCTTAAGCCACCATGACGTCATTAAATTATTGTTCGCCTTTTTTACTTAGGAAACCATGGTAATTGCTCCGAAAAGGAAGTCATTTCGGGCCGTGTACGAAGAAATTGAATTTCTGAAGAGGTAAAAAGAAAGAAAAAAGTGAAATAATTATTGGGCGGAAGGCTGCTATAAAGGTATAAAAGAAAAAGACTGATTAGTTAATCTAAGGCTATGAGTTTTCCAAGAAATTGTAAAATGCACCATGAACGTCGTCAGTGGCACTAATTGGTTCGGTAAAAACTACACTATTCAAGGAATAAGTGTGTGTGTGTGTGTGTGTGTGTGTGTGTGTGTGTGTGTGTATGATAGTCTGACTGGGAAAATCATCCAGCACTATCAAAAATATATGGATAACAATTCCTCATTAAGGGGAACTCAAGTATGTTTTTCCAATATTTATAACAAAAATTTAAATCAATGAAAGCAAGTAGCTGGCAAATTATAACTGAAACGAATAGTGTGTGTAAAGATAAGGGTGATAAAATACGGATATACGTTTAATATTATGTAACTCTCTATGTATATGTATCTGTTACAGGCAGAAAGCCAAACTAGGCATTTCGCTAACTGCCTGAAATTTCAAGCAGATAACGATAAACGCGGCGTAACAGTCACTCACCAACACTACCACTAGGAGATCAAATGTCCTTCAGTGCATTTCGCTATCTGCCTGAAATTTCAGGCACTTCGTGAAATGCCTGGTTTCACTATCTTCCTATAAAACACACACACACACACATACATATATATATATATATATATATATATATATATATATATATATATATATATATATATATATATATATGTATATAAATAGCTTTTCGTATTTTATCACCCTTGTTTTTGAATATGCCTTGCTACAATGAAGTTTTGAAACCTTAATCAGGAATTTGTATTTATTTTGTTATTTCTATATACATATATATATATATATATATATATATATATATATATATATATATATATATATATATATATATATATATATATATATATATATATATATATAACATTAAATGGGTATCAGTATCTTATCACCATTAATTTTCAATTGTAACTTAACACCTACCGCATTAGTCACTCACATAAATAATTGCTTTCTGCTTATAGAGGTTTTGAAACCTTAATCAGGAATTTTAACCGATATATTTTTAATAATGCTAGGACTATGATACGCACACACAAATAGACACATACACATACATATATTATATATATTTGATTTTAAATCACGAATAAATAAAAAAACGTGATAATTATACGAATAAAGTTACAGCCACGAAGGAAAACTGAAGCACTGGAGATGCTACTTCCGTCTTATTACCAGTGGCTGTGAACATATCTTGGTAGTAAGACGAAAATACTCAGCATATCCAGTGTTTCAATTTTTCCTTCGTAACTGTAACTTTTTATATATATATATATATATATATATATATATATATATATATATATATATATAGATAGATATATAGAGGAGAGAGAGAGAGAGAGAGAGACGAGAGAGAGAGAGAGAGAGTATTACTTTTCTCACACGTATTGCCCAATGCCTGAGCAATGTATGTCACTGACTTTTGTGTCGAAGGCGTCTAGCGTTTTTATTAAGGCCACCAAGCAACCAGTTGGGGGTTTGCACGAGTGTACATTATAATTGACTCGGTTACTTTTACCGATGAGTTGACCCAACACCTGTTTAAAATTATATTTTTCTAACTGATTCATACAGAGAAGCAAGAGTACTATGGGACCATGACCCACAAAATGCACCTATGAGTTAATTTTTTTATAATGTTAACCACGAAACGGATGATGATTAAGTAGCACCATAATTTTAGACCTCACTTTTTGATAGATACCTACTGAGTCCTCATTCAGAGAAATCAAGTAACAGAACAATCAACGAATAGTTTTCGTAAACGTAGTCTCTGATGTCATCGTTAATCTATATGCCGACAGATGTGGTGGCATTAAATATATTTTCAACTCTTATAAAATTTCTCACGAATGGTAACTAGGGAAATGTTTTATAAAGTAGTCAACTTACACTGGACATACAAAAGTGTCCTGCTCCACTCATTTGTGACTTGTCCGAGTATTATGGGGAAAAAGGGGTGATGATAATGGAAGTTATACATTTGATAACGTAATAATATGAATGATACTTGAAATCTGAAAGTTCATATAGTTTATTATTAAAATCAAGGTTTCTAATTTACAATAGCACACCAGCACACTGGAATAACATATTCTTAACACGAATCTTTTTTAATTTTATGAAAAATAAAACTTTACGATATAAGGCCAATGTGACAGACTTGAGAACTACAATCGTAACATCATTCATCAATATCAAGTTACCAATTGTCTCGTCATGACTAGCTGCTTATCATGACATCATTCATTAATATTATCAAATAGTTAACTTCGATTAAGCCGTTACTGGTTGGTTTCACTAACTGATAAGATGGTTTACAGGAGGGAAACCGTTGAGAATTAGAATCCGCAAGCAGGTACTTCAAGGAAATAAATAAAATACTTAACATCTGAATGTGTTTCAGTTGAAAAAATTTACTCCGGAGAAGAGCAGCAGCAAAACTAGAACTTTAATCCCGGCGATATCAATTCAACCAGAAGTACTTATCCTAAATACCGAACACTGTTGATACGTCTTCCGTGAAATCAACTTTATTTGACAGCAAAGGAAATCGTCCATACAACTCTACATGTTCGAGAAAATAGAAAGACAAACTGGAGAAAGCACAGCATAATAAACTTATTCATTCACCATCGAATCTTAAAAATAAATACCATTTTCTTCTTTTTTACAAGTGCAACAACGGGGGTATCAGTTTTTCATGCAATTTTATTAAAACTTCATTAGTCAAGATTTTATTTCCATTGCCAATTCGTAATAATTAAACAAAATTAATTTTTTTAAATCGTGTCTTTCACTAATACTGCCAAGAAACTATACCTCAGTTTGACAAAAAGGTACAAAGTAGCATATATTTGTTTTACATCTTTACAGTTCCATCTTATTTGCTTGCATCTCAACGTCAACTTCTTTCCCATGTTGGAAAACTAATAAAACACTCATTGCAGTAATCAACTAAACTATGGCTAACATCCTCTGACGTAGCATTTTTTATAATATCACATGAAATAAGTGTTATGAAACAAACACATCCCAAAAAATAAATTCAAAATGAACTGAACCCAATTGTTCCAAATTATATCTTCGAGAGAAAATAAGTGCTATACTTTAAGAAAAGTGCTCTTTCGCCTTGTTCCAAAGAAAGTAAAAGAAAAGAATAAGTTCTCCAATACCTTTGCCAGCTTAAGAGAGGAAAAACTCCAGCAAACGAAATCATTCGTTCATTTTCCAAATGATGTAAAAACGACAGCGTTCTTGGTCATTTGCCTGAATAATGAAAAAATTGCAATACAATGAAATTTAGTCTCGCAAAGAGCAAACGATGTAATCTGTACGAAACCCATCACATCTCAATTGATCGTCAAATAATCAACAAGCATAATTTGTATGAGCTTAATAACGACCCTACATTATATTTGTTAACTCAATTTTTCACCTTATACATAACATCTTATGTAATTTACCTCAATAGGACCAGAGGTAAATGCAAGGAAGCCATTATAATAACAGGAAAGCATAAGAACAAAACTAAATGAAAAAGCTTGAGGAATTAGTCTTGAGATATTTCATGAGAGGTGTTACAAGATAATTTAGCCGAGTATGCCCTCCAGATTAATTTACCTACAGATACATTTTATAAATAAATAAATGAATAAATCATCGGGGATGTAAAACCACAACTATTACATTAAAGTCACCACTTGACCAAGAATAAATAATGCTAAGTGTTAATGATAAATTACTGTGAATATCTCATAACTGTCAAAGAAAAAAAATAGTGCAAAGGCAGGCAAGATCTTGTAAAGGTCTCTTTCTCTCTCTCTGTCTCTCTCTCTCTCTGTGTCCGAGGAAAAAGTAAACAAATGAAAGATAACTCACACAGGTGTCGTCTCCCCCTTCCCCCGACCTCACAGCAGGCAGCCATCATGGACACCCCTAGTGTAAATCATGATTACAATTGAATCCTTCCCTTCACCCCTTCCCCCGGCGGTCTTTCATCTGAGGTGTGGCATTGTAATGCAATTTTACGATCGGGTCGGCCTCAATAGCTGTGTTTTGGAGTCGTGAGTCGAGGGTTGCTCTCGGACCCTCTTCTCCAACCCACCTCAGCATCTGAACTCACCCCTGCACACTGCTCAGCTCCTCCCACTCGTTCAACACAGATCTCCCCACCCGAACGCACCTTCCCTACCTACTCATTCAGTCGGTTCTCGCTTCTTTCAAATAAAAAGGAAGAAAAAACATGGAATAGCTAAGAGCTAGGATACCAACAACCTCTACAAGGAACCGGAGAGCTTAAATATATATATACTCCAAATTTTTTTTTTTTTTTTTTTATTCAGTATATAATAAAATTTCTTTGGGTGAACTTAACACCAAGCAAACGTTTCTTGAGACAGTTTCCCAGTGCAATAATTCAAATCCAATTATGCCATTACATTTGGAAACTAAATTTACTTTTTTTTTCATTTCATACCGCCAAAATGATCCTATTTTACAAGACGCAATTTGTACCCATACGCTCATTTTTCATGTAAGTGGCATACCTAGTCTACAAGTAATAAACTCTGTTTAACTGTCACATAACCGAGAAGAAGAATATGCAAAAGGTTACACTTACCGTCGTCGAGCCCAGGGAGCAACCTCTCTCAACGCTGAGTATGCAAAATGAACGTACATTGGTCCAAACTTTACGATATATATAACGTTCCTAGGTGTGGATCTCCGTCTGTACCTGCTGTTATATCACCATAATTTTTTATTGCTTTTACCGAGAGTAGATAAAATTAAATGCTTAAAATAAACCGGTATTGTTAGACAGTATAATAATCAAGGGAATATATATACACACACACACACACACACACACACATATATATATATATATATATATATATATATATATATATATATATATATATATATATATATAATATATAATCCTTTAACTGGGTAAATATTTACGACGCCAACGTGTACTTTTCAAACTAATACACACACATACTATATTCGAACTCGAGTAAATGCGTATAAAAAGATCCACACGGTCTAATTTGATTGTTTGCCTACACGTAAGTACGTTTGTATAACAAATATATGACAATGAATTATTCTTAATATCAAGAATCAAAAACAGCTTAACAGTCTATATAAAACCAAAAGCTCCTCCCCTTAGCCCCGTGGTAAATTGTGGATGTTCTCACTAACATGAGATCCTCAAGTTACATATATTTATACGATATTTTCCATATATCTTGGGTGAAGTAAAGGACTTCATTGTAATAAGCCATTCCGTTTTGATTCATAGCCATTTAACAGACGAACCATTTAAGGTAGGTAATCGGGATCGTTGTTACTTAAAAAAAGTCACATCAATAAGGTCATTAGAGACTTATTAAAAATCAATAATCTTATGTCATTGAAAATACAAAATACAGGCAATTACTGTACCATATCCACATGGCGATTAATCGTTTAACAGTTATTTAGGAAACATTACACTCTGTTATTCCTTACTTTGTACAAATTAACAGCGAGTGTGTGGTCCACAGCATATGGGAAAAAAACGTACTTATAAACATACATACATACATAAATCCACCTCTCCCATTACTCTTGACCATCCATAGATAAAGAGTACGCAGCACCATTCGCCCTATTCTGCCTATTGAATCGCTGCTGTCTCTTAAACCGAGCAGCTGATTCAATCCCTACTTTGTCTATACCAGATTTACCTCCAATTTATCTCCTATCTACAGATACTAAATCCTCCTATTATCTCTTTTACCTTTCTGGTCCTATCACAAAAGACCTGTCTCGGGTGACTGCATTACTACTTCCCTTACTTGAGGAATCTCTATCTCCTGCCCCCTTCCACCCACAAACGCCCATTTAACCCACGTCGCCTCCTCGTTGTCCGTAGATTTTTCTGTACAACAAACTACTCTATTTTTTTTTTCCCCTTATATTATGAGAGATAAGATAATACAACAAGAATCTACTGCTTTGTTGACACAAATTTCCGAAATTCTTATTTTCATTTTCCCACACAAAATTTTATCCCTACGATTACATTTCCGTATGAAGACGCGAATATTACATATATAATAAACATATCCATATCCATATCCAATTTTAAAATAGCGGACCAGCAATCAAAAGAAATTGATTACGAGAAAGACTGTGACCTAAAACAAAAGATATATATATATATATATATATATATATATATATATATATATATATATATATATATATATATATATATATATACATCATTATTGTGTTGCAGTAATAAATTATGGAATGTTGCTTTATAATATAATTATATATATATATATATATATATATATATATATATATATATATATATATATATATATATATATATATATGTGTGTGTGTGTGTGTGTGTGTGTGTGTGTGTGTGTGTGTACAATTATCACTCAATATACTATAAGCAAAAGAAGGAAATAGATTTGAAGAACAGCTGTGTAATCGTAACACAAGAATGCATTCTGATTAATTTCAAGACATGAAATAAGAGAAGACTTTGTAAAGAATTAAGAAATACATACATAGGCCAAAACTATCTTGAACTTTTCGAGCAAGCGTCTACAAAATATGCTCTCCAAACATGAAAAACGAAAAGGACGGTCTTTCCTGGACTAATAATTATACTTTATTTCAAAAGGTTTAGGATTTCTTTAAGTTGCACGGGATCCGTCTTATCATATGAACATTATGTATAGCTATGGGGTTTCAAGAAATGTTGAACATTATGTATATCTATGGGGTTTCAAGAAATGTAACATAAGAGTTTGATTAAGATACAACTGTCAACATGACATTAGGGGTATTTAGTGTATAAAGGACAGAAAATTAATTTTAAGTCAAATGAGGAAATGCCGATTAAATCTATTATATAACTACTTTAACTATTAAAAAAAAGTGTCACACAAAAAGGACATCATACCATACACATTAACAATATATCCTAATAAATTTAACTTAATATCCATATTTACAAAAAACCATCAAGGAACACAAAACATGACAGACCCTGTGGAAAGAATGCATTCCCATAAAACTTGAAAGTACACGATAAGATACTTGTAGCCTTAAATCACAAAGAAAATATATGCTCGCAATCTGATAAAGAGGTGCAATAGCAATAACTTTTCAGATAAATCCAATGCAAGTGGTTACCCAATATAAAAGGACCTCTGGGTATTTTGGCACTAAATTAATAAATCGCACTTGAGCTGAGGGAAATGATACCAGCGACATATGAGCTACATATGATCCGAATACTGTAGGTAGAAAATCTTCCAACAAAATTGGAGATCTTAATTTAGGTCCTCGACTGTGCGCTCCGAAAAGCTGGTGTTTATTTGCTGGAGTGGCCGCGGCAGAAAATTTACATAAAGTTAGATCTTCAACTTGCAAAATATAAGGTTGTTTGGTATACCCATCGCCATATTATCCCTTGAAAACTGATCAGTTGATGAGGCAGTAATGTTTAGTTTAACCCAGATCGTTGCAGGAGTAACCTGTCCACACTCAATGAAAACAAAAAAATGAGAAGAGCCGTCGGTCTTCCTAAGGAGTGCAAGGAAATCAATAAACATTCAATCACCGGGACGCTGCTTCTCCATAAATTCTAACTTGTCACATGTCATTAATAAGGTAGGTCTGACCAGTGATCTTCTGTAGCGAGAACAAGACCCGGAATTACATCGATAAAGAGTTAGGGACGAAGTAATAATAGGACTAATATAGGAATTATGAAAACACTGGAAACAAAAACAATAAAACGGAGACAACAATAGCAACAATAACAATGCGATAATGGAGGTAAGGAATTCCCTCATCTGAACAAGGCCTCTAGTAATAAATCCCCAAGAAGAGAAAAGCCTCTCTCCGAAACCTTCATGTACATGCCATTTACTGCCTATCGCTCAAGAGTCACTTCCATTTAATTAAGGGTTTAGTATCGGAACAGGAGAAGGGGAGGGGGGGAGGTGCGAGGGAGGGGTAAGCCGGGGCACTAACAGGGTCTGCTTGAGAGCCAGGATGAGGGATTTACGATCGATTTCCCAGAGCCCGATCCATTAACGCTGCCTCCTTACCACAATTTATTAAACTCATTTGAATATTACGGTAATGCGAAACGTTTCGGCAGCGTTTAAAGCTGCAACGTTTAAGGCTCTGCAGATAAAAAGGCATTATTTTCTTTCCTCTCTTTCTCGCGAGTCGTAAAATTTCTATTCAGTTGAACACCGAAGGATTCCCGCCATTTCTTTTGAAAGCGATCTTTGTTTAATATTGACCTGATTTAGGAAAAGTCATAGAGGCATAACTGAAACCATTTATAAAAAGGAATAGCTTTCATATTCTTCTCCATTAAAATGGGATATTGTGATGAATATCTGATAGATACTTGTTGAATGGTTTCACTCCGTTGAGGATGAAACCATTATCTACCTCTTCACGGCCATCCTGGTTTTAGTTATATATACTAAGTGTGGACAGCTTGACAAGGCACTGATCATTCACATGCTATTTTTCTCTCTTTTTTCGTTTTTGCTCTCCCAAAGATGTGGTACCACAACGCCTGAGTTAACTAATTCATTGCTTGGGTCAGCAGGCGCATCATAAGTTTCAAGAAAGGACTTGTAATCAGTTCTTGTCCTC
This sequence comes from Macrobrachium nipponense, assembly GCF_015104395.2. Classification (NCBI taxonomy): domain Eukaryota; kingdom Metazoa; phylum Arthropoda; class Malacostraca; order Decapoda; family Palaemonidae; genus Macrobrachium; species Macrobrachium nipponense. Next base: position 129,327,883 of record NC_087200.1, read on the forward strand.
GAGAAAACTGTACATGAGAAAAATAAAAGAAGTGGTTAAATAATGAACAATTATTAGCTGGTATTCATGAAAAAGGAAACTGCTACACTCAGCTAAGTCTAGAACTTGTAGCATCGTATCTCTGGAGCCTCCGGCCCACGGCCCACCAAAGTATTTTATCTGGCCAGAAGCAACTTTACACATAATAAGATGTTTTCCTCCTTTTTTTTCTAATCAACATTACACGTGCAGTTCTTGTCGGCCAAAATCCAACTTTCTCATAAATCTAGAGTAAAAGTTCCCCATTTCCCGATAGATTGACTGCTTTCTACAAGGAACCCAAGGATACAGACGCATTCGCTAAAACGTTTTCTCACAATGCATCACATCAAAATGAACCTTACAATTCTACAGGTACTAACTGACATAAAAAATAAATTTTCTAACTCATCCGTAAACTCATGCTAAATGTCCGAATCCATATAAATGTAACAAAAGTAATGCCCCAACCAAAAGAAAGTACTAGGCTTGGATTTCCACAAGATCCTTTCATTAACTCAGTGTGTGGAAAACACTCATAGTGCACACTTGCACGCAAAATTTATTGTTCCATGCAAAATGGAATCACTACCGTTCCGATTTTACACTAAAATGTACACTATCTTACGACACCTGAGCGACAAGTACATAGGTTTCACAAGGTACAAATTCCCATTACGTGAGATAGTAGATGGATATCAAGGTACAGACTACATTAACGACACCCTACTTTATTTCCTGATTGTTTTAAAATTCTATCTTTCATTTCAGTTCTAATCACGTAGCTCCTGAGTAGACTTTCTCTTCGTTCTTACCAGCACAACTCGCGAATTATACCCTCCAACATACTTATATCACTTTCAAGCGTTAGACCTTGGCATAGCAAATATAACCAACGGATTCGTTTCACAGTGAAAAAATCTATACTATGCATGGCAGCTAAACGTTTAGCTTCGCCTATATTTTATTTCAATTGCTGAACAGGAAAACCCTGGCAAGTGATTTATAGATATAAAAAATAAGAAATAAAAAAATCATGATTTGGCAAAGTCTCTGCTGTAACGATCTATTCTCATTAATACTTTATCAGATAAGTAGAATTCACATGGTAGGACGTGGCAACTTAAAATGAACCGACATGAGCATTATTACCCCAACACACAGAAGGAAGATAAAACTCCGCATATGCCTTAACAAAAAAAAAAAAAAAAAAAACTACAAATAGCAGAATAAAAAACAAAAAGAAGCTATTGTTGACGAATATACCGTTGTTGCTGTCAAACATACTAGCAGGTGAACTCAAATGACATGTAACTATCATGATTACTCCAGGTGCAAGATGTAACTAAAGAAAAGAATGACTACGTGGATTAACATACAGAAATCCAGGCTTCCTTAAACCCCCCCCCCCCACCCCCACCCCACCCCCTCTCTCTCTCCTCTCTCTCTCTCTCTCTCTTCTCTCTCTCTCTCTCTTCTTCCTTAAACCCCCCCCCCCCTCTCTCTCTCTCTCTTCTCTCTCTCTCTTCATCTTCCTCTCTCTCTATCGCTCTCTCAAAAAACACAAAATGTGATACTGTGTTTGTATTATTTTTCAATGAAAAGGGACACACATTTTATAGTTTTTTTTTTTCGTGATTTAAAAGTAAGAACATTAGATAACTTCCATCATTTTCCTATGCACTGGAACTCGGAATCTGTTCCAAGATAATAAAATGGGTTGAAAACTAATGAGAAAGTAAAAAATAAACTCAGATTAACATTGAACGTTTCAAACGACGAGACCAGTAACTGTAATTACCACCCCGCAAAGAACACTATATCCAAAGGTGTAACTATCTATAATTAAAGCACTCAGTGATATCTCCATTAAAAAACGGAGAACAAAGGTAACAAAATACTTAATCAAGAAGGAAAAAACATGGTAATTATATCATTATAGCAACAACCGAACTTGCTTTTTTACTTTAAATCTTACATGTGACGAATTGTTTGATTGCAAGTTGCAAAAACTTCGCGAAAAATGTACCATGAGTAGAAGACGAGACTGGGCCTCACGTTTAAATACAAATGCGATATACAATATAGGTAGGAATGCAGCCTTGAAAATACTTTACTCTGGAGAAATAATACTGTCAAAAACAGACTGACTTCGTAACAAAACTTCATTCGCCAAGATGATATCAAATACGTAATCTGGATATATGCGGACGTCACACAGACGTCAGGGACATAAGTTAGAGCAGCCTCAACTTAGGTATTCCTTTAGCCTGTGGCCCCCTTATCACCCGTTCCCGACAAACACAAGTTAGGCTGAGTTACGCCTACCGTCAGAAACTTTTGTCCTACAGCCCGCTTACCCGTCTATGTACACAGTAACTCGATACTCAACCCAACATTACTCACCTTATTCAACTGTCTAGAGTAAAGGACTGCGCGTTGTTTATAGTAAGGCGATACATATGTTCTTATGCATACATTACTGAAAGAAGGAATGTATGTATGCATGTATATGTATGTATGTATATATATATATATATATATATATATAATATAAAATATTATATATATATATATATATATATAATATAACCTATGTACAAAGCTGGAACGATTTCCGCCAAATTGTTTGGCTAAAACGGGACGAAAGTTAAAAAAAGACAAGTGAACGGAGAGAAGGAGAGATAGAAGAAAAGGGCAAAATGTACGGCTTTAATCTCTCAGTAACTTATACATTTCTCTCCTGAAAACGGAAGGTTGTATGAATCAATGGCGTGAAGAGAAATCCAGGATCACCCAAAACAACACAGCAACCAAGCTATTTTTCCTAGTCCAAAGGTAAAGTAAATTCGATATTAATTAAAGAGACATTTGGGGATTGATATCTGTAAGTAACAAGTCGTGTATTTTTAAGTGACAAAACTTTAAATAAGCAAAGCCGCATGGTTACAATATATGTTTATATTCACATTATATTCACTGTCTATTATTACCTCTAAACCAGTCAGCACAGTTTCGAGACCCGGCCAGGAAGATGCACTTCCCAATTATGATTCTCCTTCGGTGTAAGTTATTCCCCAGGTAAAGTGGATACTATATCAATTGATATATATATATATATATATATATATATATATATATATATATATATATATATATAGATCTGCTACAATTCTGAGAACTCCCCCGTGCAACCCCTACTCTAGGTGAATTTTCAAGGTCATGTGATGAGGCCATAATATAATATATTATATAGATATATATATATATTATATATATATATATTATATATCTATATATATATCTATATCTCTATATATATATATAATATATAAATATATATATAATATATAATTATAATACACACACACGACATCATATGACCTTGAAATTCACCGAGAGAAGGATTGCACGGGAGAGTTCTCAGGAAAGTAACAAATCAGAAGGCGGATAAAAGACAGGCTTAGAACATGGAAATGTTCCTAAACAGCTGTTACACTAAAACCTCACTGAAAGATATTAACCAGTCAGAAAAGATCCAGAAAGCATCTCAGCATTATAGAGAAGATAAAGTCAACACGGTAGCTTACAGAATTTGAATTTCAAAGACACAACTTTCGCAAAATTCTATTTATAGGAGATGACTAAATATGTGAAAAATAAAACAAGTCAACAGCCGCTGCAAAATTCATACCAGTGATAAAAAATACACTGAATGCTTCAAAAGTGGGTCTCAAATGAGGTTTGAAGGACTTTAGTTATGTTACAGTAGAAATAGAAGATATAGGGTAATAGATTAAGGGGTTTAATGTCTATTTTATATGCAATATATAAGTTTTAATGACTACAGAATAAAAAAGACGTAAACATCTTCCATTAATGAAAGCAAGAAAACAACAAATTAAGCAGGAAGAGGAGAGGATAATTAGCGTAACTAAAAGCCGAAAGAGAGGGATTGTTGAATTCCTATATTTGGAAATTGCTCAGGCCGGAGGGAATTTGAAAATGGATAAAACTATATACGCTCAGAAATATCTTTTTAACGAACTATATCAGAGGCCTGCAGATTTCAACTTGGTAACAATTCTTTGCAGCTTTGAAGTGGATGACCATGTGGTTAACAAGGTTCAGTACAGAGTTCATATTCAATGCAGACAGACATACACAACATTACATATATATGCATACATATATAATATACTTATACTATATATATACATATACATACATATATATATATATATATATGCATACATATATATACACGTAAACATACACATATACATACACATATATATATACACGTAAACATACACATATACATAAATTATAATTCTTTCTCCTTAGGCGATTTGTTAGAAAACAAACAAAACAATTAGAGTTTCTTGAACAAACTGTAAGCGAATAAAGGAACAAGGAAAATTATAAAGTTAATCAATGGCATTTAATCATATGGAATACCGGTTATTTTTACTTTTATATTTTCAAACTATATACAAATATTTGTGCTGAACACTTATAATTATCGATATAAATTTGTCTCAGTACATCTATAAAACAAATGAAGAAATAAGCCCGTTTGCTTTTACTTCGCTCATTTCCCTCTTCTTGTAACAAAAGCCATTGTAATTTCGCCTCTCAACTCTCATCGTAATATTCTCAGTGTTCCTTCCTAATTCTTTTCCTAATTAGCCCCGTAATATGCTCTGTTCTCCTTCCTAATCATCGGACAATACGAAGGCAATGAGGAGGAAAAGATTACCAGAATGAAAACACCGGAAAAATCGATAAAAAACAAAAAGGGCAAAAAAGAACAACTGGTAAGACGAGCTTCAGTCTCATCCAACAGCCACGCTTTTCCGATAAAGATGGAACGATAGTATTTTATAAACTTCCCTTAACCATCCCCTGGCTACCGCTGCCAGTTATAATTGCTGGACTTTTCTTCGCCAAGGAGAGAGAGAGAGAGAGAGAGAGAGAGAGAGAGAGAGAGAGAGAGAGAGAGAGAGAGCTGTGTTCCACCTGCTATTTCTTTACACAGTATTTTTTCATTAGACTATTAATTATTTCCATTTCTTTTTCTTAATTCCTTGCTATATCTTTCTCTTATCACTTAGTGCTCTCTCCGTCAGAATTATAGTTTCATTTCCTTTCAATAACTGGAACTTTCGACAGCCTACAGTGTCCCCCCCCACTCTCTCTCTCTCTCTCTCTCTCTCTCTCTCTCTCTCTCTCTCTCTCGTTCAGCAATATTTAGATAAAACATAATAAGTTCGGTTTTCTCTCCGTCTCCAACTGTCGATCGAAGGAGAATTTTTTTCAAACGTCTGAATTTAAATGTCATTTACTTTTAATACGTTTGTAATTCAATGTTATCAAAATATATGTTTATATTCACATTATTTGGGGTTTCCTGAAAATGTTCAATGACTGGCATTCCTTTTCTTATCAAGCAAAGTACGGTAAACTGTGGAATCCTTATTTGCCATCTAAATTTAGCAAAACCAATTTCACACTAGCTTACAAAATCTCCAGAGATCCTTTGGCCGAGAGCGGCAGTTGCGGCAGAGTGGACAACCAGCCATTTCTCCTGGTAGAGCCATAACAGGGGCGGCCTTCCGGGGCATGTGACGCCTGGGATACACTGGCTGAGACAGGTATACGATCATGCATAATGCATGGGGGAAAATATCATACGAGTCAAGAAAACCATAGCCCCACAGCCACAACTACAATAAATTATGTACGATACATGCAAATTTCGGTATATTGCCCTTTTTCGATTGCCATTATTTTTACCTCATTATCAGCAAAATCCCCAAGAATCCTTCGATTTATAAAGAATCTCAAGACAGTCTTTTAGGTAAATAAATTCTACAAATAATCATGAAATTAGTTTGACAAGGCATAATTGTGCATGAGAGAGAGAGAGAGAGAGAGAGAGAGAGAGAGAGAGAGAGAGAGAGAGAGAGAGTTATTCAGTGGCAAATTTTCACCCATGTGCCAATTATATTATGCACCTAAAAACTGTTCACAGAATTCTATGAAAATTGTCTAGGTTTCACCATTAAGAGCAAAGAATGCCTGCCTGCTTGTGCCGGTACAGCATATTTACCAACAAAAAATATGACAAGGACAACAAGTCGGCCATCTTGAAAATTTATGAGGAAGCATGCAAGATTAGCATCTGTCAGAGATCCGAGTGCATAGTTGCCTAGCCTTCTGAAAATATCTAATAAAGCTTCAGCTGGGCATGTCCCAGCATACATGAACGAATATATGAGAAAAAGATTTTCAAATATAATTATTTTATGATAACTTTAAATGGCGGAATATGTTTACAGCACCATATGTAAGAAAACATTACCTAAAAGACAGTTTGTCGATGCATACCAACCAACCTAACAGTGCAATGACTCATTGAAAAATCGCCTGGAAAGCTTAAAATGCAAAGAAAATTTGTCAGAAACAAGAAAAGACATGAAAACATTTATGGTTGTGCACATACGCAGAACAGGAACCGATCAACACCCGGACAACAAAACTTAGCTGTGACAAACTTGTCCTCATCTATGAAAATAAAGTATTGAGGATCAACAACACGCAACGGAGCATTTTACTCGCAAATCTTGTAAAACGGGAAACAGAACATTTTGGTTATAGGAAAAAGACGAGGAGAAGACAGCCAGTCTATTATTACATTTTCGCTCCGACAGTTACTGCTTACTACTTTTAAGTGACAGTCCGAAAAAAACTGTTAAGTTCAACACATCTGCAAAGGAACACGTACTGATGTTAACACAGCCCAGATTAAAGTGCTCATTATGTAATGACATTTTCCCAGAAGCGATTATCAAAGTCTTTCTTTTCGTGGCATCCAGTAAATAAATGGATAGTCACTGAAGTATCACAACTCACTAAACAGTCTTTAATTAAAAAAGACAAAAAGAAAATGAAGGAAATACCGCAAGACGATGATAGTTTTCTGTGACTGCTATTTATCTCGCTTATTTATCATTTATAAATCCAAATATAAATATGACGAAGGTCAACGATAGTACAGAAAAACATAGACAATTGTAAACGTTATTAAAATGAGGAAGGAATACAAGGACATCCCCCGACTCTCCCCCCAAAAATTGGGGGGAGAGACAGAGAGAGAGAACAATGACCTGGTCACCGCAGTACCCGTATTCTCCTACCAGGAAAGTCGCTCCTCCTCCGAAGGCCTTGTTGAGCTCGAGCTGCAGAAGCAGCGGCGACGCCAGGTGGAACAAAGTCAGGCGATACGGCTTTATAATTGACACATAAAAGAGACTATAAGCCGCCCTCAGGGAGAAAATGCCTCGCTCAGGCAAAAGTAATTATGGCACTGCTGTGAATGGAATGTCCATGGAAAATTAGTTAAAAGCAGCAAAGGGGAGAAAAACTGCCTCGCGTTGCAAAGGGCAAACGGCTAAGGCTTCTACAAACCCGATTTATCCTCGATTTGTTCTACAGTCAATCCATTTATTTAATTCTTAATTCGATACACACAGAATTTGGAAGAAAGATTCGGAATTTCTCGCGTCATAATCTTGAATGGAGCTTTCAAGTCTAACGGTGTTTACCGGTGAACAGTTTCCAGAATATTAGTTCCTTTACCGAATAACCTTCAATGTTCTACAACTAACTTTTCGTCTCCTATGAGTTTACTGCGTTATCAACATCTATTCTACATTAATTCCTTACAAAACCTTGATATTTTTCTAATGAAAAAGATACTAGGAAATACTTAAGGCGTACAATGAACACCAAAATTGCACATGTCCTAAGGAGACTATCATTCCTCGCTTTTAGCGCAAACTTGGACAAAAATGTGAGAGAGAGAGAAGAGAGAGAGAGAGAGAGAGAGAGAGAGAGAGAGAAGAGAGACTTATTGTATTACTTGCCATAATTGTGCGCAAAGATCAATAAATTAGAAGAATTGTACGGTAGAGATCCTACAACTCAAATATCAAATGTACAATGATCTGTTAAAACAACGATGGCGACCAACCAGAGATCGATGTGCTGTGAAGTAATAGCTCAGTTATTAATAGAACAGAAAACAGGACCGCTTAAGGAGACTAACCGGGTCCTGTTTTGTAAGGCGTCCACCTCTTTTGGCATCGAAGTATCCCGATGAATAGTCGATGAACTGCCCATCTTCCAAAATATACAAATGAATTGGAACAAGCCCTGACTACTCTCCCGGTTCTTAAACAACCAAACAAACAAGTAAAAGAGACGCACGCGCAGAAAACCCGCTATGAGATAGTATATGGCAGTCGAACGTCTACTTCTGACAACTCTCCTGACTGCCAAATTAATTACCGTGCCATCCACTTGATCGGATACTATGGCTACTGATGCTGCTGGTAGCTGCTACAATGGCCACGGTTACAATTGTTCCGTCTGGTAGGTGCTCTGAGGTATGTGGCAGGTTGTTCCTACCGAAAACTTCATTAATATTCGTACCCAATCGTTAAAACACGCACTTTTTTTCTATACCGTTCGAAAACAATCAATCACAGGTTTCAGACTGACATCCACCATAAAGGATATCATTTGGAAACTTTACCGCAGAGCAGTTTTAGGATAACTTTTTATCGTGTATATATTCAATTCCCAATCCATACATTACTATAATTCATGATTAAATGAAAATAAAAAACGGCTATGAAAGCTATATAGAATGTTTTCTCTCGCAAATGAGTATTAACAGCAGGAGGACGAATATCATCAATGGCAGCTGTCTCTTTTTACTACGAAGTCCACCCCTTTTGGAGTTTTTTTGTTCCAACGAGATTCATTTATAAAGATATAACTATACGAGAGAGGAAGAAAAAATAGATTTCAGATATCCGCTGCCGAGAGAGAGAGAGAGAGAGAGAGAGAGAGAGAGATCGGGATTGCAACCACATCGAATCAACTGATCAGACAGTTTCTGGGATTGTTGAGGAATCACTTCCCTTTAACCAAATAAAGGTTTCTATTCTTCGACTTTATGAGCGACTCTGATTTGATAGAGAACAGACGTCTAATTGAGATTACAGACCCATTAAAGTTTCTTTCCAATAAGATGACAACACGAGAATAATTATAATAGATGCTTATACGACTTTCCAAACTTCTGTCTGAATTACTGAATTAATTCAATTTTTTATTTATCAAAAAACATTTAAATAAAATAAAGTTTCGCTCATTTAGGCACCTTCCCCTAAGAATGTTAAGTGTTCGTTCAGCTGCGAGAGTGCGTGCCTTGCTAACGCTCACACAACATTACATCTTAACTCGAAGGCCCTCCATTTGACAGGCATTCCCTGGCCGAAAACAAATGAACGAAATGCATTTGCTAAAACATTTTTTCCTAAAACAAACCACTGCACTTTCATCACCTTTACTCCTCGCCACATTTACTGTATAATGGAATGCATGAACCCGACTATTAGCTCATTCCCCCGCATGTGGAACGATAAGTCATTCTAGGTCTAAAATACAGCGCTGTGGCAACTTAAAAAATGACGGCTAATCCCCCCCCCCCAACCCCCTGCTCTCTCAATATCAGTGGGTGCATGTATTTGCGTGCATCATAAAGAAGACTGCACATTCCTGCTAATTTTTACTTTTATGCATTACCATTACTTGAAAAAATCTCTTAGCTCCTCGTCTCGAAGAAAACGCTTCCCAACCACGGCAGTCGTTCTTTCTTTCTAATTTGTTGCTCCTCAAATAGGCAAAAGCCTCTTTCAGTCCACGTTGCTATAAAAGGGAAGGAGAAGCATCTTTGATTGCCGTTGTCTCTGCTTCCCTGCCATTAGGCGTAATTATTCATTGCTTCTTTAATCTGCTGTGCATAATGCGCCTCCTCGCATTCATCCTTTTAAGCGCTTGCGTGACGAAAGACACCTGCCAAGGGACTGAAACCCTCACCTGGGCAGGTGGTGCCGTTTCTCTGCTTCTACTTCTACTCGTAAAGTTACAGTTCATCTCTAGCTTGGAATTCATAAACTATCATTAACTCAACGACTGTAGGGACTTTTAAATTACAAAAACTCAAATGTACGTTACGTTTCAAGAATTTATGCAACATCAAACAGAGTTTTTATTGAAAAACATTGGGAACGGAGGTGAAGTAAAATATTCAACAGTTTTCGTGTCAGTAATATTGTGAGATTTACCCCTAAATTCCTTTAAGATCTCATTTCGAAAAACTGCATATACATTAAAAAACTAATTAGCAGGTCATCGACATCTTCATTCTACTAGAGGAAAATGATTTTATCATTAATGCTCTTTTGTATTTTGTACCGATGGAAAATTATAATTTCATATTGTGTCAACTCTCTCAATTCATATTCTCTAAATGCAGTACGTATATGATTTTTGTTTCAATAACATTTACCCTTTTACCAGTCGACCACCTCGAGTTCTTTCGACATAATCAAATAACATAAAGAAACATACCCATTAATCGTTTTAATATACCTTTTTTCCGCACTTTACTCATAGGTTACTCCAAAGACATTTTTCTATAAAATCTCGATTTTCTTTCAGTCACAGTTACTCATTCCTTTTCTGGTACGAGGATATCTGGATCAAATATTTTCTCAGATGTCTTTACTTTAGTCTCTTTATTTCCTCTATAGTTACCGGCAGTGTGTATTCCTTATTACGTGTAAGTTTGAGCAAAGATTATTTCCTTAATCGTTATCTTCATTTAATTTCGGACTTTGCCTTTCTAAACTTTGCTAGTGAACGTTCGTCTTAGGCATATTGTCGGATATTCCAAATAATTAAAACAGCATCACCTACAATCGGCAAGCACTCTGCCTTTCATTTCAACACTGCTCTCCTCTCAAAATTTCTATGGTGTGGACAATAACATTTCTGGAATTCTTTTCCATTAGTGTCCGTAAGGACAAATATTTTAGATGAACTTTGGCAACACGATTCAGACATTTCACAAGAGTGTCGTCATACTCTTCACTTTAAAAAAATCTGATTCGCTCTCATTTTATCATTGATTATATGATTACATTAAAATCCATATAGACAGAACAAACCCTTTTTAATCACTACCGACCATTTTACAATTGTTTCGTGAGATAGTCAAAGTCAAAATGACTTGCTGATATCTCTAGTTTGTTGAAATTTCATAATAAGCATACGTATTTATACAGACCAGTATCATAAGTCAAGTTATGACCTTATAACTCAAACAATTCTTTCCTTCCATTTCCTCATGCAAATTAAACATCATCGCAAAACTACTAAAAAATGCGATCAGTTAACCATGAAGTTACTCCCAATTATTCTAATACAATTTCAACTTGGATAAAAAGGGCATCTCAGTACTTGTAATGACTGTCCAAGCCATTAAATGACTTGAAAATGCCGAGGTGATAATCGATCACTCATTCGCTAGAAATCCTTCCCATCATCAAAATATCTATTCTTCAGATATTTTTCAGATTGGGCAATGACTAAAGGATGTCAAAGTGGATGCTTTCCTCTAATAATAGCAACGAAGTTTTTGCCTTTAAACCAATCATATAAAAAACAAACGAAGCAAACAAATGAGGAAGCAGGAGGGAACAAGACAGAGCAGGAAACGATCAAAACTAAGAAAAAGAAGCCATCTATTTGGTTAGGCTTGTTGGCAGACGGTTTCAATAAGGGAAGGGAGCAATCTGGGTACAGTTTCCAAGGGTACATAAGTGGAGTGGGCATAAATTCTCTCCCCTTTAACAGAGTAGGATACCCAGCCCCAATGAGTTGTTGCATCTTCGAGCATCATGCAGATTGGATTACGAGATGAATAGCATCGGATGCTAGACAATAAATCAAGGAAAATCAGTTGCTTCTCAGACTTTACTAGCCATTTTCTTTTCCTTAATAGAAAACGCCGCTATCAAAAGTTTGCCATTCGTGCTCATTTCAATCAAAAGGGAAATGTTGCTATTTCGAGTATGTGTTTCTGATATTTGTTTTTAACGTTACCATGATTTCAATTCATTTTTACTTCGCAATAAATGTAGTGGAAGATATTAATGACGCTTTCCTTTCAACGATGGGATGGGGGGGGGCAACAAATCGTTTCCTTAAGAGAAATTCAAGACAGGAAAGCTTTTCGATAATACAAGCAAGCAAAAGATAAGAAATCAATCAAGTAATAAAAAACAAATAATGAAACAGTTTATTGAGACTAACATTAACATAAAACCCTCTTCATTATTACCACCAGTACTGAAAGACCACAACTCATAAAAAACGGAAAAAAAAGATAACGGTGAATAAATACGCAAGAAGTCATACATTATTTTCTTGGGAGTATGTAAGATTGACACCCCTCTTAGAAAGAAAGAAAAAACAATGTCCTTCCCATATTTAATTCAGTCAATTTTTGGGGCACAAAACAAATTATTCCTTTTGTTAACCGTCACAACCTGTCATCTAGATAATGCCAGAGAAAGCCGCAGACGATGGAAACAGAAAACAAGAAGTGTTGAGGAGATGAGAAAGAGAGAGAAAAAGAACAAGATCATGAAAATGAAGATACAAATCAATAATAATGAAGTAAATGAAGAAGGAAAAGTAACACTAAGCACACATGAATTTAGAGCTTTGAAATAATAAATTGGAAGAAAAAAGAAGAGGATACGAAAAGGTAGATGCAGAAAAGCGATAATAATGAAAAATACATCCAAATATAGTGATGATCATAAGAGAAGTGCTGATGATCAATGAATATATGAAAAGTGGAGTAAGAAGAAAAATAAGAAAACATAGAAAAATAATAATAATATTCTTTACGGTTATACTAAGGAATACGATAAACATAAAGGAATGGGAAGAAAAAAAAGTAAAAAAATAAAAATAAAAAGAACCAGTAAAAGTTCACTAATGATTAAAGAAAATAAGAATAAGAAGAAGGAAAAAGAAAAGGGAAGGATATACAGCTAAGGAAGGAATCTCCTGGCTATATAGTTGAATTATGATTATTGCCACTTTTTATGTTGCATGGTATTACCGCAGGAGAGGTGGGCGCAAACCTGCTAATGATGACCTGGACAAACTAAAAGAGACTTTACTTCCCGTCTGACTTAAAGGCTGGATTCCCGCACAGGCAGGAAAGTGTGTACTTATTATCACTTTTCATAATTATAGTTATAGGGGGAATATTCCGGTGGTATCTCCAATGAAGGAGAAATCTTTTAAAAGCAGAAAGGTTGAAATTAAAAATAAATAAAATCTTGATACAGCAAAGATCGAATGCATTAGAGAGATTTAGAAAAATTAAATTTGCCATTATACAAAAATAACTAATGAAATAAAAAGCATCTGCTATTTAGCTCATTACGAAATTTATATCTCCTCCAGACCCGCTGTAATAATTAACTTGCCTTTTACGAAACCTGATGATTCTTAGCAATAAAGTTACTAACATTTTCATAAAGCCATCAGAAGAAAAAATATGGTAAAAATATATAAATGAGGAAATCTCTTAACGTGTGTGAATGACTATCTGAAATTCAACACCGATTCTGCAGAGTATTATATAAATATTAACATAATTCATATGGGCACATAAATTCTTAACAAGAACGCGTGGTAAACGCACATACAAAAATCCATAAAAACTTGAGACACGTCTATATGTCACCACTCATCGACAACTCACCATGTTGAAAGACAAGCTTATATGCCTAAAAATACAGAGAGAGAGAGAGAGAGAGAAGAGAGAGAGAGAGAGAGAGAGAGAGAGAATTGGTTAAGGTAACCAGTAACCATTTACTCTTTGTAAAATGTATAAATAATACCTTAAAACCCTTATCAATCATCATAGGAGTTAAATCCCTTTAATTTGTTAACCACCAGTTCAAATAAAACTCCAAACAAAACTATTAATAAATAGCAAAATAGTAACCCTAGGGTAAAAGAAAACAAACTGGAAAAAAGGTAATGGGGCCACTGATGACAAAATCTCGATGGATACAGTTTCACTACGTAACGTGATATTATAACTTGAATTTTTCCAAAAATGAATAATGGCACTAGAATTTGTTCAAAAGACACGAGAGAGAGAGAGAGAGAGAGAGAGAGAGAGAGAGAGAGAGAGAGGAAATATCAGTAATCAGAATTCTTGCAAGGATGCAATCCTAGCCCCCAACCCCTAAAGAGGCATTAATTCAGCCTTATTTACACGTTTGCAAATCGAAGAGCGTTCATCACGCCTAAAAATACAGATACAAATCACTAAATAAATGCAAAGCATTACTCATGTCATCCAGTGAAGGGAGGGCTCCCCAGACACTAAATTACCCAGCATCATTATAAATCATGGCATATTAGGCGCGGGGCATAACACGGGAAGGAACACTACCCGAAAGTCCATAGGTACTGTGGCGCAGGAGCGCTATGGCCAGTACCCAAGTTCCTACCGGGCAAGTCTCCACCACAGCGCACCGCACCTGTATAAATCATCAGGTATTTCCAGCAACATGACCAGAACCTTCTCCTTCTTCGTTTTTGGCGTCTACAGGACACCACTCAATATCAACCCATCTATAATTTTCAGAGGGAGAGAGATTATACTAAGTTATTCTTCAACTATCCACATACCTGTTTCTAAGATCACTTTCTTAATATAACAAGAGCACAACAATGAACAACATTCCAATTAAAAAACTATCTGCTCAACAGTCTATTCATTACACCCTCTTTTAGGTTTACTATTGACTTTGGTTTTCCACGTGAAAAAGCTTGGCCCAGGGTATAGCAGTGTCTAGTAGTTTTCAGATACTAATTTAAAACAGAATAAACTATTAACAAGGATCTGTACCTACCTCTAGTGATAATACAAGTAATAATAATAGCTGTACCTACCTCTAATGATAATACCAGTAATAATAATAGCTAGTAAGAGTTTTCCCTTGTAATACAATGGAAATATTTCTTCTACTGATGATTCATAATTATAACTCAAATTTAAAGAAATTTTTAGTTTCAAGTCCTGCAAGTCTGATATTTTTAACGTGTATTGAAAAGTGGCATTTAAAATAATAAAGAGAATTTAGAGTAGCTACTTTATCGAAAGCGAATATTTCCACAAGTGGAATAAATGATGTTTGCTGACGAGCTTTGTGACACGGCTGTTTTCACAGAAGATACACCCGCATTAATCAAATGTACACACTTCTCCTAAAGCTCACAGAAAGGGCCATACTCCCCATCCGCACCCTGAAAAGAACGGCAAAGAAAAAGAAAGGACGGGGCCGGAGTGACAGCATCAGGGCGAGCAGAGGAATCGTTAAGAAAGTCACATCTGTGAGGCTGCAAAGCATGTCAAGGGAAGGCCAGAAACCCCTCTCCTCCCGTCCTGCTCCCTTCCAGAACCCCATCATCCCAGGTCATCTAAACAAAATATGCAAAATAGGGCCATCGCTTCTGGTCTCCCGCCATGACCCCAGAAGTCAGGCCGATTACTCGGGCGCAAATAAATCACGTTAAAAAGGCCACGCATATTAATGCATAATCAACAGAGAGATTCGAGTGCTTTCCAGCCAGTAGGTGGGCAGCCGGCCGCAGCTCCATCCCTTCCCATTCGTTCTGCCCGGCCAGTATAAATCAGCTGATGATACAGACTTTAAAAGGCTCCAAAGATAATGTAATGTACATGCTTAAAATGAGCAGGTCGTGGAGGGAAGAGCGGTGAAGGGAGAAGCTTTCGGAGGATCAAGAAAGAACGGCACAAACCTCTTACAAACGATTTAAGTTAATTAAAAAAACGCTTAACAAGTGAAATGGTATTCGGTCAAATGATACCTAATAGTCCATGGGGCGGAGGAGAGAAGAAGGAGGAGAGAGAGAAGAGAGAGAGAGAGAGAGAAGAGAGAGAGAGAGAGAGAGAATTTAAAATATCTGCATAGCCGTAGAAACTACCACGTCTGATTATCTACGGTTCGTTTGTAATTCACATAATTTCAAATTAAATTTTCCGTTTTACAAAATTATATTTATGCAACAACAAGGGCAAACTAACGATAAGGAGGGCCATTATCGTTCAATTTTATATTTGTATATCTTCCTTTAAATTCCAAAAGCTCGCTTCAAAAGTTTTCTTTAATTTAGATGCGCCAATTATGCGTCATTCATATGAAAGTTAGAAGCAAAGCAATCACTGGATATTCATTTCTTTGAGACTAAAAACAGTGTGTCTATTTTCTCACCCGCTTCTAGAGTGAATAAATTATTATTATTATTATTATTATTATTATTATTATTATTATTATTATTATTATTATTATTATTATTATTATTATTATTATTATTATTATTATTATTCTGTGACTGAGCCAGCAAAAGCGTCAATCTGATTAATAACTTAAATGTTAGGAAAAAAAATGGACGTATTCCAAGCGACATTCTTGGTTAAAGATAATCCAAGGTATTTCCTTCATTCTGTTAATGTGAAATAACGAACGGTGAGCTCACATTTACCTGTTAAATAATTCAACTTTCTGGCTATAATATGTCCATAATGTTCAATGCCATGTCTTTTATGTGTAACCTGGACAAAATGGGAATGTGTGCCTTCACGACCATCCCAAATATACGTGACAGTACTTGAGAGACTTTTTCATTGTACGATCTGTTCAAAGGAAGAGTTTTGTAGGTTTTTGTACGAAGCTTCGGAAATGGTTTCTGTATAGAAAACCTGAAAGCTAGTCATATAAATACACTCCGTAGCTATGCAAGTTCTATGCTTTGTTCCATTATCACATGACAACTTTCCTCTGAATCCCGCATAATTCACCTGTGCCCTTCACACTCAGAAATTGGTCATTTAATCTGCAGATGACAAAAAACTTTCGGAGGCCATTAGACACCAGATGGAAGCTGTAGCGAATTTCAAGTTAAAATATTATTATCAATAATCAGTTCATTCCTCAATATTTCAGGTTGTGGAATTGCCTTTCTTTTAACGGTTTTCCAGATTTTTGTTCAATTCAGCTTTATCCCTTTCACGAGAAGTTATTTTAAAAAAATAGTTTTTATTTTAAATTTTTAAAAAAAGGAAAAAAAAAAAAAAAAAAAAAAAAAAAAAAAAAAAAGTATTTTTTAAAAACATGGAAAAAATTTAATTATCATAAATAAACGAAAAGATAAAATAAAATACAATAGGAAGCTTGGCCAATAAATACAATGTTCATTAAAATTGAGACACCATACGCGTTTAAAAAGATGTCGGTTGGGCCAGCATTCAAGTACTTTGCAGACGATTAATGCAGTTATAAGTATGAAGGAGAATTTATATTGGCACCTCTAAATTTCATTGCAGTTAATTTTTCTTGTAGGCACACAAATCTGAAATGCAGAGAGAGAGAGAGAGAGAGAGAGAGAGAGAGAGAGAGAGAGAGAGAGAGAGAGAGAGAGAGAGAGAGAATTTTAGCAACAACTTACTCTTCGTTACCAGTTTCTTCAGTGTCAAGAAAATTTCGAGCACACTAACATTGGAAACATTTTTGTCACATTTCCGCAGCAAAACATTACATTTCTAAAATCAGTTATGAAAATAATGATCTCCCACCTGAATAAAATCCCCCAAAATTGGCAGCAAAAATAATAAAGCAAACTGCAAGTACGCAAATCGAGATTTGTACTAAAAAACAAAATATCCCTGGGAGATGAACATTAAGAATAGCCGTTGAATTGACTGAGAGTTTGGGATATGAGGAAATATGGAGCAATCAGCCTCTCTTTCAAGTTTATACTAGTCTGCGACCTTATTTACCGTGCATTCCGATGCTAATGAATATTGACCGAAATTCCACTTGCTAATCCTTGCGATAAAGGAAACCTTCGCCAGTCACCTGGAATCATTCGAACACTCACCGCTCTGAGATAAGGAAGAGTGCATAATAAGCTGATAAGCCCAAAGCAAAGACAGAGGACCTCGCCACACAGACCAGCTTCCGAAGTTCACCTAATTGAAGTATTGGTTTGAAGAGAACGGCCTCATGCATCAGGCTTTGATGTTTTTTTTGTATTACTGTTTTTATTATTATCACTATCATTACCATTGTAAGTTACATTAAGCACCCATATTTAGACATAGCGCGAAAACAACGAGTAACTTGACTGAATAACATTATTGCAAAGAACGTAATGCCCTTTTGCGAAAAAGAAGCACCTAGGCAGAAAGAAAGTATTACTAAAATTAGGAAATACATTTAATAATACACAATTAAGTCAACAATTCATATATAACACTACAAGCAAGAGTTTACGGTCGAAAGATATTCAGTGAGACCTGTATTGCAGAAGAAGACTCGATGACTTAACATGGACAAGAATTTCCCTATTTGATAAAATGGATCCAGGCGTAAACATCGCTAAACGTTACTTTCTCTCTCTCTCTCTCTCTCTCTCTCTCTCTCTCTCTCTCTCTCTCTCGTTTGAACTCAAAACTAGACGGCAAACCTTCGAACCCCGAGCCGGACAGGAAAGGAATGATAGGGCGCGTTCCCTGAAAATCTAGTACACGTCTCTTGAGACCTTGGAAAGTGAATTAGTTAAATATAGTAATTGTTACTTGACGGTCGTCGGTCTCCCTATCTTATAAAGAGATAGAAAATATGATAACAGGCTCGAGTACTCTGTATTCTTCTATATACCAATTTACAGTTATGAAATAAAACTGTAACAGGGGCTAGTAATCACTACAAGAATAACTGATATGCTCACTACATGAAAACATCTTGAAAAGCATGGTCTTCTCCAAATACTACTGTAACCATAGTACCATGAGAGACTCATCTTTCAAATGAGAGAGAGAGAGAGAGAGAGAGAGAGAGAGAGAGAGAGAGAGAGACTGTTGATTAAAAGACCATCGTAGGAGCTGAGCGTCGCTGCCCATCTCAGGCCGACACCCTGAAGGTAAGCTTGTGTCGTCAGTCTCCCGAGGTAATCTCCCAAACAGAACATCCAATTAATTCCAGAATTAAGTTTAATTAGCGACCGACTAAGAACTTGAAAAAAAAAAAAATGGAAAAATGCCCAACACACTAAGTCCATTACTAAGGCTCGGCAGGGGTTCCACCCCAAAAACAAGTTCGACCAACCAAGTTATTAGCTGAGGAGCTTCGGGTTATGTTAAAAAACAAACAAAAAATAAAGAGAATAAGTTTGTTGTGAGCGGCTATCGTTGTGCGATCGGACGCCCGGAAGCTGCAATAACCACCTACTTGTTCCTGTGTATCGTGACAATATCATCATGACTACTATTATTAGTTTTACTTACAAAGTGCACACATTCTTATGGAACAAACCACAAGGCATTCCATTTTTAGCAAATCACATGGCCAATAACGTCGACACCTGAAGAAGGAAAGAAAAAAAAGAATGCTCTGTTGATGAAAAATGAAAAATGAATGTGTGTATGAAATGGAGCTATAAAAAATAATATAATTTAAAAAGTAAGTAAATTACCTCACAGATAAGAATATGAGTTCATAAAAATGAAAGTAAGTGCATGAATAAATAAGGGGAGAACTCATCCAAATAAAAATGAAGATACAAGAGCACGTTACCCGGGAACTATCAGGGGCACCATCTCCGTCTTCTGTCACACATTCAAATTAGGAGCGGGTGTCCGATTGGATAACAACTAGTCCTTTTACCTCCTCCTTCACTAAAGGGACGTCGGGCGACTCTAATCGTCCAGCCGGGCTGTCATCATTACCGCCTCGTCCATATCACAGATCGAGCGACAACGACCTCTTGTACTCAAACGACCCCAAATGAAGGAGAGGTTAGACGAAGATTCGCCTTCCTCGCTAATTAGGCGAAGCTTCAAGGCGCACGGAACCCAGTTTATACTAATCGCTTCATTCTCGGTTACAGACGAATATGGTCAAATAAATATATAACGGTAGCCAAAGGCAATGCATAAAACACACAACTTACAACATAAGGTTTGACCTAATTATTTTATGTCAATGAAGCAAATAATTCCAAGGAACAAAGTATCGATGCGTTCGGAATCTCAAAATAAAACAAATGCCTCATCACCAATACAAGGTCCATGGAGAGCTAAAGCAAACGCGAAGGAAGAAAAAGATAACGTATATCAAAAAGAAATTCACAAATAAATCAGTACGCATCACATGAAATGCATCCCAGTGCAAGCACGTACGTTTTCTTTAAAAAGTATCTACAGTTTTAAAACGGGTGAACAATATAATTCATTTTTTCTGAGGTCAATATTCAAACTACATAAATAACAATGAATGGCACTTAACTTGTGCCTACTTTCAAACTTGCTTGTAATTTCGTACAAGCACATGCGTTTATTACACTTCAAAAATTTAGCAAACTGAAGCAGCCTCTTTAATAAGATCAAATGAAAATGAATTCCGTTTTCCTTTCTTTACCGATTTCGTTGAGAAATTTAAGACGCTTTCGGTCCCTGTAAGTTCCATGTTCAGGAAGTACAGACACCGGGAATAGCATTCAAAAACCAGACAAAACATGTAAAAAAACTCATGCAACTATATTTTTTTTACATTTTTGGAAGCTTAGTCCTCTCCGAGGCGATAGAACTGGCATATATAATTCAGGCCAAAGGCCAAGAAATGGGACCTAAGAAGTCATTCAACGCAGAAAATATTGTGGAATCAATTATTAGGAGAAAGTGGAAAGTAAGATGGAAGAAATAAAATATAAATGCAAGTATAGTACAAGGAATGAAAGGGGTTGCAGGCAGGGGCCGAATCGACGCTGCAAAGAACTTTAGGTGATGCCTACAATGCAGCACTTGAGGTACACTAACCCCCTAAGCCCTAAGGTGTTCTCCGGAGCGGTGACCTTATGTTGGAATTACAAATGAGCCTATTACAAAAACCTTCTTTTTCTTCTAAGCTTAAGGCCTAGTCGGAGTCGCTGTTTTGATGAGCCTTTGTCGTGTTTGTAACAGTGATGGTATATTTCATAATTTGTTTAGGTTCACGGATGGATGCCTCTCCTGGTTCCAGCCCTACCTATCACGACTTGGGAAAAATAAAAATCTGCATATCTACGAATAACTATATAAACTATAAATCATAGACCGGGGAGCGAGTAAAAAAAATTTCTCCCACACACACACACAAATATATATTATATATATATATATAATATATATAGCTATATATATATATATATATATATGTGTCTATGTATATATCCATCTCGACAAATATATATATATATATATATATATATATATATATATATATATATATATATATATATTGTGTGCGTATGTATGGATATATATAGTACATAGACACACTTTATATATATATAATATATATATATATATATATATATATTAGTATATATACATAAATAAATCTTGTATTTGTTGAATTTAGATATATTATTATATACAATCCATACATAGGGAATCTCTCTACATGTTCAAGTGTCATGTAATATCCTACATAATTTAGCCTTCCTCCAATACCAAAAACCATATTCAAGTTGGTACACGTCCCATCAACTTCCACCTTTCCTTATTCCACACACCACGTCAGTATTACTTCCATCCCATCCAATCATTAAGAAACAAAGAACAGAATTTTTATGACTAAAGTGCTTCTTCTTTCAAAAGTATTCGTTCTTTCCGTCCACTGGAACGCCTTTGACAGTCTCTTACAATCTCCATTATGTTTCGTTCTCGTATTGAATGAATAAACCATAGGAAAGAGATATTTCAAAATCGCAATAGGAAAAATGAGAGATTTTTACAGAATGTTAAAAATGGGACAGATTTTTACAAAATGATACCATCTAATTATGTAAGCTCCGTTACATCGTTGTTACTATATTTAAGCTTCTAACAAAGCAAGAACAGTGACAACGACTTGTGGCGTTACATAAATATCAACGACAAAAATAGTAACACAAAGATAAGATAAAACGCTCTAACCCGACTATATAACACGGCAAATAGATATGCACAAAATTATGTATTCGCAAGGGCAAAAAAAGTTTAAATACAAATTGAAAACCATAAAGCAACTATAAAAAATCACATTAAATCGATCAGAAAGAAGTGCCCTGCAGGACAGGAATTTAAATTAAAACTGTACATCAGGCAGTAAGAAGAAAAAATGAGAGCATACAGCAGGGGCAAAATAAATAAACAATAATAAACAAAACCATAACTTGAAAATCTGGTCTGCTACAAGTAGCAGACTTGTTTATTTATATGGAGCTGATGCAGAGATACGCAAATTCCCTCGATGCAATAATGTTACTTTCGTTGTTTACGATCCTTTTGGCCTCGCTATAAAAGCTTCTCTAATTACACAGACTAATGAACGATGACACCATTCTGAAAAATGCCCCACTTCGTTGGATTACAAAACGTCATTATAGATAAACGCGAGTCCATAAAATAGAACTCGCTCCGGTGTGTTATTACCTGAACAAATTTATCTCTGACCGGCGTGCTTGATGAATAACCGCCCGAGTTTAAATGCTGAATATACAGTCATGAAAAGAGGTTTGCTTATATGTATGAGGACTTTTACTGTTTATGCTCTTATGGTGTGCAAGTGTGCCCCACTCATATACACGTATGCATGAGTGATGCATGGATGCGCGCATATCCTGACATCACGTAAGACTAGAGCCTCTATAATACACACAAAACTCTTATGTTGTAGTTTCATTCTTTGCTTGCATGTACGTAAATTCGTAAGTCTGTTTGCACTACATCAGCATAATGGTTATAAAGCATCATACCATAAAATTGCAGTAACTGACAGAAGACGGGAGATTTTACAACTAAGATGAAGTGTATAACTTTATCCACAACCTCTTTTCACTTGGTTTATGTTTTATATTTATGTATATAAGTAAATATATATATATATATATATATATATATATATATATATATATATATATATGTGTGTGTGTGTGTGTTGTGTGTGTGTATGTGTGTGTGTGTTGTGGTGATAAAATAAAACAAATTTCAGTGTTTTGGAATTAATTAGCAGCCATAAAAAAAGAGAAAAAAAGAAATTCAATATTTCAACTCGTTATTTTCAAGATATATGAAAAAAAACTACCTTCTGTCCGCTACTATACAACATTTAAACTAGGAGGGAGGGAGGTAAACAACTTCTAAATTCCGTGAGCATGATTACCACTAACTACATGTACAGAAGCTAGTAAATTTTCATCCAGATAAATGACTACACATGAGTAAAACGTGAACTCAGTACAAATTTATATATGAATAATAAATACTTTTCAAACATTTAATCTCCAGAGGTTCTTAGCATTCCAGCGGGATTAGCAAGAAAGAAAGAAAAAAAAAGGCAAAAAGCCAAGTTACTACAAAGAATGACCAAATACACACTACTTTGACCTTTTTGAATGGACCCGACCCTAACAATGTTTGGTGAATCTTTATATAACTATAGTAGCTGCTCCCAAGATTAAAATATTCCTCTATACTACTACCAAAAGACCCTTTCATAACCCAGTCAGATACAACCAACATCTTCGTAAACATTTACCGAAGTCGATTCTTCCTATAACCTATGAAGACGGAAAGATTTGGAGGGGGGATGAGAAAGCACCTATATCAAAATCCAGTACATGCTATACTTTATTACCCAAATCCGCAATTCATGAGACAGCTTTATACTCATTCTTCAAGCACAAATTGAATAAAATTCACGTGTTCTTTTTGAAAGCACAGATGGAGACATCCCGCGGCTCATTTATATATATATATTTTTGTACATCTAATCATGAAAAACAGCCACGTCGCAAGGCGTTATTTTCTATGTTGAAAGTTGCAGCATTCTTGTTTTCATTAAACTTAGTCGGAATTCATTAACTGTACCGTTTATACAGCTTTTACGCTAAATCATGAGCTGAAACTAGGACAATTAAAATCCATTTGCTCTACTTGATAATTTTAGGCTCAGAAGAGCAGAAATGGGAACAGTTAAGATCACTATCCTCATTAAATGTTTTCATTTATTTCTGAATATTCACCGTTTCTTTAAAAAGAATGTAGCAAAATATACTATGGGGTTTCTGAGGAGACGTGAATGGAAACGTCAAATACTGATTAAAACTAGCCAATACGAGTACCATCCGAGTAATGGAAACGGTGTAGCGTAGAATCAATTCCCTTTATAGAAATTATATGGTAGTATGCTTAACAAAAAACCGATGTTGAAAACAAAAACGCTATATGAGTGTATATGCATAGTTTAAACAACTGACCATACGTAAAAACAAAACTTATTTAATAAAAATGTTATAATACAACAGCCTAAAGAATGGCACAGATATATTCGCTGTGGTTTGACTGCTAACTCCACTGGAAATAACTTTGCTGAAGAAGGATGCGATGTTTTTCACAACACTGGTTTACTTTTCAAAACAGTGACATATTTCTTTTAGAAGAAACGACATTGTACTTGAAATCATAAAAAAATAAACTGATTCAAAAGGGATGCGTGAAGTGTAAAAGCTACATCTACTTTCAAATAACTAAATGAGCTAAAAGAGAGTCATGATTAACACATGAACGTTATATGACAGCAAAACTTTGCGAAAGCTACGCACTCCAAAACAAAAGACCATTTCTTGTTGCCAGTCACAAGCCAACATTTGTGAAAGTTCCTTAAAAATCCACCCATACACTTTTGCGTAATTTTCCTAGCAAACTAAATAACAATAAACCGAATTAAAAACATGACCTCCTTGTAAGAGACTAGGAATTAGTTACCTGTCATTTCACGCAATGGTTGGAAACTGTTTACGCATTAGGACAAGGAAGGAATATAGGTGGAAATAAATATTTATGTAGGGGGCCACGTTAACACTACAGCACATGAGCAAACATACGGCTTTGCGTTCTGGTTATTACTATTATTAGGAAGCGAGAATTATGACAAGATGATACTAAAACGACTAAATTGTT
>NC_087200.1:129360424-129365424 GCF_015104395.2 Macrobrachium nipponense
GTATTGTAGTTTTTAAAAGTTTTTAACCATGGTTGAAACTTAAAGTTTATTTGCAAAGGGAATTGATTTTTGTGAATTTAAAACATTTACATTTTTTATGTGTTATGTAACTGCTCTTTGTTTCATCTAAATTATTTGTTTAATTCTTTTTGATTTTAATATTTTTACATTTTGTGTGTGTTTACATTCTATAAAGTTTTTTCAAGATGCTTACTTGATATGTTTCACATACTAACGTTTAGATGATATGAATTTGTTTCTTAACTAAATTTAAGCATTAATTAAGTTTTGTGTTTTCAAGTAATAATAATTTTACTTCAAAGTAAAATTGTGAATTTTGATTGTCAATTTTTAATTAAAAATATATTTTTGTGTTGAAAGTCTTTACAGCAGTTTCATTTATTGACAACCAGTGGTAGGAATAACTTTATGAATACGCTATAGCGATCATAGTTTTGTTCCTTCAGTGTTTGCAGAAGAGCGACTTATCGAGGAGACAATTACAGTTGTTTGATGGAGTGATGCCCTTTGGTTAACTTTAATATACAATTTATTGATACCTCACAATAGTTTTGATCAACACTAATATATTTTGATACCTCACATTGTGGATATTTCTTTTCAGGGATCTGATCGCTGTTGCCTTTTGAGTATTCAGTCTTTTTTTTTATTTATGAGAATTCAGGTATCTTGATGTAGTGAGGCTAGTTTTGAATTCTATGACTGGTAAGTGCAATAACCAGGTATTTTGGAACACTTCGGGCCAATATACATAGTGTGTATATATATGTGTGGGTATATATATATATATATATTATATATATATATATATATATATATAATATATATAACATACACACACACACACACACACATATATATATATATATATAATATACATATACATATACATACATTACTCTAAAAGAGTCGTTATTACACGTCATAAATATTTCAAGTCGGCCTCATCAAATGACCTACGTTACATCTCCCACAATTCTAATTCACGAATTCTCTGCATTCATGCACGGCACACGAGCATTATCCTGTTGTTCTTAACTTCTTACCAACTGCTTAAGAACACACACTCGAGGCACACACCCACTTTGTCCCTTGACTAAACTTGCGATGTTCTTAACTATCAATGCATTGTTCCTGCATTATTCCCTCAATCAAACCCTTTTATACTATTTTCCAAACTTGTTTCACAATGTTATACCTCTAGGATGCCTACAGTTACCTCTACCACCTTTTCCCTTGAAGAAAAGTGCAATGATTCCACTAATCCTTCCCTTACATATGGAACATTTCCCTCATGCATTCATACTTTTCTAGCCCTGATCAGCTGTTCAGTTACACGATTATTTTCACATTGCTACATCGCACTTACAAGGCCATCAACTAGTGGCACCTTTCACTCCTCGAGCTTGTAACCGTTCCGTTCTTCTTCTATATGCTCTATTATGCTCAACACCTCCCTCCCTTCGTGTATTAAGACCTGCTCTCATCTATCATCTATTTGTAATGATTCTTCAAAATAAAAACCCGTCTGACATAGGGTTTCCTTTTCTTCAAGCGGCATCTCCAGTACAATTTGCTTTCCTATACGAAGCACGTCATTATCTCACAAAAATTTCAACCACTTTGAAACTGAATCTTTATACGCCAATAAAAATCTGTAACACCAATATTAACAATAATTTAAGTGGATTACAGAGGCGATCTCGCCTGAAACCTGCGCTAAATACAACCCTCCCTTTCGAGATTTGGACGCCGATCTGTGATTTGCCAGCTAATATTCAACCACTAAGACATACAAGGAGGGGAATCAGATATGCTCCACCATATGCTATGGTTTTACCCACTCCTGCCCTAACAGCAGTGAGAAGAAATATTCAATTCTCCTCCCCAAAGGCTATGAGGTAAATTATGCCTTATAATCAAGCAATATCTCCAGGAAATAGATGATAAAGACAAAATATGTCTACTAACTGCTGGTGGGGCGGGGACAGGGTACAATCATATATATGGGTACAGCAGACACGCTATACTTATAAAGTACATGCAGTGCCTATCTGGTCCATTCCTTTTATGATCCTTCTAGAGAAGAGGATATAGTCTTGGCTTTGCAAATCACAGATCAGTAGTTCAAATCACCAAAGAGGACGTAAATTTTTACCAACAATGAAACAGAAGAAATGGACTCCAAATATGCCTAAACTATGTCACCTTTGAAGAGTTGGGTCTACAATTTCATTTGCGATAACATAATTTTTTTGTTATCATGTTTCCTCAAATACGTTCGATCCTGATCTGCCATCAGTGACCACTAAGTATGCGACGTCATTTTTAAAATAAAATCAAACAGTCAATCTGCCCTCCGATAGATAAAGGCATCCAGTTGTCATTAGCAAGAAAAAGTAATTAAAGCACTGATTAAATTATTACTATACATTTTTTACAACACGGGATTCAATGTCAATCACTCTTCAAATAATGCCTCGCCGTTCAATAAAAAATAAATGTACAACTAAATTATTACACTCTTTAGAACAGAAAATAATGGACTATCTAATAAAAGAAAGCAAACACATGATTAAATTCTATTACCTGAACAAGGCAAACACTTGAATATTATTTTTAAAATACGTCGACTAGAGAAATGCTAAAAAAAATTTTGACTTCGTCCTTCTTCAAGTGCTCACTTATAATAACTTTAAAAATAACTAATGAATAGCTTTGCATTTGGTGGCCTATTTCCATAATCATGAAATAATTACTTTAACATTATACATGAGTAATTACCATAATGGAACATAAAAATAAAGATCATTCCTTACTGACACCTATCTACAAATGACTGTTTTTTTCTTAACGTGCAAAACGTTTGGTATGCTTTCCTCTAATAAAAGAAATGAGCGTTGGAATATCATGATGAAAACATTTAGACTGCTCAAGCACCTCAGCTTTCATTACCATAACAAAATAAATTGTCTGTATTCTTCTTGCTCTTATCTATCATTTTCCTCTGCCTTTTTTGAGCCTTCGTTGAACTAACTAATGCCATGACGAAGCGTTTTGCAGCTCTAATTTTTATATTTTCCCCCATCCGATTACGATTTGCCTTCTTCTAAACTGCCTTTCACTGGCACTACTCATTTTTGACTGCACTATCCACTCAATTCAAATTGGTTTTTTCATAACTTCAACATCAAACAAAATATTCATTAGCGTGTACACGAATACTGACTACGCCAGTCAAAAAAAAAATGTTTACCGACTTTCTCCAGCCATTTCAGTGTTATCAAATGAAAACAACATATATTTGATTTTGCAAAATAACCATGTTCACATAAAAAACCCACAATAAATGTACATCATGTTACGTGTATAATCATGTAATAACTTTACGGAAATTGACAATTGTTTATTTATCATTAATCGATGGTTCCATTTATAAGAATTGATCTTGTCAGTTAGGAGAGGCCTATCTTTGGAAAGCACTTGCCAAAATATAAAAAGTAATACCTAGTCATCTATGTATCGTGATAATAGTATATATATTCTAGAAAAATCAGTTTTGGCATATTTGCATACAGATACATAAACACACATGGAAATTCCTACGCACAAACACTGTCTTCCACTTTTAAGACACAAATCAGTATTTGAGTATTCGTCTGAAAATCTTGAGCCAGAGAACTGGGAGGTAAATACGCTTTATGAGAACGAGGTAAATTAGGGAGTTATTTCGAAGCTTATAAATATTCAAATGAAATCTTCGTACTTGTATGCAAAATAAATATAAGCTTGCAGTGACTGAAATGTATGAGAATACAAGTATGGTTATGAGCATTTTTATGTCTGTAAGAACTGTGCACCTAAAAGTCGTGTTTAGTAATGCTCTCTCTCTCTCTCTCTCTCTCTCTCTCTCTCTCTCTCTCTCTCTCTCTCTCTCTCTCTCTCTCTCTCTGAATTATATAATTTAACATCAACAGGAAAAAATGTCAGGTGTCCGAAAATTTAAGAAAAAATTGCACTTGAGAAAAACCTCTAATACGACTTCTAGATCTGAAAGCCTCATGAATACCAACCTAAAACATGAAACAAAACAAACTGACATAAAGAACGATGAGCACAAGTTACCCTAAAGTCAGATTCACAAGAGAACACAAAGTAAAATAAACTTTTAGAAAGCAACATGGAAAAACAAAGATGCAATTAATAGAAGAATTTCAAAGGTAAACGCACATGAAACTAAGAAGAAACATGCAAACAGCTTATTACAAAAAGAAACAACAATAAATCGTCGATAAACAAACATGACTCACATGTTTTTATGATTAGTCTGTGGTAGCATCAGAAGGACCTCGCCTTGGGGCATCTCGCAAGACGCAAGCCTAAACAAACTCACACTATCCTGTGCTCAACTCACCTGTGAAAAAAAGAAAAAAAGAAAATAAATTATGAGACACTGACTTCCTCTAACTTTGTCATCTGTATTATCTATTATTTTAAAAACAAGAAAATTAAGAAAAGAGTAATATAAGAGAGAAAGTAGCAGGTAATTAATTTTCACTGAAGAGTCACTCGTTTCCTCATAAACGCATATATCAGAACGAAAAAAACTGTTGATATGTTTACCATGACTGAATATATATATATATATGTATATATTATATATATATATATATATATACATATATATATGCTTATGGTGTGCGCGTGAGTATATTCACTAAAACAAAACACGATGAAGAGATGGGGCCAGTAGAATGGACGAAAGTATTAAAACAACCATGACTGAATATATATATATATATATATATATATATATATATATATAAATATATATATATATAATATATATTACATATATATATATATATATATAAAATGTGTGTGTGTGTTGTGTGTGTAAGAATAATATACATTCATTACAATAAAACACGAAAAAGAGATGCGGCTAGTGGAATGGGAAAAAGAATTAAAACAATAAT
>NC_087200.1:129370424-129430424 GCF_015104395.2 Macrobrachium nipponense
ATATTATACTAACTTATATGTGTGTGTGTCTCTCTCTCTCTTCGGGTGCGGATGAATGAGAAGAGGTCTACAGGGGCAGGCCTTAAGTCATCCCAGTTGACAATTTCTCTTTAATCTTCTTAACCGCTACTTACATCTAGCTTTTGCACCGACAATTGCTGCTAGAATTTATACATGACAAATTCCAGTTTATTCTGTGATTATGGTTATTTATGTGGTTAAAAAAAGTTGAACTCTATTGTCCATACCTAACTGAACATTTGTGTTGTATTAATCTCTGGGGGAGGGATTTGCCTATAAAGCCAATGTAATATTGATCACAGTCGAGGTAAGGGATTTCGTATACTCCTGTGTCTTTGGGGATTTGGCTAAGGTATTTGGGTAAGTAAAAGCAAAATTATTAGAGTTCCGAGTGTTTGTGTCAACGTCGTAATCCTGCCCAGGTGTGGGATTTTTGTTTTGTTGTTAGACGTCTCTCTGGACTTGTTTTGAGGGGGACGGCAAAAGATTATGTTCGCTTTATGAATCAATTTTTCACAGTCATATATACGTGTCACACACACACACACACACACACACACACACACACACACACACACATATATATATTTATCTAATAATTTATATATATATATCCCGTGTATCAGTATTATTTTCTCCTCAACATTTGAATAGGCAATAAAAAATATTACTGAACATTCAATTACAAATCAATGTAGTTATTTGGTAAATGTTGTTTATAATAATAATAATTAATAATAATAATAATAATAATAATAACAATAATAATAACAATAATAATAATAATAACAATAACTATAAATAATAATAATAATAATTCGCAGACATAAGTTAAAAAACAAACTAAAGCCCTGTAATGCAAAGGGGGAGAGAATATTCGTTATAAAAAATTTTACATATCATATATATATATATATATATATATATATATATATATATATATATATATATATACACACACACACACACACACACACACATATATATATATATATATATATATATATATATATATATATATATATATAATCACCACCTTCAGGAAACCTACCAAAAATCTTTGCTTGCAACAGCGTATTATGCAACCTGCCTTAAAAACCAATGTTAATCTTTCTTTTTAAATGTGCACTAAAGGCACCCTTCCATTTAACTTGTCAGGCTCCTAAAAAATCATTACACTACATCAGAAGGTTATGATTGCAAAGTACGATGATCGTCCTTATTTAGTGGCCTGTACCTTTGGAGCATCAATAGATTTAAACACCATGAACTTTCATCCGATCTATAATGACGAGACTCGAAAACGGTTATAACAACTGAGAATAAGGTAGAGCAGACGATGGATATTGTCAATACTTAGTGGGTTACATGAAACTGACAAGGAATGTAGGTGTGGCTTAAATTTCGCCAAGGTCACTCCGCATAATTCACAAAAGCCTTTTAGTAGTGCGTAAAGTAGTTTGGCATTATTTCAGTTGTCCGACACTCGTTTCTCGTTAAACAGCGCTCGTCATTGCTCTTTTCCTTAACAGTATTTAAGGATTCAATGAAATTATTCGATATTTTTTACTCGAAAGTCAATATAAAAAAACAATCCTTATTTATATGAGTTTCACTTCTGATTATCAACCATTTATGGATGACCTAGACTACTCGGCAAAGACGAGTAAATGAAGTACAAGCAATTAAGCTCCGATAAAACACACTCGGATGTTGAAATATAGCTTCGATGCAAATACACTTGCAGATGGGATATTGTCGAACAGAAGCTGGTCAGTATTCAACCGAAAGAATTTAAATAAAGAACCAACAATTTTTATGCAGAGCGCGAGGGTCGACAGACCATCGTATGTATCAAAGCACAGGAAATTCATCCGGAATTAAATGGCTTCATACCCTTCCTCCCTCACTAACATTATTACCTAGCACTTCAAAATTGCACAAAATCATTACTTTTAGATTCTGAAAGAAGCTCCTCTGGAAAATATTAATTGCATGACACAGACACGAAAAGACTGGAAAGATCTTTACTGAAAGGTCAGCTTTCGCGTGATTAAATGTATGAACGCATTACCTTCAGAGTCCAAGTGAGCTTCAATGGCGGGCACAATTTCATTTCAGTCGTTCACATAAACATTGTGAACCAAAATGTATTCAAAATGATGACCGCAAGTTTCTTAAACTGTTTCAAATCCTCTGAAATGGAAACATCTAACATCTAACAAAATTTCCTTTACAATTCTATCCTTCCCATTAATACTAACAACGTTCTTTTTTGGAAGCCACCTGTTTCCTAACAATCAATCCCCCTTTGAAACATTTTCTCAAGACTGCATTCGCATTCATTCCAAGCTCTCTAAAATGTTATATCTTCAAAAACAGCTTCACTATGTAAGCACGCACACAAACACAAACACGCGCACTATCCCATACATACATAAACACAAATACACACACACATTTCATATGTAATATATTTGATGAAGTGATATCAATAATAACGTTAGGAAGCAGCAAAAACATAGGTCATTAATGTATTGGTTTCGTTCATAAGACATACGAACGTCAAATATACGTATACACTATATATCCCTTCAATGATGAACTATACTTCACAACAGACCAGAATCTTCTTTGACACCTAACCCTATCACTTTATTGTCTTATAAGGCGGCATAGATTCACAGAAAATCACCCTTTCAGCTACTCTGTGCTTTATTCGAAGCAGTAAAGAATGTTATCATGCAGTCTGTATGGTTGTAAACTGTAGTGAATATAACACAGACTCTGTAAAATGCATGACACTTGCAGCGTTGAAGGAGATACTGCTGAATATTGCTGTCTTTAATCAAGCTAAAATGAAGCGTCTCAAGACAGTGCGCATAGACCGACAGAGAGAGAGAGAGAGAGAGAGAGAGAGAGATGCTGTTTCCTTCAAAGTTTTATCCCTTACTCAATACTTAGAGGAGGTACGTGGCAGTGATTGCCGATTTGCATTTCTCTTGAACCATCCCATTTCAGTAAAAGGGCATATCTTGAAGATTTTTGCTCTTCAGTATATGAAATATGACATTTCAAACAATGTTTTTCGATCTATTGTTTGTAGCTGTTATAAAAATAACTAATGAAACCAGATTCAGAATTAAAGCAATGAGGGGACGACCATAATATCCTTTCAAAAACTGACGCAAACAAAGCAACAGAGGAACAGCACATAAAGATGAGAAGAAAGAAGGGGAAGGAGTAAAATAAAAGTGGGAGGAGCAGTGTTTACAAAGGGAGGGAAGGGCAATGAATGCGTATATGTGAGCGGAGGAGGAAAACAAGTGGGCGATCAAGGGTTACATAAAAACGATGAGAAAAGCGATCAGGCAACCAACTAAAGACTGTGTGTTAGCGATCAAGATTTGTAGATTACAGGAAAGCGTTGATACTGGGAAAACCTGTTGAAACATCTGCTACGTTTCCTGCAATGCTGTGAAATGCAATTTAGATTTGCTTGGGTTGTTAGTTTTAGTACAATGTTGGGAAAACTATTTTGTTTTGCCCTCTCGTGTCAGGTTTGGGCACGAATTTCTACAAACTTCGCTCTGCCTTTATTGCTGGAAAACTATTTTCTTCTGTATTTTTATTAAGCTTCACGCCTTCAAGGCTTTGAACTTCTATTTTGTATTTTTAGTTGGAAACACCACTTCTTACTTCCTTGCACCATCCCTTAACTGGGCTTCTTCAGAATATTTCCTAGCTACAAACAGAAAAATGTTAACATACTGGACTTCGTCTGGATTGCACAAAAGTCCCTCAGTCTCAAGTGGATGATTGGCAACTTCCTCGGCCCTACCTCTCTAAAAATGGTATAGATTTCAACTTCATTAGGAAACTTCCTTGGCTTCGGCTAGTTTCTAAGAAAATTTCCGAATTCAACTGAATTTCTGAAAATCCCTCTAGCTTCATACTCACTTATGAGTTATTTTCCTTTTGACTTCATACTCACTTATGAGTTATTTTCCTTTTGACTTCATACTCACTTATGAGTTATTTTCCTTTTGACTTCATACTCACTTATGAGTTATTTTCCTTTTGACTTCATGCTCACTTATGAGTTATTTTCCTTCTGGTTTCATTTTCGTTTATGAGTTATTTTCCTTTTGGCTTCATTTTCGTTTATGAGTTATTTTCCTTTTGGCTTCATTTTCGTTTATGAGTTATTTTCCTTTTGGCTTCATTTTCGTTTATGAGTTATTTTCCTTTTGGCTTCATTTTCGTTTATGAGTTATTTTCCTTTTGGCTTCATTTTCGTTTATGAGTTATTTTCCTTTTGGCTTCATTTTCGTTTATATTGGAGTTATTTTGTTCCTTTTGGCTTCATTTTCGTTTATGAGTTATTTTCCTTTTGGCTTCATTTTCGTTTATGAGTTATTTTCCTTTTGGCTTCATATTCGTTTATGAGTTATTTTCCTTTTGGCTTCATTTTCGTTTATGAGTTATTTTCCTTTTGGCTTCATTTTCGTTTATGAGTTATTTTCCTTTTGGCTTCATATTCGATTATGAGTTATTTTCCTTTTGGCTTCATTTTCGTTTATGAGTTATTTTCCTTTTGGCTTCATTTTCGTTTATGAGTTATTTTTCTTCTGGCTTCATATTCGCTTATGAGCTATTTTCCTTTTGGCTTCATTTTCGTTTATGAGTTATTTTCCTTCTGGCTTCATATTCGTTTATGAGTTATTTTCCTTCTGGCTTCATATTCGTTTATGAGTTATTTTCCTTCTGACTTCATATTCGTTTATGAGTTATTTTCCTTCTGGCTTCATATTCGTTTATGAGTTATTTTCCTTTTGGCTTCATTTTCGTTTATGAGTTATTTTCCTTTTGGTTTCATACTCGTTTATGAGTTATTTTCCTTCTGGCTTCATATTCGTTTATGAGTTATTTTCCTTTTGGCTTCATATTCGTTAATGAGTTATTTTCCTTCTGGCTTCATATTCGTTTATGAGTTATTTTCCATTTGGCTTCATACTCGTGTATGAGTAATTTTCCTTCTGGCTTCATACTCGTTTATGTGTCATTTTCCTTCTGGCTTCCTACTTATTTGTGAGTTATTATTTTTTTTTTACCTTCATTCATGTTATTTGATTATCAACAACTAAACTGTTACCATAAATTTCCTAGGTTTCGATTGGATTGGTCGAAAACCTCTCGACAATCTTAGTTGTTGGGGAAGAAAATGACGTGCATGTTAATGCAAAGGGCTAGTACGAGAGGGCCATTCTATATGAATGTGAAAGGCAGCAACTGCCAAAAACCACAAAATACAGATGGGCAAATCGTGGCGATACAATAACGATAAATTCGCCGCCGCTGAATAGGGACTCTCTGAAACATCAAATAAAACCAAACGGGAAAAACAGTAACCAATATTGGTCGTAAAAAGCCGGACGGTTTACAACTGCACTCAGGGTGATATGACCAACTGATACGAAAGAGTGAAAGAATGAGTTCATTAAGCAAATGTTCCCATGAATGCAGCTGAAAACACTGAGAGAGGAGAGAGAGAGAGAGAGAGAGAGAGAGAGAGGAGAGAGAGAGATAAAAAAAATTCAACTTGATTTCCAAGAATAAATTATTTCTGCTGGCCGTGATCATCTTTTGCCAGAAGCATAAAAAGAAAAAGAAATCCCATTTTGCAAAGCGATGATAAGGAAGCAGTTATATCCTTACGAAGAATGACATAAGATGAAATTATGGGGAAGGAAACGTTATTTGAGAAAAGACATGGAAATGAGGAAAACAGTATTTGGTCAGATTCAGAAACATAACTGCGGAGGGAAAACGATTAAAGTAATGTCAGTGTAGCTAACAGCGCTTTTCGATGAGAGAGAGAGAGAGAGAGGAGGAGGAGAGGGGGGGGGGAACGATGGCGAGAGCGGATGAGAGAGAGAGGAAAGCCGCGAGAGAGAGAGAGGCAGTTACCTTATTAAATAAAATCTTAAGGGATGCAGTAAGCGCAGAAGATGAGACAAGGACAGCAGCGAGCAATTTAAACGACATGGAATTCCTGTGGACTTGACGCCTAAAACATTAGCACACATTTTCCGGTGTTTTCCGACAAAAAACGATATTAATAACATCTTTCTCAGCTTGAATCTCCGTCAATGCTTAAAATTTATTCGGACTTTTTCCCCTTCCGTGCTTGAGTTCGCATGCAAACGAAGTATTTATTCACACAGGAGAAACGCTTTTAAAAACAATATATCCGAAAAGTGATTGCTGGTTGATTTTAATACGGTGAAGACTTCCATTCCACACACACGGCTTCTTGAATATATTACAGAAAACATATATTATTATGCATTTGGTTGTGTATGTATGTATGTATTATATAGTATGTATTATTAGTATATATATATATATATATATATATATATATATATATATATAAATATATATTATATATATATGTGTGTGTGTGTGTGTTTGTAAGCAAGAGGTTGGTAAAGTTATCAAAAATCACATTTGAGTAATACAGCCAGACATCGTTTGGCTTAATCATAAGAAAACTGACTTGCATATACATACATGTTCGGAGACTGAAGAAGGCACCTCATGCTGATATGCATACTTAGAAATGGAAGAATAACACCCTTCTATGGGTAATAGACCAGATATGTACGTATGTATGTAGGCGTGTGTGTGTGTATATAATATGTGTGTATGAATGTATGTATATAACCTATATATAAATATATATAAATATTATATATATATATATATAAATATATATATATATATATATATATATATTATATATATATATATATAATATATATATATATATATATATATAATATAGATATCTATATATATATCTATATATATATATATATATATATATATATATATATATCTACATGCGCACACACACACACATATATATCTATTATAATACTATATATATATAATATATATTATAATATATATATATATAGATATATATTGTGTGGTGTGTGTGTATAACTTGATCACGAAGTATATAAAACCTGATGCTATGTATAAATAAAGGTTTTTGCCACGAAGGAAAAAATGAAAAAGCGAGATAGCGAGTACTTTCGGTCTTGTTCCGACCCTTTGCCTTAGTAAAGGGTCGGAACAAGACCGAAAGTACTCGGCTTTTTTCATTTTTTCCTTCGTGGCAAAAACCTTTATCTATATATATAATATATAATACTACGATGTATAGTAATATATTATATATGTTATATTACTAATATATATATGAATATACTATATTATCATATATGTTATATGTAAAATTTCAATGATAAACTCAAAAATAGATTTGGAAAAAACTTCCATGTGTATATGTATATTATAATACGATATAATATATATATATATATATAAATTATATAACATTATATATATACAAACACAATATATATATATATATATATATATATTATATTTATATATTATATATATATATATATATATATAAATTTCAATGATAAACTCAAAATAATTTGAAAAACTCCATGTGTATATTTGTTAAGGTACATACTAATAAATCTGGCCCATTCTTTGACATACGATTTATTTTTCATATATGTGTACTTGAATTTGAGATAAGAAATAAAAAAATGCAAGAAGAAGTTATATATATTTAAAAAGAGTGAAACAATTGAAAGCATTTTTGCGCTAAGGATTGATCTCTTTAAGTGCAACCCAACCGCCCCCCTCACCCCCCCACACACATACAAAAAACTCCCTCTTTAAGCCATTTTAAAACCTGGTTCACAACAGTGGGACCGATTAATTATAAGAAATAGCTAAGCCGACGCCCAAATGTAATTCTCTAATCTAGAGATGCAGAAACCGATAATTACCGACAATTAAGGTGTTCCTCTTTCGAGGATTTAGATGTAGACCCGACTGGGAATTAAAACAACCTCGTGCTAGGCAAAGCATCTCGCTCTATGAACAGGTATAAGCAAAGAAAAATAAAACGTTAACAGCCAGGTTTAGGTGTTACTGTGCACAGAATATCTGCGTGTGCATATGTGCACAGTTATATACACACATAAATACATATTTTTATATATATAAATATATATATATATATATATATATATATATATATATATACATATATATATATATATATATATATATATATATATATATATATGTGTGTGTGTGTGTGTGTGTGTGTGTGTGTGTGTATGTATATACTCCATTCGCCTTTTCCCTTTAGCGGGAGTGGCTCTAACAAGTTCTTCTTTATCAAGACCCTAGACCCTTCTCTACTTCGACTACGATCTATTCCAGTAGGATAGCCACAAGGTTCCTAATTTATTATCTAGGGCAACCGGGCCACAGGTGACTTTCAAGGAAACGTGCACAGTTGTTTCCCTCGTGGAATCGATCTCGTATATCTTGATAGTGAGGCGAGGTACTTAATCATGAGGGTATATCTGCACACACACAAAGATGAAAATTGGATATAAAATGTACTACTTTTAACAATAACCACTACAAACCGTTAGTTCCCTTTGTAACAAGCAAAAGCAAATTAACGGAGAGCAGGGCACATTAACAGAAGAAGGACACATTTCAATGCCCAATTAAAATCTATATCTTCGAAAAGCTAATCACTTATTGACTTTTGGACAGTGCTTGCTTAAAATTTCACCCCGAGAAAATCGCTACCAACCAGAGCAGCAGCAGC
Source organism: Macrobrachium nipponense (assembly GCF_015104395.2). NCBI lineage: Eukaryota > Metazoa > Arthropoda > Malacostraca > Decapoda > Palaemonidae > Macrobrachium > Macrobrachium nipponense. Next base: position 129,379,171 of record NC_087200.1, read on the forward strand.
TATAATAATAATAATAATAATAATAATAATAATAATAATAATAATAATACATTAAAAGGAGGCAGTCTTAAGCATCTTGCGTTAAAAATTATTGCTGCTGCATCAGCTCAGTTTCATTTGTAGTAAGTCTTTAACCTTCCTAATTAATTGACTCAGCTTATGAAGCCATAATTTTCAACACAAATATAATATTAATAATCTTACATAACCTAGCAACAAAGATATTAGCAGCTATAATAATAATGGTAACATATTTCAAACTAGTTCATATACCAAAAGTAGTTTCCACAATAGGAATTATTATTTTCAAAGACTGCATTCATTTCGTAGTGCATTAATTTTAGTCATATTACTTCCAGATTTTGCAGGTCTTAGTCGACTAGATAATTTCATTAGCAAGTAATTTTTTTTTACATGACTAGATAAAGGGCTAAATAATAGTATTCAATATGTAGCACATTCAAATTGTGGTTTTCTCCTACTCTGTTAACAAACTTGAAGTTTTATCAGACAAGTGTAATTCTCTTTTGGTTTGAAATAATAATAATAATAATAATAATAATAATTAATAATAATAATAATAATAATAATAATAATAATAATAATAATAATATGGGAACAAGTAATCTAGAATAATGTTCCAGAATAATCTTTCTAAGACATCTAGTTTTAAGGGCGAGTTTTCGAAGCACACATAGAAGTAAAAATCAGTGATGTATACCTCTAAAACTCCATTTTTTTTTTATTTACCATAATTTCACAGAGAGCAATGCCAGTCGTAAAAGAACATACGCCAGGAAGGAAAAGAAATGGACCAGAAGATGGCATCTCGTACAGAATAGCATGTTAAAAATACGCTGTTTTTAAGGGCTGCTCCAAAAGCATTAGTCCATGCTGGCTTAAGCCAAGTAATACGATATATATATATATATATATATATTATATACTATTATATATATATATATATATATTAATATTATATATATATATATACACATACACACACACACACACACACACACATATATATATATATATATATTATTATATATATATAATATATATATATATATATATATTCCTTAGTCCATTTGTCTCAGGGTATCATTTAGAGAAGAAAAAGTTCGTAGCATCAAACATCGTATTTCTTCACCCTTATCCTAAATAAACCTATGATAGATGCAGGGAAATATTCATATGATCAAACCATCAGAGTTTTTGTCCTTACCCAAGATGCGCCTTTGGGAACTACTACGGAAAGTCCTTTGAGCGCAAAGCTCATAAAACCCTTGGGTTGATGTCTTGACGTCGTTTGACTACTCAAAGCGGCAGATAATACTTTGATACCTACCGAAGGGTACGAAGTCATTGTCATTCATTTAAAAGCCCAGGCGGATTACACTACCTTAGCTTGGGGTATGAATGCATGGGCGAGCGAGAGCACACACACACACACACACTAGCACAAAATGTGAGTGCGCACAATGCAAAGTATATACCTAAATAAACCAAGTATACTAACTAAAAGATATATGGAAAAATACTTTAGTAACGAAACGAGAAAGGAAAAAAAAGAGTGAAACTGTTAAAAATATTAAGACACAAAAACAGAAATAACTAAAGCACTAACAGTATCCTACTTTAGACGGAAATAACTATGGAGTTTGTTTCAAAGATTTCGATGGCCGTAAAGGTGGTCTCCAAGGGAGGGGGGCGGGGCAAAATTTGGTATTAGCTTAGTTATGGTTATGTTTTCCTTTTTCAATAAAAAGTTTGGGTTGAAGAAAAGGTTAGGTTGAGCCCAAATAAAAACACTGGGTAACAAAGTAAACTGAATGAAGATCGATAATAGGGACACAGTACTGATTCTACGTTCATTGTGGGAACTAATCACGGCTTCTGAAGCTACTGGGAAAAATGCTGTAAGTGAAAACACCGGTGATGGTCCTCATTATGAAAATCGTGTCATCGCAACAAGACTGCAACGCTGACAATGATCATGATGATAAAGATAATAAAAATGGCATTAACAATAATTTCAATATTAATAACGGCAATTACAACACAACTCACTTTCAACGTAACAATGGGAATAAAGATGATAACAATGATCATAAAAGTCATAATTGTTAACATGCTTATTGCACTAACAACATTGATGACGATTATATTTATAATGGAAAGAAACGCACTGGCTTTGTTGATACGCTGAAAAGAAAAAAAATGGCACAAACCCATAATTCTCACCAGATATACGATTGTGTTTAGCAAAAGGTTTAAAACCATTATGAGGCCATAAAACAAAATCGGAGGGACGCCCTCCCCCATGAACTGCAGTTTGAAACATTCCTAGTAACAAGAATACAGATATGAAAATATAGAGGACATTCATTAGTTCATGAATAGACATACAGTGCTGCCGAGAGAGAAACACGACACTTGCCTTCACAAACAATCAAGAAGTAAAGTAAATCTTTAAAAAAATAAATTAATAAAAAAAAAACTCGCGCCATCCATTCCGTTGTGATCTCCCACTGACCATTCAGGGGCACCTGAGACGACTATTTCTACTTTCCCCGTTGGTCCTTCCGTTTGGCTAAGACATCTGGACGAAGTAAAAGGATTAGGATACGTTTAAAGTTATTAAAGCGTTATATTTCGAGTAGATAAACGATTTTCATGTCAAGAAATAACGAATCAATTCTTTTCTTTCGCCTTAATTGTTCCCGTAGATACCTGAGCTTGGCTAATTGAAACTAGAGGGAAAATATACGCATTTGGTGAGAAATTCTAATATGAAAATACGATTATTATATTAACAAAAATTTAGACAATGAAAAAAGAAATCCTGAATTACACTGAATGGTTTATAAATAAATCGTCATGATACACAAACCGATAATATCAAATGGGACATAGAATAGGAGAAAAAAAAAAGACTACCGGATGATTGTTTGTTAAAGGTTAGTAAAGACGTAAATAATCCGACATAGAACGTTTACGTACTAAGACAACATCATGACAGGGTAACAATATGAACATAACATGTATACAACAAATTGCCAAGTTCTCTGCTCACATATATACCAGCAAATTTTCTTATTATTCAAGCATTAAATGTTCAAGCGTAAAAAGTTACCAATGTTTGACTAGGTAAAACAAAGTTCAGTGACATTCCCTTTAACTACCATTCCATGGAATTACAGACCTTGAGAGATGACCAGAATTCCTTAAATGTACAAATAATGCATTCAATATGCGACCAGCTCTTGCAGGACACTGATGCTATATTTGAATAGCAGTGGTAGGATTTTTCTAATTTGTCCAATATATTTTCATCAGTTTTTGCAAGGCATTTCACATAAGCAGGTAGAAAAATTATTTGGAAAATTTCTTATTACCAGACATTTAGCATTAACGTCACTATATAACAACATTTACGTTAAAAAAGCTTCAAACTCCTACGAATCCCTATTAAATTTGGGTTTGCTATCTGACTTCCCACGCTACATCTACAAAGGCCCTAGGGTATATAAGTTTCAAGGCAATATCATAGTGCTTATCTCAACATCAATAAACTGCAAACTCCAAATGCGCAGAGCACTTAAAGCATACCAGAAAAACCAGACAATTTAGCATTTCGATCATGACTAGACTAAAAATGAATAAACGAGCCAATGTTATAGACTTTCAGGGCTGAATAGTTGAAATTTCAGGGAAATTCAAAATTAAGATAGACGTGGGCCTCACTGAGATTATATATGACTATTTAGTTTTCGAATCCATACCGATACGATTCAGCAAAAACTAAACTGATAGCATGTATACTAATTGCATTGCTTTGCAGAATGTGTAATGAGGAAACAAAGCCTCATGACTGAATATGGATAGGTTTGCTTCACTATGGCTTTCCGGTTAAATGTGTAAATCTCATTGAAAATAGCTATGTTCAAAGTAGATGCAAAGTTACTGTTGATGTGATTTAGTTAAGATAAATTGCATTAAAAGGAAAAGGATGTAACATGGGAATATTATGTCATCTTGCTGTTTGCGCTTCTCATAGATTTTACAATGAAAAAAAAATGGACGAAGACGAGAGAGAATGCTAAAAATAGAGTAAGTTTTTCAGATTGCACAGACTTAGAAAATGCAAATAATGCCGATTTTAATCAACAAAACATCGCAAAATTTACAAAGCTTACTTAATACGAATGAATCATATATCTAAACCAGTGGTTCCCAACGTGGTGTGTACGCCACACCAGGGGGTAATTTGATTTATATGGAGAGCTATTCGAGGATGCTTAAAATAATCTAATGGCCTTTTAGGCTTCCTCCACGTGAATATATAAGAATTATATAACAGTAAAGGGGCATCAGGATTTTACAGGTGATTAGGTGGGGGCATGGCCAAAAAAAGGTTGGGAACCACTAATCTATCCAAGGAAAACAAAAGTAATCAGGATAAAGTGAATATTAAGGGATGAGATAATATTAGAAACTCTGGTTTGCAGCACAGGTTCTAGAGTTGGAATTTAGTGAGAGACGTAACACGGGGGGTGGGGGTTGAGGGGGTTGAGGAAATCAAACAGGGCTGGCTACGAAATATTTGGAAATCAAATAGACTGACGTAGTAAGATGTATATAAGCCTAGCTAAAATGTATGGCTATAATGACATAAATCATTATAGGAAAACTAACCTTTTTAAAAGGTGTGTTAATTTGAGAATTAAGCTTTTAAAAATTTATAACTCAGATGGCATTAAGAAAACAGTAAAGTTCCATATGTACATATGTGCCCCAATGATACGTGAATAAACAACACGCGAAAGCGCCTGGTACTAGACTTCTGCCCTTTCATTTCCCTGCGGTTTTCGCATATATAATGAAGTAACGTGCATCTACTGTGATTTTTAAGCACGATATAATTATGTAAAGGCGATGGCGATGGACTGCCCATGTCCTATGCACAACGTTTAGACAATGATTTTTTTATGGCGTTCAGCCAAGTTCCTGTTGCATCAAAAGAGATGGATGATTCAGACGTTCTTGGACGAGAACTAAGAGGAGGGAGGTTGAAGATGAATGGAGATTCGTGGAATATTTAGCACAGGAAAGACACGAGGGGCGGAATTTCCTTTGCTTCAAGGGGCACTGGAGGCGATATATATATATATATATATATATATATATATATATATATATATATATATATATATATATATATATATATATATATATATATATGTATATATATATATATATATATATATATATATATATATATATATATATATATATGTATATATATATATATATATAGATATATATATATATATATCTATATATATATATATATATATCATAGACCAGATAATCTTGGAACCCAAGCAGAAATCCTATTGCCCTTCGACGTTAGATCATATACACAAGTAGAAACTTTTTTTTTTTAAGGAAGAGTGAGAGGGAGCAAGTTTGATGGGGTACTAAAAATAAAAAATAAATAAAAGAGAGTTGTTCAAAATTGGACCTTCAAGAAGTAAAAATTTCGAAACAGGTCATCGCTCGCGAATTTCTTTCTTGCTTTATTCAGAAACAGCATTCATGCGAACAGTATTATTTAAGAGTGAGAGTCATTTGAGATGGTCTTAATTTTGTGCCAAAGAAAAAAAAAGTTACTTTCGATACCTGTCTAACTGTGTGTACAAAAATACTTTCCTTCCTTTTTTACGGCTTTCAGACCACATTTGTGACTCCTCTTGAAAATGCGGTAACATGAGTTTGGTGCTCAGTGGGGCGTGACGCTGTCGTATCTGTTTATCTACTTTGGTGCTCTAGTAATTATTAGCCAATAACTTCCAAAATGAAAGATATGCTGTAGGTGCTCTTCAGACAATGTTAATTCTTGTTTGGATTTGAGTACTTGTGCATGAAAACTTTGTTTTCTACCTATGCTAACATGAATACGAACACATACACACTACATACATACATACATATACATACATACATACATATACACCCATATATATACGTACATATATATATATATATATATATATATAAATATATATATATATATATATATATTATATATATATATATATATATATATATATATATATATCTTGTCTGAATAAAACAAAAGAATGTTGCAGGCAATGACCTATTTCGAAATTTTAATTCTTGAGGTTCAAGTTTCAAACAATTCGCTTTTTTTTTTTTTTTTTTTTTTTTGAGGAGATTTAACTAGCTATTCAAATTTTACTCCCTCTAAAAAAAGTTCTTAGGGCCAAAATTGCTTTTATTTGGGTTCCAAGATGATCTGGTCTATGATGGAAAACAATACACCATGAGCCTAACTAAGCCCCTCTACAGCAGTTCAACACTTTTACTCCTTGGAGACACAATTCTTTCTTGAATTTTATATTTCAAACACTAGTACAAGAAGTCAAAAATTTATGTTAAAGTATGAAACAAGGAATTTAAAAAAAACACTTCAGATGTCAAGAGGAAAGAATAATGAAACGAGATTACTGTTCCTACTACTAACAATACACAAATAACAAGAACGTTCAGATACCACAAACCTCCGCCAAGGCTGCCTAGGAAAAATGCAGTGTGGCTCTCTCGGCCCTTGTCGACGTCAGACGTTCGAAAAATTTCAAAGAATCCTTACCCAGCAAAATTTTTTGCCTTTAATCCTTTGGTGCCAACATGATACCCATCTAATGGATAAATTTTCGTAAAGATCCATGTAATGTTTGTGCCGTCCAACTAACGAGTAAATGAAACCAAATTCATAACCTCCTTTTTGGAGGTAAGTATACACACAAGTTATTCAAAGTACTTTGTAATCTTGAAGAAAAAAAAAAAAAACATAATCTACACTGCCCTAAACTGCAGCTAACATGAAGAATAGCGGCAGCAATTTAAGTGGGGGGATATACTTTTTTGGGGGGTTATACCTTAGTTACTGAAAAACATACGTGATTAATTACACAAATAAGAAAATGGCACTGTATGAGTGCCAATAAATCTGAAAAATACAAATGAATCTTCTCCAGCGCTTTTTAATTTCTTTTTTCCATTTCAATTCATTTCAAAATAGTTTTGAGTTCGGTTCTTCAAGTAATCCAACTTCTCCACACCCATCTTACCACCAGGGGTGGCCTACAAGAGCCCATAATCAATCCCAAGCCTTCCAGTCGCTTTTCCAACTCTCCATGACGTCACTCCCACAAAGTCATTGGCAGTAAAGGCCTCTCAAAAGAGGGAGACGAAAAGGTGTGATGGATTCAAATTCCCTAAAAGCGATTAAAATTTGCACCCAAGTAAACTCCTTAATTCAAAGCTCTCCGTTACTTACGTCCACTATTTTCATCAGAGAAAACTTATATTTCACGTCACCTATGGAATCAATCAATTTCTGCAATGGCCGGAGAGAGAGAGAGAGAGAGAGAGAGAGAGAGAGAGAGAGAGAGAGAGAGAGAGAGAGAGAGGTGTATTCCTGGGTGTGAGAGCGAAGGCTAAATTCTCCCGTCACAATCAATTCTGCCGTGGGAGAAACGATGTTTGAATTAGGTAGGATTTGTAACGCGTCGGCAGGAGGATAACACAATGTAATGATGATTTATAACTGCGTTCAGGCCAGGAGGTGGTGGTTCCCTCTTGCATATTCTCCGATTACACGTCGCATCCATCTGGGGAATCTCAAACAAGGCGTGGGGAGAAGACCAAGCGTCGCGGAATTTATCCAAAAGGTGTTCCTCCCATCGCTGCCTTGCTTTCCAATCATCCGGGTACCTCCTTTCATCTTTTTCTTTATGTGAGTTAAATTCTAATGACTTTTTATTTATCATTTGTTTCCCATATGCTCTTCCTGCCATCGCTTTAATCAAGTGTACCTTTTCTTTCATCCTTCTAAGTTACCAAGCATACTTTTGTTCTCATTCATATATGTCTCGCTCTTCATCTTTATCGATTTGGAGTATCTTCAACTTCTTTCGATAACACCTTCTCACTTTTAATTTTAAAAATTACGTTCATATAGCTTCTTTAGCAAAACAGGCTTCCGAAACGCACATTCACAGAAAAACAATTAGGCCTCCCAAGCAATGTAGAAAACCTTTGAGCTTATATGATAGGTACTTGAGGTTAATCATTCACAATTCAGCAACAACTGCCTTAGCTGAATGGGATGAGAAAAAATGTACATTCATAGTTCAGTCAATTACTCACAGTAAAGCCTTGATGAATAGGGCAAGACAACCTGTCTACATGCTCGAACACATGCAGTACACCGAATTGTGGAAGCTAAATGAAAACAGAATCCTTGAGAATAAAGGGCCTCACGGCAAAACATTTCATCCGTTGAAAAGACTGAATCCCGTAAATCATCAACATTCATCATCTGCCCGATTTACCAGAAAGCGGTGGGTGCCGCTAGCAGCGACTAAAACAACGTTTCTAGGTGCCAAAGACTACTTCTGTTTTGCAAAATAAAAACGACTATATGATCCACGAACAGCTTTAAAAAGAAGAATAAACCGCATAACGACTTTTGCCAGCAAAATTATGAAATTATGCACGTTGGTTGACAGGTTTATATCAATCTAGCTTTATGTCAATGCAGGCTCTTGCATAAGTGTGGTGACGTGGAGGATATGAGGCCTAGTGTGTACCTCTGGACGTCCACCATCCAATCGAAACAACATTTTTTTTTCTCTTGGGCATTTCAAAATGTTGAAACTTAGTCTTCGTATGCAATAGACTTAATCGATAAAATATTGTTAGGCGATTGTTCAGAATTAACTATGCGCTTCATAAAAAAAACTAGTTTTCAGGTTCCCAGATAATGAGCAAAATTCATTTCAGGAATATCACCCAGTATCGCTTGCAAGGAGAATAACCACAAATCATGCGAGATTCAGTACCATTAATTGGCATTATTAATCACTTGAAACACTGGATGAAATTAAGAAATCCATCCCCGATACCCAACGGTAAGCTCAGCACCCCACTCCTCCCTCAAAATGTACTATAACCTCACCTTCCACCAATCCTTAACAATTTCTAATAAAGAGAGAAAAAAAATCATCAAATACCCTTGACAGTAGAAATTTGAGATTTGATGTTTATATGACGCATGCTTTCCTTTTCTATTAGCAAGTTGTTAAAGAAAGGCACATTCAAACTTCAAAAAACAAATGTTGAGCTATTTTATATGCGTCCTTTTCCTGACGATATCAATCCGGTCCTAGCTTCAAATTCTTAAAACTGTTCATCTATCTATCTACTACACACACACACACACACACACACACACACACACACACATATATATATATATATATATATATATATATATATATATATATATAATATACTATATATATATATATATATATATATATCGAACTACAAATGTCCTCTAATATCTAATTAGCTCTACCTCGGAACTAATATATTTTCATATATGCTTAACCAAGGGGGAATTTATTATGCGATAATTAAATTGGCGAACGACGGTTTAAGGCTTCACTGCCAGTCCTGGAATTGAGAGGTCGCTGGTTCGCGCCTGTCGATCGCCAATTCTATTATCGCTAAATAAATTCCCCCTCGGTTAAGCATATATGAAAATATATTAATTCCGAGGTAGAGCGAATTAGATATTAGAGGACATTTAGTTCGATATATGTATATGAATCACCAGGCTTAATGTGGATAAGACTTTATCTATATATTTATATATATCATATATAATTATATATATAGTATATATTACTATATATATTTATATTCAATATATATATATACTATAATAATAATTTTATATTCTATTTAATTAATATTATATATATATATATTATATATATATATATAATATATTATTATATATTAATTTCATATATATACATATATATATATATATTATATATATATAAATATATAAATATATAAATATATATATATATATAATAAAATATAAATATATTATATATATATATAAATAATATAATATCTATATTAGTATATATAATATTCTATATAATATATATATATATATATATATAAATATAGGATATATATATATTAAGCTACACATGTCCTTTAATATCAATTCGCTCTACCTCGGAATTCATATATTTTCATAGATGTTAACCGAAGGGGAATTTTTTAAGTTGATAATAATTTCGTCCTCTCGTGGATTCGAACCAGCGCACAGAGGAGAAATCAGGACTTCAGTAACTTTACCCACCAGCGGCAACAAGTGAGGTATAAGTTGATACCGATTCCAACCATACAGATCACTCTTGAACTCAGGTATTTGTAATTAGAATCAATATCTACTAATCTCTATCATGTTAACCAAGTCGTACGTTTGCCGCACGTAGCCAAATTATGAACTTTTAATCACATCACCGTGATTCATATACATACATTACATTCCGAGGTAGAGCGAATTGGATATTAAAGGGCATTTGTAGCTTAATGCATGCACGACTTGGCTAACATGAGAGAGGTGAGTGGATATCGATTCTAATTACAAATATCTGAGTTCGAGACTGATTCATAAGGTCAGAATCGGTATTAACTTATACCTCACTTGTTGGCCTGGTTGGTATATATCACTGCAGTCCTGATTTCTCCTCTGTGCGCTGGTTCGAATCCACGAGAGGACGAAATTATTATCAACTAAAAAATTAACCTTCGGTTAACATATACGAAAATTTATATTAGTTCCGATGTAGAACGAATTGGATATTAATGTAAATTTGTAGTTTAATGCATGTATATGACTCACAGTGATGTGATAAAAATTCTCTTTCACACACACACACATATATATATACACACACACACACACACATATATATACACACACACACACACACACACACACACACACATATATATATATACAGAAAAACGTTGGTTTTCTGTATATGATAAATTTGTATTCTGTAGTGTCTCTGATTATTAAAACATCAAGAAAAGGAATTTTGTTGTCTGTTTCCCATTCAACTTTAAATTTGATGCTGGGCACTAATGCGTTTAATTTTGAGAGGAATTCATTAAAATTACCCCACTTATTATCCTAAAATGTTAGTATGTCATCCACGTATCTCATCCACAGCATGTTTAGTGCCCAGCATCAAATTTAAAGTTGAATGGGAAACAGACAACAAAATTCCTTTTCTTGATGTTTTAATAATCAGAGACACGACAGAATACAAATTTACCATATACAGAAAACCAATGTTCTCACTTTCATATATTCACTACTTTAGCTATCATGACAATACTATCAAGATAGGTGTAGCTAGCAACCTATTCTTAAGAGCCTTACGAATTTGTTCCCCAGATTTCCTGGTAAAAGAATTTGAACTAATTCGCAAGCAACTTTCATCTTTAAAGTATCCTGACCATATAATTGAGAAAGCAATTCAAAAAGCAAACGTAATTTTCTACCGACCCCCTAAAGACAAGACCAGAGACACACCCAACAATAAAATAAAAATTCCCCACCTGGAGACGATTAAGAGAGTAACTCACCCACCCTTGGGAAATCCAACCCTTTGCATTACCTACCCAAATACCTTAGCCAAATCCCTGATTACATCCAACAAAAGACATCTCCCAAAGACTCTGGGGTATATGAGATCCCATGCCAGGACTGTGACCAATCTTACATCGGATTTACAGGTAAATCACTTCCCCAGAGATTAATACAACACAAACGGTCAGTTAGGTATGGACAACAGAACTCGGCTATTTTCAACCATATAAATGAACATAACCATAGAATAAACTGGAATATGTCACGTGTAATTTATAGCAGCAACTGCCGGTACAAGAGTCAAATGATGGAATCGGCCTTAATAAAAGAGAAGCAGGTAATGAACATCTCAAAAGGGAATTGGATATCAGATATCGTCGACGCAGTGTTAATTCAACCAACGCTTAAGAAGATTAAAGGAAGATTATCAGCGGGGTGACCTAAATTGGCTTACTTGTGGACGAATCTCTTGGTATAAATACACCTTTTCTGTAAACTTTTCTCATTCATATACCTGAAGAGAGAGACAGCAGTCTCTGAAATATAGTACTTTTCTCTCTACATTTTGGTGTTTTTATGGGCTCCTTTTATTAGATGGAATTCTGTTGTTACAGAAACATTTTTACCAGTCATATATATCTATATATATCTATATATATATAAACAGAAATGAGTATGACATGCAAATATGGAAATAAATCATCCGCTGCAACTACGCGCCCCTTCAGCTGCACAACATGACAGGAAAAAAAACAGAAAGAAAGCCACATTCATCAGTCCATGGCCACAGCCACTCTACACTCTTGTTATAACAGGCATTTATCACTCCCTACCTCTGTTTGTTTTAACCAGGGGTAAGGGCTAAAGTGGCCATCGTTTAAAGGGGACAGTCTACATTTTCATTTGTAAGCATGTTTCCTTTCGTCAAAGATCAAGGCTTCTGAGAGGAAAATAGACTTGCTTTCCCGTAGTTTCTCACAAAACATTAGCTACTTGAAACCAATTCTCGATGACGATGAACAGAATGTTTAAATGTGCTGCTGCAGTGTGGTAATGAGGTCCCACTTAGGTGAGATTAATGGCGAGGGTGAGATGGTCTGATGTTATAATTTAGGCCTATGGGGAAAAGGGGGATAAAGGTCTATATGAATTGCCCTACCTCGTTTCACTTATTCCCTAAAAAGCGGGCGTTATCGACAATTGCTGAAAGATGTCTGGTGAGGAGCTAAGTCACATGGCCTAATTATTTCAAAAGAAAACTGATGCTGAGAACCCAAATCATACATTAGCAATAATATGGGACAAATTCGTGTTCTTTGTAGATACTAGTGATACTAATAAATTCAATAGTTCTAAAAGTATTAGGTGCTCTTTTGGTAGTAACGAAATCGGCATCAATAATAATAATATTTTTACGCTTTAACGCTATAAACCATAGAGATTTCAATAAGACTTTCCGCAGGTAGTGATCTTAAGATGCCCTCGACTGGGACAACCATTCTTTTCTACTAATGTGATGCCCCAACGATAAAACCACCTGTTCCAGTTATGGATTTAAGTGAGTAAAATCCAGATTCATAAAAACATATTAGGAGACGTTTGGAAAAGGTTACCATGTGAAGCTGTGTGTTTGTGAGAGAGAGAGAGAGAGAGAGAGAGAGAGAGAGAGAGAGAGAGAGAGAGAGAGAGAGAGAGAGAGTAATTACGCCTTAAATAAATTGATACATACACCTATTTGCATATACATACATTTGCATATAATCGTTAATTTAATATTTCGAAAATGCTAAAATCAGATTGAATAATAAAAATGAAAAAAGTACTTCTGAACATTTTAAAGGAAAACAACGAGTATAATTCGAACCTGGTTTTCCTTTTCAAAATCAACAGCATTGTGCTAATCTTATTTACCTTACAAAGTTACTTTGGATTTATTATCTAAAAAGCCTTCAATACTTACACTAATTCTACAGACCTCGGGGTCGCGGTTACTTGTGGCTGAATACAAGGGCCTTTGGAAATTCTTTTCGCTCTAAAAGCAAGTGCAAACGAAAATGGAATTTACTCTACCGTGTTCTTGTAGAGCCTATTTCCATAAAGATTCATGAAATTATCTGAGGAAAAATGGTAGATAGTTTAAAACAGAAAATCCGGACATCATAACACTGGACTTTCAAATTAGTGTACGGTTACATGCATATGTGTTTCTATTGTTTTTGTTTTTGTTTTTTTTCTTATACAGAATTTACACCAAGCGCAATATATTCGTTAAAACTGGACTGCAACTTTACACAAGAGGTAAGCGTATTTTATAACAATTATATCTACACACACTAACTAACATGCCTAAAACAAAACCTAACCTTCAATAACAGCACACAGACCAGGTTATTCCTATTCCCTACACTGTTCCAAACACTGGTTACACTTTGTCGAAGGAAGATCATCTCATCTAATTATACCAGACTGAGACGGATCAAACACGATTTGCCATATTATGTACATTCACATAATGGAAAATAGATAGTCAAATACACCGGTAGCTGGCTCATTCCCCTATCAAAGGGTAACAGGCAAAATGGGAGAGCTAACAGCCACAGAGCAGGAAGAGTGGGCCCAGTTGGTTTGAGAAGTAACTGAAGGAAAGTTGGTAAATGAATCAATGGGCCAAGGAAAGGGAGGTAAATGAGTCAGATAAGGGGAACGAATGGTAAGGTTGGAGACTTGTTCCCAAATCCTCTTGGTTACTCCCTAAGCCAAATGTGCCAAAGGAAAGGAACCTTAAAGGTAAGGATCATTAGAGAAGTGGCCTCCGGTAGGAATTTTCTCCACCAGTAAAGATGCTATACACATTTCAGAATACTTTCCTTAGACCCAACAGGTGTAGATATCTTCAAAATCAACCACCGCACCATAACACAAACCTCGACACTTTTGCTGATCACCTCAATGGCCATAAAAATAAGACCATTAAGGGATCCGTAAAATGGAAACTTCCAAAATACCGAATTACTCAAGGTATGGAGAGAACTGTCTTTGACGTTCCAGTTGCTCAGTCAGTCTAGTGAGGAGGATATTTAAACCATCCTTGCTGAAAAAAGAATTATGAACTCCAAACACTGAGACATTAAAATTCCTAGAAGAAACCGAGTGGATTTAACGGCTGGGGGGAAAGAAGGGTGAAAAGGAGAGATGAGAGAATAAGGAGCAGGGAGTTCTTCATGAAGAGGATATGAGAGGCGCGTTTGAGGGGATGGGGGTGGGTGGGTGGGTAGGGGATCCATCTCACAGCTCGTAAAATTTTCATGTATCTTTAAGGGTCAAAAAGGCGGATTTCTCGGTTGTGCCGCCGCATCTTGTAGGTCTAAAAGACATTCAAAGGTGTATAATTACTAAAGGCCGAGATAATGAACTATACCGCTCCGTTATGAAGAAGCATAACTCGCAAATAATCTTATTCTGTATAATAAGAATTCTTTAAATCTTTTCTACACTACAAAAAAATGCAAGCAAACTGACTCTGTTGCGGAAATATAGCTGTATCTTTAGAAACATAAGTAAGATCAAGAACAACGAGGGACTAAGAAATGATCAAATTTAGTCGTGAAATTTTCTGAGCACAATATTAAAAAAACAGGAAAATATAATTAAACCTCAGAAGCAAATACTGAATAAGTCTATCATTAATAAATAGATAATAAAAAGACTTCTTATGTAAAAATGCCAAGGTATACACCAGTACGTTAGCAAGGAGATAAAGCCAAAGTAGACGTAAGCTAGCCACCCACAAGATTTTGCACCGTAAATTATCTGATAAAAAAAATTCAAAAGCAACTGTCACTGCTAAACAGAGTAGAAAAAAATTATACTATTGCATAAATGATAAAAAGACATTGCATAATTACCAATATATATATATACTATATATATATATATATATATATATATATATATATATATATATATATATATATATATATATATATATATATATATATATAGAGTAGAGAGAGAGAGAGAGAGAGAGAGAGAGAGAGAGAGAGAGAGAGAGAGAGAGAGAGAGAGAGATATATAAATATATATATATATATATATATATATATATATATATATATATATATATATATATATATATATATATATATATATAATGTGTGTGTGTCTGTGTGGTTTCAAAGAAAAAGCAACACAATATTAGCTGCCACATACACCTCTTATGCAACACTAAGCCATTCATCCATATCTCGCAGACATTTTCACGCTTCCAGGATATTACGGTCCTTTTCCGGTACCTCGTTCGCGTCTTGTCTTCAAAGTTTTTGAATTATACACTCTTTTCACCAACTTATAATCACACAACCTTATTAACGACCGCACGATCTCACACTACTTTTGACCAGCCTTTCACATAAACTAACTTGTTTAACATTTAACATACTAACTTGGTTAACATTTAACATATCTGAACACTTTTCAATCTATCGATTCCTCTTACAACCCACATCCAACAGTTCATCTCATCGGATTTAATTTCTTCTAAAATTTTATTCACTTCCATCATCCACATTTCACTATCATAAATATATTCTCCTCCTGGCTTCCAAGAAAAATCTAAATCTCTTCTCAATCTTTTATACATAGCTCACTAGCCTTCTCGTTTCAGCTGTTCCAACTCTTCTCATCTAACCATCATATTACAGATTTAATCCAAAATACTAATGCAAATAAACTACCACCATTCTTATATCATACTTACTAACCTCTGTTCTTGATTTTAATTTACTTTTGCATTTACTCTGAAATTTTTCATCTTGCTTTCAAGCAGACTCTTTTACTTGTAACTACACTTCTCATCACTATCCTCAATGAAATCTGTATCATCTGCATCTGCATGCATCTGCTACTCCACATACCATTCGCGTCTCTTTTTTTTTCTGACCCCACAACCTTGTATATATATCTGGACCTTTTTGGATTTTCACATTATTCCAATCTTCAAGATATGGAAGAGACACGATGACATGACACAACCTCATTACACCGAACCAGTTACTCTCTCATCTCCAAATTGTAACACACTACACTCCGTAACAAAAGTTTTTTTTACTCACTCTTAATAACTTGCCATCTCTGACATATATCCGCAATGCGTACCACACTTTTTTTTCTGTTACTTTCAGGCGTCTCACATAACTGTTTCGTAAAGAAAACTTGATCCGCACACATTCCTCATCTCGGGTCATAATCTTTTGCAACATCAATCTTCTGTCTTCTGTTTCATGTTCTCAATTAGAATACTCACTAATTCTATGGCATATAATTTTTACAGTCCAAGCTATACCTTATACAATAGAAGAGCAACTAAACTAATCCATTTCTTCTAAACCGTTCCCTCGTCCAGGCTAATCTGCAAACCATCATCGGCCAATCATTCACCCTATCTCCTCCAAACCACAGTATCTCACTTTAAATGCAGTTAACTCCTGGTACTTTTACAATCTTCAACTTTCTACCTGCCCTCCTTATGCACTTAACATCCACACAGACAGCATCTCTCCCTTTCCATCTTTTATTCTGGTCCTATTTAATTATCCTTTCTCTCTGTATTTGATTCCTAATAAAACAAATTTTCATCCTCAATAAAGTATTTGTTCACCATCTCCCTTCTTTCTTCTTGACTTCACTATTCTAATCATCCTTCCGTACACTTGCACATAATCTACTCTTGTCATGCAACTGCACCTCAAAATCTCTATTTTTTCCTTCTCTAAACCTTGTAATTCTTTACAACTTACTGTTTTTATTCGCTATTCCTACCCTTCTATGAACACTCCCTGCTGTCCCAAAGGCCACACCCTGAAAATTTTACCTGCTTTTAATGTACTAATACCACCATTTTATCTCTAACCAGAACCTATAGTTAACCCATATTCTCATTTCAAGCTATTCTCACTTATTTAACTTGCTTGTTTCAACTGTATTTACTGCTATATTTTCACCTCTTCCTCTCTAACAAATTTCTATCTTAACTTTTGCTTCAACCAAATACTGATCTACGTATACCCTTTACTAACAAAATTTAGAAAAATAGGCCTACCTATTTTCTCTTAAGTGCATTTGTAAATTTTTCTTATAAATCATGTTTTCCCAGCCATCAAGCCTCATTCCAAACACATTCCAAGGGTCTTTTCATCACATGTGCCACTTAAAAGGAAAGTTGTAGAACAATTGAAGGGAAAATAATCACCCCGTTATTGCCCTAAGACTTCACTAACATTTTCCCTTTAAGTTAAAAATGTAATTCTTTATAAAAGGAGCAAAAACCTCTCAAAATCATCATCATCATCATCATCATCATCGTTAACATCATCAACATCAGATGAATGAAGCTGGAGAAGGCGAAGATGATGATGATGAGATGGCGTTTGACCAAGGTGAGCAAGTTCCACTCTTGATCCTGTTTTCCGAGAGAGAGAGAGAGAGAGAGAGAGAGAGAGAAGAGAGAGAGAGAGAGAGAAGAGTCAGTCTGATTTGCCAGCGTCACTTTCACGTATGTAGAGAACAACTATAAAGAATGCATCAGCTATGCCTCAGGTTAAAAGACAAGAAACAGAGAATATTAATATATATGTTCGTTTTACTTCATTTATTAGAAATTTCCTTAAATACCGTACTTTTATTGTGAACAAGGAACTACTGCTACAGGTCTAACGCTCCCACCCTCTTACTGCTCCATCCCAAGAAAGGTAACTCCATTTCCTCATCCGTAGGAAAATTCGAATTCTTGTATCTGGTGGTAACATCCTTTCGGCCATGTCTATAAGTGCACATATTGATACATATATATCAATGTATATATTAAATAATAAATATTATATATACATATATGTACAGTATCGTACATACATTTAAATGTATATACTATACAGCCAAGCACACATTAAACAATATAAATGGTATAAAATGTAATGTACGCGACGGCCTGAGAGAGAGAGAAGAGAGAGAGAGAGAGAGAGAGAGAGAGAGAGAGAGAGAGACTTAAAAGTGATACAGAGGCCGCCTGATCTCCCGTGATAAATCTACGTACCCCACTGTTCCCCTCTTCCAGGTTAATTGGCGGCCTGTCATTCCAATAAACTTACGCACTATCGGACAATACAACAATAACTAATTTGCATGACATTTATTGCAAGGCTCTCGGCGAGGAATCGAAATGGCTTCGTTATACACCTCGACAATGAAGTTATTATTACAGCGAAAACTCTCTTCAAATTAAATGAATAACCTGTTAAATAACCAGAAGATACAAGGAGCATCTACAACACCATCCAGCAGAAAGCTGCAATGCCTACTATGACCATCAACGTTAAAGCACTGGTAATAATTCAATATCAAAACTCATCGAAATAAACGCATACGTGGTTAAAATGATAAATTCAACAGACTATTTTTTTGGAGCTAATCCATTCATGAGGAACTATTAAAAATAATAATAATAATAATAATAATTATCTTTTTCTTGACGAATCTGCATCTGGACCCATTAACATAAGAACTGACATAAAAATAAAGACATGAAAATTCACGAATGGGCCTGTTTTCCAACATTGATCCTATTCAGGACACGACCAAACCGGAATAATATGTAACAAAATTACGTATCGGTTTTTACTATTATATATAACTCTTAAACTATACTTCGTGTCCTTTCGCTAAGGCTATTCTATTAACAATAGCATAACTGTTACGTTAGTAAAAAAAAAAAAAAAAAAAAAAAAAAAAAAAAAAGACCGTCTTCCCAAACAGTATGAGAAAAGTCATGTTTTGAACTCACCAAAATGGTAAAAAAAATGGAAAATAATATCTACATAAATTGACAAATACTGATGTGCTATTAATCAATAAAATAAAAAGTACATAAAAAATCCTTATAACCGAAATTCTATTCTTGTGAACTTAATAATTACCGCTTAAATAAAAAATATTTATGTGAATTAAACCTATGGCTCTTTACTTTCACACTTTCCTGGTAATTTAGGCATATGGCAGAGTTGCTACAGGGTAAAGACGTTGGGCCTTCATTCAAAATTTTCATAGTATGAAAAGTCCATAACGTAGAAAATTAAGAAAACCTCCACTGTTTAGCCAAGAGCGCATCCGATGGAGAGAGAGAGAGAGAGAGAGAGAGAGAGAGAGAGAGAGAGAGAGAGAGAGAGAGAGAGAGAGAGAGATTTGTAATTTAATTGTTGACGGTTATTCGTGATGAGGACTCCTAGCTGTTATAAGTTAGGTGAATCCATTCTGAAATTACATGTAATCCTCAGGAATAATTAACGGTATAAATCAACTTCTTCGCAGAAGCAGCAACAAATAATGGAACAAAACGTTATGTTTTTGGGAATATAATCACAGGAAACCTAAGAACGAAACCCAACAGTTTCACGAATAACTACAATGAAGGTTTAAAGAATGATCGGACTTCATTCAAGCACCCCCATAATTAACTTATCAATAATTTCGCGACAGCAACTTCCCATTGCCAATTATCTTATAGTAAATTTTTGTTTAAAAATGAAATCTAAACTGGTAATCATCCCTTGTAAATTCACTGGACTTGAGTAGTGATTTTGGGAAAACTACTATGAATTCTAAAAAAAAAAAAAAAATAAATAAATAAATAAAAATAAAAAATAAGAAGTAGAGTTAGGTATAAATGCTCTATTAATAATTGTGAAAATCAAATAGACGATAATGATCTTGCTGAGCAAAGCTGTTATAGGCATGTTCAACATCCAGACGCAGACTTCCTTGTGTGAATGTTTCACTATCGTTAAAGCATGAAAGATAAAATATGCTGAATCAAAATGGTGTCTGAATATCTTAGTACTTAATGTTTTTAAGTGTTGAAATACAATTAAACGCATGGTGAAAAATGAATGGAAACTATTGCCTGAATAAAGACAGATAAACAAATAAAGAAATACATATATAAATGAATAAATACATAATTCTTAAACACTGAAAATACCCTGTTTAAGCTTCTCTGTGCTGCAGCTTTTAAATTATGGCTGGAATGAATACTCCAAGATCAACGCATAAGTAATATTACTGAAAGGTTGTCTCTGAACACCATTTGGAGATTTAAAGCTTTTAATTTACAGCCTAGGGAAGAACAGCGTGCAGAGCAGATCCTCATCCGCCCATGTACGCCTGCAGCAGTGTTTTCAAAATTATTAGTCTTGGAGTTATATGGGTGTATGATTATCGGGCTTCTCGTGTTATTAGAGCAAAATAACTAGAGGAAGACTATGATTTGGTGGCACAGTGGCAGAAGCGAAAGAGAATTCTTTTTAGGGTTTCAGTTTTTAAGAACAAGGATCTGCAGGAAGCAATTGCAGTCAACGCAGACAGATTTGGGAAAAAGTACGAATGAATATGATGTGAAGAGCAAAAATAGAGTTAGGGCTAAGATATGTTTCATGGTATATGACGTTCATGACAGCTGCAATTATTGAGTGAATATTACACGAAAACTGATCCCTGCATATGTATATGCAATGCATATGCAGAGAATTGGAATAGATATATCTCTGGAAACGTCATCAACAACTTTCGGACACAGATACAGCAACTAGTCAATGTCTTCGCAGCCAACTGATTATTAAGTGGAATAACTGAACACTGCTCTAGGGCATACACACTTCGCAGGAAAATAGGGCAATACTAGGCAAATCAGTTCCAGACACTTCCTGATGTTACTGCTCGGTAGAGAGAGAGAGAGAGAGAGAGAGAGAGAGAGAGAGAGAGACTTAACAGCAGTACTAAATATATGAAAACACTCTGCAAATATTATGGATATAATTTTGTTAGAGTAGAATGGCAATCGTACGAGGTAGATTTTTTATGAATGGTTGTGTAATACAACACGACTGCGAAAATTATCATGAAAAGGTGCAAGGTATTCATATTTCAAACAAAACTAAAAAAACTATGAGAGTAATCGAATTTAATCTCGAAAAGTCACTAACTGGTAACAAGCCACAGTTGCCATCATCGCGTTTCTATTTAGAACCTGATAATGAAGGAATGTCTGAACACGGAGTTATAATATTCTTCTCATAAAAGAATAACACTTACATGAAAAGATATAAGAAATACCTTTAAAGTCATCATTCAAAGATTGCGAAAGCACAAGTAATTGATCAGATATCTATTAAATACTTACTAATGATGAAA
Source organism: Macrobrachium nipponense (assembly GCF_015104395.2). Lineage (NCBI taxonomy): Eukaryota > Metazoa > Arthropoda > Malacostraca > Decapoda > Palaemonidae > Macrobrachium > Macrobrachium nipponense. The sequence continues at coordinate 129,400,970 of NC_087200.1, forward strand.
CTCACCATTCATCAACCTCCACGTGATGTTTTCAATTAAATCTGTCGTGGCGAAACACGCCAATAACACATCAGTTTTAGCGTGTTGCATGCCATTGCAGAAGGCTTAATCATCAACTGTTATCGTATCACGAGGAGGAAATAATGTAATCTTGGTTTTATCTTCTAGTTAATATCTTGCACTTATTAAAATACAGTTAATGACAGATATTCATTAACAGAAAATATAGAAGTTCCCGTAGCTAACCGCAATTGTTTTCAAGATATGTCGAATACACTCGTACATACAAATAAGCATACATGCAGTGTATATATATATATATATATATATATATATATATATATATATATATATATATATATATATATATATATATATATATATAATATATATACACACAGAGGCGTATGTGAATTTTTTATCACAAAGCAGTTTACCCAAAACAGGGGGTGGCTGTCGAAAAAATGAAATGGGATGGTAACTGCCATCTTAATATTTTAATAGCCGAATGGTAAATGAAACCCCTGTGCAAATACTTGCGGACTCATTGCACTATCAGTACAACTTTAATGCATGCCAAACCAAACTACTGCTTAAAAAAAATCTCTATGTATTTCCAAAATCAAATTCTACAAACTATAAGGTCAATGCTTATCTGAAATGCCTACAATCATATTTGTGATCTGGAATAGTTAATGCTCAAATCTCAGATAACTTAAGCTGCCAAAATTGAGAAGACAATAAGTCTGAATCTGTCCAAATGTCATAAAGTTGGATATTGTGCATGTTATTATAGGACCAGTTCTAAAGAACATTAATATTCCATACCATAATTAGCATTGACCTAACCCCACACTATATAATTACCTGTCTTTGGTAAAACCTTCCCTATTAACAGAACTGTCTTGCTAACTAATATTCTGAGAAATGGGAGATAGTGACTCCTAACAATTTACCATTACATATTAAACTTTTTTAACTTACATAGGCATCTTATTTCTTGATGTAGTGTGTGTGTATATATATATATATATATATATATATATAATATATATATATATATATATATATATAGTATATATATACATATATATATATATAGATATGTATAAGTATATATATATATATATATATATATATATATATATATATATATATATAAGATATGTATAAGTATATATATATATATATATATAGTATATATATATATATATATATATATATTATTATATATAAAATTCAGTTTGTTCACATATTGTAATACAAAAGTCTTCATCAGTTTTGAACGCCTATCTAAAGGAATGTGTGTGTATAAATACCTTTCTAATAATAATTATATAAAGGGGTGAAGGGGTGGTATACATTTACATAGAAAGAATACTTCACACAAATACAAATATATGCACAAAAGATATGATGACATTTAAGAAACTTAATATTGTTATCCTTTTAAGACAAATGAGGAAAAAATAAAATTGTTGATAACAACAAGACTGCATTAACTTTATCAAAATTGTCTCTATAATAACTATGCATATACAAATCATATGCATACCAATGTTCTACCCATACAGAGAGAGAGAGAGAGATGAGAGAGAGAGAGAGAGAGTGAGAGAGGAGAGAGAGAGAGAGAGACTCAGTAAACAGGTTTTATTTATTTTTTTCCAAGAAAATTCCTGCAGCCCGAGGGCTCAGCCTTGCTCTATGCAGTTCCCTTGTTCATTACTGTATACACCAGACGAAACTAGTGTACCTGTCATAGCAGTACGCACGCACGCACACACGCTCACCCATAGGATGTTGATCGTCGTCAGAAAATGTGTGTATACGTACATACATACATACATACACACACACACACACAGACATATATATATATATATATATATATATATATATATATATATATATATTATATATATATATATATATGTAAGGACATATTGTTGCATATTAAGTATATTTGTGTACGTATGCATTGTGCAAAATATTACTAACAAATCCATGCCTAATTCACACACTTGAAAGTAGGCATCATCAGCAGAACGTGTCGACCACAAAAATTTACTCCAGCATCAATCTAGAACTTTCTCTAATTTTCTTATTTCCAAAACATCCAGGCCCTAAATTCTAACACTTGTTGAACGCCCTAAGTTCAGTAATAACTAGTGTTTATAGTCATCCTATACAAAATATAAGAAGCATGCTCATTTTTCACGTGTTTATAGCTCTACTTAGGACAGTGGTCGATTTGAACCACAGTAATTTCAATTATGTCATGAACCGTTTTACAGGGTATCTAGCAGACAACAGTTCATTACAACAGCTTCTAGTTTTTTGTATTTCGTTCACACTGCATAGCCGAGCTATTACATGCATTATGGAGACTAGGTTTAAATCAAAATTTTTACATAATTTCACTCGTGGCTATTCTATTATTTTCTAGACCTGAAGTTGCGAACTTTACTCATGCTTCGAATCTGAAGCTTGTCTTTAATTTAATGAATTAATGCAATAATAAACTAATGAAGCTGAACAGGTTTTGCTGAAACTAAGAAAAATGCAATTTATCAGTCACATGAAAAGAAGCCTCTACGAGAGAGAGAGAGAGAGAGAGAGAGAGAGAGAGAGAGAGAGAGAGAGAGAGAGAGAGAGAGTTCTGGGGTTAAAAGCCAACCTTGTAAAAATCGGCTACAGGACGAAAGAGCATTGCTAGGTAACTTGACTGTAACTGAAATTATTAGGGAGAATAGTATTCTTTCAGATTTCAGCTTTACAGTTCATAAATCAGAGTAAAAGCTGAAAACATGCAATAAGGTCATATCCATTATGCTTTGGAAGTGAATCTATTATTGGAGATTTAATTTCAACATAGAATTTTTCCGTATGGTGAAGCGCTAAAAGCAGACTGATCATTCTATGTTACAGTAAAGAAGCAGCTAAGTATTCAGTATCTTATAAGATTTGTAAACTTGAGATATATTTTCAGTACAGGTTCAGTTGGTACTGACACAACATTGCAAGAAACTGAGGGTATTCTAGTGAAAGCCAAACACTTACTGATAATTTTGCTGTCCTGCCAGGTATAACACACTGCTACAGATGAAAAGCGTAATGCACGAATATATCAGGAGAAATACCTAGAGTAAGGAAAAATGTGTACAAGTGAATAAAAACACCTTGGAGGGAGAGGCTAAATAATGAATGCCGTTCAAATTAGAGTTGCGCGGCCAGAAAACTTGAAGTATCTGTGGGTTACGGATGCAACAGCAGAAGGTGCGAGCCTGGAATAAGATAAAGATCAAGGACTGCCACTGTAAAATAAGCTTTCCATACCAGCAGGATAATGAATCTTAAAGTCTCACTGGATACTTTTGGAAGGGAATTATCATAACACCGTTTTGGCGTTACGCGAAATGGATCGAAAACTTTGCTGTACAATGATTTTCAACAGAGTAATTGCGGTTACTGAAATTTTGTTTCGGAAGACAAACTACTCAACAAATGGGCGCAACAGATTATATAAAAGACGCATTTGAATGGGTGGTTAGGAGATGAAGGAGATTTCGGTTACAGGTATTACAGAAATATAAATATAGCCAAGTGTAAGGGGAGAGGTAATGAAATTGGTGACAGATCGAATGAAAATTAAATCAGGTAGAACTATTAATTAAATCGAAGGAAAGATGATGAAGCCTACGCTTCTGATTTTGTTACTCGAATGTTCAGACAAAATTTCTTTTACTCCCTGTTAATTACTTCATTACAACTCCGAAAATTATAAACATTAAACGAGGGAACTAAAAATGCGATGGATCATAAATATTACAATAAAATGTTTCCTGGCTTTAAGCACGCACATTGCATGTACATGAACTGCACAAACCCCATTTTCTGTCACATCAAAAATACATCATCATTATATGATACAGAAACGCAATGCTGAATTTGTTCTTCCCATTTTCTATCACATCAAAAATACACCATCATTATACGATACAAAAACGCAACGCTGAATTTGTTCTAATGCTCAGGTAAACTTAGCCAAAATTTCTGTCATGAAATATTAATATCACAGCAAAGTTACATTAGTTTCTAACGATAACAACACTTTTACGGCACCAAACACAGATCTCAAAATGACCACTGAAAGTGATGAGAATATAACAACAAACAAACAGCAAATTTAGAAATTCATACTTCAACTTTATTTTTATGGAAATCAACCTTACAATAATTTCACTGTTCCAGTTATTACAGTCATAACCATTTAACCATCTTAACCACATATATTAGTTATATTCATCTCGCACCGTTAACTTGAGCGTGTTAAGCTTCTTATATCTTCCAATCATTATACAACCCTTTCTAAACTCTTTCTCAAACATATTTCACACTTTTATCCTAAAAAAAAAAAACTGTCAGTAATTTCAATTCGTCGGCAGTATCAAAATTATAATTTACAATTTAAAAGAGCCAATCTTTCAGGATATTTCCAACTGAATCCTCCATCTGCCAATTCAATATTCTCATCCGTCTCTTATAGTTTAATAATTCATTTTTTCATCATACTTAATATTTTAAGCTCCTGAATCCAAATTATTCAGTTATTCGACTCATGCTATCATTATTCTTTTATAAATAAAGACATTATCACTAATATGTGAATAACCTATAATACTGGATATATTTTAAACTTAAAACAGAAAAATACTTTCATAAATATTTTAATTAATTAGCCATTTCAGCCATTAATCTTCAAAATCCTTAACATTTCTTTCAGTACTCTTTCAATAATATATCATCATCAAATATTAATAATTTAACAACCTACCCTTCCCATTTACTGATTTGTTAATAAACTAAACTTGTTTGTTTATTAATATTCCAACTACTGATGATTAATCATTAAACGTAACTTACAAAATTACCTACATTGTAGCTTTTAATAATAATAATAATAATAATAATAATAATAATAATAATAATAATAATAATAATAATAATAATAGTGATGACGATGATGAGGAAGATGTTCACAATCTTGCATTAACCGCCACGAAGTAGGATATAACAAAACAGGTCTCAATTCACAAAACTTTTAACAACGTCTTCCATGAGATCTATTTCGCAATAAGAGAGAGAGAGAGAGAGAGAGAGAGAGAGAGAGAGAGAGAGAGAGAGAGGTAAGGCATAAGTGTCAATTTGACCTTCGGCCTAAAACATGAGAGAATATCATGAGACCCTGGGGAGCCTTCATGATTAACTTTCCAGTGGTCTCCCTCTTTGAGGTACGACACACGCACATGGTCCTCATGTAAACAGAAAATTAAGAGGGATGGAGTAAGGCTGCCTGATGCTATATTCATACGCTGACTTTAAGGTGACGTACGAGAGAGAGAAAGAGAATTGTAAAAAGCTTTCACCGAATGCAAAATGCCGTACTTGTAGATCTGAAGTTATTTTTCTTCAAATGAATGTCTACACCGGAATACTGACTTTTTTTTAACGCAACGATTCACAATTAATAAAGCAGATGAACTTGCCAAAAATATCTTATTCATTTCTCTCTCTCTCTCTCTCTCTCTCTCTCTCTCTCTCTCTCTCTCAGGTGCATCAAAGCAATTGCAGAAGATGAGACTCGCCAAGGTAGGTAATGGGTCTTTGCTCTGCAGGGGCACCGCACGTGGCTGGAATGTCGAGAGAGAGAGAGGGGAGAGAGAGAGAGAGAGAGAGAGAGAGAGAGAGAGAGAGAGAGATTCAACTTGAGGAAACTCTTATAGGAAAGGAAGCTGTGGGAGAAAGATAAACAGTATAATGGAGAAATACAAGATCGCTTGCCATACTTAATGGAAATAAAGGGTCCACAAATTTTAATAAAAGCAACCATAATGTAAAAATACACATACTGCACACAAAAGAAACGAACACGCGACAGAAATATTCGGTTTAATATAACTGTATTTGACAACTTATATCGTTATATTTCGCGTACGAAATGTATTATCTTCCTGAAGGACATACTTTGCGCATTAGTGGATGCTACGAATCTGCCAGTCTGACGAGGGACACTAATAAAAAGGAAGTAAAAGGTAGTAAACTGCACTGAAGGACGCCACTTGGAATATGAAAAGCGAGAGAGAAGAACCTAGAGGTAAACCGGAAAGGTACTAAGAAATAATGTGTATATATATATATATATATATATATATATTATATATATATATATATATATATATATATATATATATATGCATCTATAGATATATATATATATATATATATATATATATATATTTATATATATATATGATTTATATATGTATATATATATATATATATATATATATATATATATATATATATATATATATATATATTTATACATATATATATTGGCGGTGGGCCTAGCCTTTTACTAAAAAGTAAGACTACAAGGCAGCAGTTTCCACAGTTATTGGTGGTGGGCCTAGACTTTTACTAAAAAAGCCACGACTGCAAGGCAGCAGCTGATCTTTTAGTCGACTTTTACGACACGAAGGACCTACAGTGGTAGTATTCTCACGCCCTTAGCACAGGATCGTTCTATATATATATATATATATATATATATATATATATATATATATATATATATATATATATATATAGGATATGCAGGAACTTCCATATACATTCATAACTTCAGGAAAGCCGAAGACACATGAAGAGTTAAAAGGGTTTATTCGCTAAGAAACGTTTCGCACAAGGAACTTTGTGCATCATCAGTCTGTTAAAAATAAAAGTACATTTTTTAAATTAATAAAAGCAAAATACTAATAAAAAATTACAATCTAAAATTTTAAATTTAAAAAAATAAAAAAAAAAAAATTATAATTTAAGAATTAGCATAATTCAAAGTTAAAAGTGAAATAAGAACATTAAAAGTGAAATACGAACATTAAAAGTGAAATAAGAACATTAAAAGTGAAATAAGAACATTAAAACACGACTACTAAAACACCAACCATTCGCTTAGAAAGGAGGAGAGAGAATGACTAGAAATGAAATTGAGGTCAGAAAGAAGACTATGCCAGGTATAGCGGAGACGATGAATTACCGCTATTCAATGAGGGAACAAGTCTTTTGATAAATAATGACTCGAGTGTTGTTAAATACTCAGAGTCCTTATTGTAACCTAAAATGGAGAAGTGCTGTTTCTTGACTTCGATCTTACATTTGATGGCATGATTTTTGATATTTGAATGCTCTGGTCTACTTAATCTCTGGCCAGTTCTAAAACAACTACACCCCATGTGGCTGCAATATCGCATTTGCAAAACAGCCTCTTGGTAGATCCAACGTAAATACCAGGACATCCTGGGGCACGTAAATTTATACACAACATTAGACCTCATAAAAGGCTGCAGACGATCTTTAAAGCAGAACAGGGAGCCAATTTTACTCGGGTTATTTGATATTAATTTTAAATTTAAGCATGGAATTTCACCTTCAATGATTTGAGTAAGTTTCTTTGACAGTTTCAGGTTGGAAATATAAGGAATCGAGGCATACATGAGTTTCTTTGGAACGTCAACAATCGGTTCAGAAAATAATTAACAAAATTTTTAACTAAATATCTGAAACCAGTACCACCGATTGTTGACGTTCCAAAGAAACTCATGTATGCCTCGATTCCTTATATTTCCAACCTGAAACTGTCAAAGAAACTTACTCAAATCATTGAAGGTGAAATTCCATGCTTAAATTTAAAATTAATATCAAATAACCCGAGTAAAATTGGCTCCCTGTTCTGCTTTAAAGATCGTCTGCAGCCTTTTATGAGGTCTAATGTTGTGTATAAATTTACGTGCCCAGGATGTCCTGGTATTTACGTTGGATCTACCAAGAGGCTGTTGCAAATGCGATATTGCAGCCCACATGGGGTGTAGTTTTGAGAACTGGCCAGAGATTAAGTAGACCAGAGCATTCAATATCAAAAATCATGCCATCAAATGTAAGATCGAAGTCAAGAAGAAACAGCACTTCTCCATTTTAGGTTACAATAAGGACTCTGAGTATTAACAACACTCGAGTCATTATTTATCAAAAGACTTGTTCCCTCATTGAAAGTGCGGTAATTCATCGTCTCCGCTATACCTGGCATAGTCTTCTTTCTGACCTCAATTTCATTTCTAGTCATCTCTCTCCTCCTTTCTAAGCGAATGGTTGGTGTTTTAGTAGTCGTGTTTTAATGTTCTTATTTCACTTTTAATGTTCTTATTCACTTTTAATGTTCGTATTTCACTTTAATGTTCTTATTTCACTTTTAACTTGAATTATGCTAATTCTTAAATTATAATTTTTAAATTTAAAAATTTTTAGATTGTAATTTTATTAGTATTTTGCTTTTATTAATTTAAAATGTACTTTTATTTTTAACAGACTGATGATGCACAAAGTTCCTTGTGCGAAACGTTTCTTAGCGAATAAACCCTTTTAACTCTTCATGTGTCTTCGGCTTTCCTGAAGTTATGAATATATAGTATATATATATATATATATATGTATATGGTAATATATATATATATATATATATATATATATATATATATATATCTATATATATATATAACATATAGTAAACTACCCATCTGTGAGCAAATATTATTCGTAAAGAAAGATACAGACAGGAAGACTAAATAGCCGCCTCACCCGTCTATCTACTAAAGGGCTAAATATTTCACAAAGCTAAATCTACTTAACTGTCCCCCCTACGGAGTGGAAGTGGTCAGGCATCAGGGTCACCTTAATAAAACAAACTTAAACACGGTGTCAGCTCACTACTACAACAGGTTCCTGCAAACTCTCATTTAGTACAGTTACTTGAATTTTACAATCCGGAAAATATTCATTAAACCGACCCCAACCACCGTAACCCGAGCTATTTCGCCTGATCCCTCCAGGTATCACACAAGTTCCGATTACACCTGAGTAATTGAGACTTCATGAAAGAGCACCTTTAGAAAACTATCTGACAACTGATGATCTTGGGCTTAATTGCTGAGATCGATACCGGAAAAAAATATTAGGAGTCATGAATTATTCCATTCACAACTGCCCTCTACAAGGTATCGTCTTTTACGTCGGTTTCCCTTCACAATTATTCTAGATTTCGAAGATAGGCTTCACACACACACACACACACACACACACACACATATATACGTATATTTTATATATATATATATATATATATATATATATATATATATCTATATACATGGGCGGATTAACTGTTAAGCGTCAGGCTATGAGCAATCCTGCAAACATGAGCTCTCTGCTAAACTACTTGGCAACTGCGCCAATTTGGTTGACCGCATCTTATACCACACTTACAATGCCGATCATTATTTGCTTTTCAATATCCAAGGAAACCGACAATTTGGAAAAATCCGAAATTCCATTGTGGGTCTAGGCTCGTCACAAGAGTAGAGTTCTCCCATTATGCAAACTCTATGTACGAGTGAATATTATGCATATTCATACTTGTGAGAGAGAGAGAGAGAGAGAGAGAGAGAGAGAGAGAGAGAGAGAGAGAGAGAGAGAGAGAGAGAGCGGGTCCCATTATAAAGCCATTTCATTATTATTAAATTTAAATAAATAATCTACGTATGGCATCGTAAGTACTGTATGAAGAAGGTATGTGCATTTTATTTTAAATTTAATGTTCCCCGAATGTTAAATATTGGTAATAAAAAGTCTAGATGTAAAAATAATCTGTTGGATTGGTCCAAGCGTTATCGATGAAAACAACTACTGGTTTAATAAATCGGCGGTTTTGTAATATATACATATATATTAACCATCCCATAAAAGATGACGTTAATATGCTTCACTGCACAATGACTGGCATAAACAGCAATGCACTAAACATCATTTGACAGGCAATTTACCGTATTTTTGATTGGTACAAAAAATACCGATCTATATTACTTTAATTTTGTTGAAAAGTTTTCCGCAGTGAAAGGCATGGACTTTTCGCTTTAGGCTAATTTTACCTCGTTATTTTGGGCTTTTAATTTGATTTGGCTTTTATGAAAACAGGGCGCAATCATACAACTATTCAGCTTAAAAATGACATCAAAGTGTGTACTCAAGCATGAAATCAAACTTCGGCTGAAAACAAACTTGACAAACCGATTACAGAAATACGTCACTTATTAAATTGTCGACTGAGAATAATACAGATTTTCTCATATTTTTTATTATATTTTAATAGGCAATACATGGCATAAATACCATTAAGGTATATAACATTCGAAAGATATCTTATCAGTTTTTCTTAATGCAAAAGAATTTACACATAAATAACATGGCATTTTTCGTGCACGTTTTCTTTATGATCAGATATAATAATGTTTTGTTGGGAAAATTTTCACTGCCATTTTTTTTTTATTTTCACCTCTTGAACACATCACCAAGAGGGACTACCATTGTGCACTAACGGGGTACGCGCGAGGTGTGTTAAGCACCGAAAAATACTACATGCACTTCGTTTGGTGTAGTAGGATTATTATTACAAATCTTTCAACAAGAAAAGGGAAACTAAAAAAAAACCTACAATTATAACAAATGTGTTAAAAAAACAGCTAGTTTTCTATTCATTACAGACACCTTGAGCTTGAAGGTCTGAGAGTTTTCCGATTTAATTAGCTCTGGAAAATGATTAAGTTTCGAATAACTAATTACTCAAAATGAAATGATCAGTTAATTTAGAAAGTTAGTTTCAGAACAAAATGTATTTTCCGGATTAATGTTGCAAATCCCCTATTGGGTAGTATGTATATGATTATCAATTATGACGATCACAAGACAAAAATGTCAAGTGCAGAATAAACAGAATGTATTCCTAGGTTTATAGAAAATAAAAATAAATAAATAAGAAAGTATTTCATTTAATAAAACTCCAAATACTTGGAAACGTACATTAAACAACAGCAGATCATAATTAACGTTTAGTATATATTGAAATGTACGTATAAATATACCAATACTGTGCGGCTGTGAAGATATTTGATGAATATGGGTTTCCTTTTTTATCTGTACATTAAGGAACCATTATGACTACAAAAAAAGCGAGGTATTTACAAGTTCTATATTACTTATGGAATCAAAATGACGGACTGGTTAAAAGTTTATTGTAATTATACCGACGGGAAACGTAAACTTACAGATAGGAATACAGACAAAAAGATAAGTACAAATACGGTGAACCGAACACGACCGTCGAACTAAATAATTATAAAGATGAAAAATTGAATGTAAGATGAGAGATAAATGTAAAAGAGAAAGCTAACCTAATTTAGCTTCTGTCGCCTGATAAAAATACCAGTATTTGATAGTTTCCATCTGTACAGTGATAACAAAAGAAAGAGCTAAATGGAGAAATTTCCGAGACCTTATCGTCACACGTGATGAAAGACGACTATGATAAGTCAAAGGCATATTTCACCATAAATAAAATATAATTCAAGTATTGTTCTTTCTGATTTGAGGGAGTTTTAAATAATAAGCAGTCGGAAAGGTGCCATTACTAATTGTTTTTAATCTAATAAAAAATGAAAAATTAGAAATAAAAAATACTTTTAATTCCAGGATCTACAGGATCTATCTAGATAGATAAAATCACAAAAACAAGGGCAGACGAAACGTAAGACTGGAACATATAAAAACACCCTTTTAAACATGCTTTTGAAATTATTTTCATCAAAAGGAATCCAACGCGAGAGTTGGGTTGTTGTTTGCACCAGAGCAACAAACAAATTTAGACAAGCCAGATAGACAAAAATATCTAAAAGAGAAGAAAAATAAGGAAACAAGTGCCGCACGTCAAGTAGTATAAAGGCATGAAGAGGAATGGCCAGTAAGATCCAAACCTTGAACATATACATACATACATCCGCAGAGGTAAAAGCAAAATATCCACGAAGAAGCGCGAAAGAAATGTGAAACCTCCGTCCGTCAATTTCTTCTGTTCTCTCTGTACTTAACTGGCGAGGAGGGCGAGGAAGAGAAAACAGGGGGAGCGGGAGAAGGGATATTTTACCCCCACATAGAAATATCGAACGACGGTGCAAAACTTAGGAAGAGCTGGTGAGAAATGAGGAAAGTTGAGACGTTGCAGCCCATAAGGAGGCTACGTGATGTGCCTCCCTAGATTTTCGGCGCTTCGCCGCTGATGATGATGATGATGATGGTTGTGACGATGACGGGTAGGGTAGAAAAAAAGAAAGAGGAAAATATTTATGGTTCAAAAACGGAATCAATATCGGGGAAAGGTTATATCCGAAAGGCTGACGACGCCTATGAAAAGAGCATGATAAATGATGAGTGATAAAACCAATCTGATGTAAATATGTGTATAGAAGGGCTTAAAAATTCTTTCCGTTCCGAAAAGACCGGGCCAAATGAAAATAATAAATTACACAGAAAAATCAATAGATGGCGAAAATTGTAAATACAAAACTAGAAAAAAAAGAAAGAAACAGTAAAAGCAAGCCTGCCAGATGTGAGGTAGGAAACAAAAACAATAAGAAAAGTAAAGTCCAACGAGACAAGACAAAACCGCCACAGCCGAAAAATAAATGACCACCATTCCTAGAATCTCTTCCCAAGGTGCTTCACCTTGGCCCTCCAAGGACGAAACCAGACGTGTTATCAGGAGACAACGAGGCACAATGACAATGATTAATATGCAAAGGCGTCTACTTCTCGTGGTTTTTATGCAGCCATATCAGAAAAGAAAAAGGAGGCTGCGGTGAAATACCGTATGAGGACATACATGATCACAAAAACTGCTCGACTAATTCAACATGAGACGCTACTGCCAACAGTTCACATAACCACACAAAAAAGAAGCTCTAAGGTTCTCGTCTGACATTCATATATAACCGAAGACTGTACACTTTCTTTAAATATTTTTCTATACAAGCTTCAAAATAAAACCACTATATACTTCTCGACATGATGGTAATAAATGAAACCTGTACAGACGTCCAAGTGAGCAAACATACCACAGCAAACTGCGGTATGCATGTGCAACAAGTCATCACACAAGTAATAGTATAGACACCAATGATACCTCCAGACTATATAACAGCGCAAATGGGAGCTAACAATGTGCAAGTATCAAAGTAACTTCCAACTTGGAGAAGATTGGATCGTTATAGCCATAAGCTCCGTTACAGTATTATCAATCTTGTTATTACACAAGATACTATAACTATCGTTCATCATTATCATTGCCGCCAACGCCTTGCAGAGCAAAGGAAATTTCGCGTCTTCTGTCTTTCCTGTGCCTTTACTTCCATAAATCTCCACCCCCTCTATCTTTAGGTGTCATATTTCTCAGTCAAGTTTGGGCCTTTAATCTCTTCAGTTGTCCAAATGAACCCAACTTATATTATAAGGCACTATTCTTCCACTGGGAAGTACAAAGGGTATGCCCAAGCTATCTCCATCGTCTCCTCATCATTTCATATCTAAATACAGAACCTTCCATAATTTATCCTACCTAGAATGTCAAATCACAATATCCCGTCTCTGAATTCCACTATTCTTCTCATAGTTTTATTCTCTAAAGTCACATGATGATTCGTGTCCAAATGCCAATAAAGGCCTTACTAGACAAATATATAATGTTACCCTTGTATGAATTATCAGCTATTTGATTTCCAAACCTTACTTATCATTTGTTTTCTTTCATTTATCTTTTCACTAAATTCAAACTCCAGAGAACCTGTAGGGAATATATACTTTGCCCCATTTCCATTCAATTAAGTAAGATTTGTTAATTGTGGTGTTTTGGAGATAAAGATAACATAATACTCAAAGTCCGACAACATTCATTCATTATCCTGTCTCCAAACAATTTTTTTTCATTATAAATAAAAACTCATTATGTACTCCAAATTCACTTGACGAAACTCTTTCAACATTACTTTTGCAACCGTTTGTTCATGGATAATTTACCTTAGTCCTATATATTCAAGAAAAATACCTCAGAGGTAAAACCTTCCATAATATTGGTTTGTGGACACAGTTTACTCCCATCCCATTATCAACAAAAGTGACCAGAAGGGAATCTTCATTCAAATTCAACATATTGCTGCAAAATACTTAAACACAAGTATTTGATCCGTACAGCTTATTTCTTTTTATGTAACAACTTCTTTACCTCTAAGTAATTTATCTATTGTTTCTCTAGCCTATTAAATTCTTTCATCTTAACTGACGCAAGCGTCATGCTTATAGAGTTGCCAGATTCAGTTAAGTCACCTTTCTTTGCTATGACCAACCTTTTAGGCGATGGAAGATGGAAGATGATTGGAAGCAGCTGAGACGAAGCTTGTCATTACTCGAAATTCCTACATTTTCTCCAAGAATGAGGAAGTTCATCAGTCAAGGTGTGTGAAAAGAGTATGAAAATTACACACATCTACCACTACTGGGTAAAAAAATCTATAAACAATGGCAAGATGAAGTCAATTTATATAAATTAAAATATTACGAATAATGTGGAATATTTGTGTTAGAGTACGAAGTATTATTTGAGGTGTTTAGTATAGCTTCTTCTTGGAAACACATAAATTTAGTCGAAAACAATAACGGCACTCCTTCACCCAGGAAGGACGCAAGGACAGGTTATAAATTTGAAGGGTACGACTGATCTGCTTGTTGATAGGGGAAATTCGAAATACACGAAGATATTAACAAAACGTTCACGGCACACGTAAAAAGCAAGCAAAATATGCGCCGAAGTCACTTCGGTGGTGGCATGGCCTATAATGTCGCCAGACGGACGATTATAGCTAACTTTAACCTTACATAAAGTCAAAACTACTAAGGCTAGAGGGCTGCAATTTGGTATGTTTGATGATTGGAGGGTGGATGATCAACATGCCAATTTGCACTCCTCTAGCCTTAGTAGGTTTTAAGATCTGAGGGCGGACAGAAAAAAATGAGTACGGCAAACAAGGCCGGCATAATAGTTTCCTTTTTAGAAAACTAAACGGAAGCGATTAATACACAATACACGGGTTGAGATTTTGTGTGAAGTACTGGCTAAAGAGGATAAACGATTAAAGCAAGGAAATAACGACTGAATAAAATTTGAAAAGCCACCAAGTCCACCCTATGGTGAAGGGAAACACTTTCCAGAGAGAGAGAGAGAGAGAGAGAGAGAGAGAGAGAGAGAGAGAGAGAGAGAGAGAGTAAACACTAATGAAAACAATTCATAAAGGGTGGAATTCCATTTTTCAGTTATATCATACACA
The DNA here is from genome assembly GCF_015104395.2 of Macrobrachium nipponense. Lineage (NCBI taxonomy): Eukaryota > Metazoa > Arthropoda > Malacostraca > Decapoda > Palaemonidae > Macrobrachium > Macrobrachium nipponense. The sequence continues at coordinate 129,416,287 of NC_087200.1, forward strand.
AAATGCATTGAAGCACTGCTAAAGCCAGAAATGTTGACAGATGTAACACGGGAAATTTTAGTCATGCGAAATAAAAAAGGGAAAATTACCAGATCGGTGACGGGAGAGGTACGGAGAGAAATTCGACAGTAATCAAGGATGGCTGAAACTACTGCCGAAAACACGGACAGGTGAAGAAGTATGTTAATGAAGATCAGAGATTAAGAACAACCTGAAAGAATGAAGAAAGCAGAGCATATAACCAAAAGTCCTAAGAGAGCCACGATGCAACCTAGGATTGAACTTCTACCATTTCTGATAATCCTCGGCGATTTTAATCACTCAAACTCAGCATTCCTTATATATAAGGCTGAAGTAAATGGTACTAAGTGCTTACATTTCTACAATAACGTGGCTATTGAAAAATTATATATATAATCTATATATATATATATATATATATATATATATATATATATATATATATATAAAGTCATTAATTTCAAACAAGTTCTGACACTTCAATTTAACCTCAAACAAATGTAACTTATATTAAAATCGGAAGTTAACGTAGTGCAATAAATCAAATAAAATTTCCTAGCAAAGACGAGACTTTCAATGTTATTACCTCGAAGAATTATTTTTGAATATCAGCATACACTTACGAGCTGACCGCCTAATAAGAACAGCTTGCTAAAAGCACTATTTAATCCGTTTAGACTTTGCGATGTAAGTGATGAGTGCCATGGGAATGGTTACATTAACAAGTAGTTGTAATAGTAGTAGTAGTAACCTCTGATTTGAAGGATACCAATGAACTTGAGGTTTAAAATGCTTGCGCAATTGTAGAAGTCGTGCTATAGTTATGTCCTTGATGTAAAAGTATTAAAAGGAATTATAGCATAAACCGATTCTTCCAGGTCCCTCAAATTACAGAGAAAGAAAACCGAAAGAGAAACCAAGGAAATGCGCGATAAAAAAAAGCAAAATAAAAAAAAAATGCTCACCGTGCATTAGCAGCCGCCTGGCTCGCCAGATCTTCGCTGCCGGATTTCCTGTAAAAAGGAAGAGAATCCATTTACATATAAACAATCAAAGCACAAAACCACATTATACAGAAAGCATGGGGTCATCCTACCGTGCGATTCTCAGGTAAATTAATAATAATGAAAATGACAACAATAACGGAACGAAAACTGCAAAAACTTAATAAATAAAAAAAAAAGAGTGAGAGAGAGAGAGATGGAGCAGGAGATAAAAGATTGCTTGCGGACAGCCGTCACTCAAATGGCTACATTCCATGCAGACACTTACATCATTCAGATGGATAAAACCAAGCAATCGTATACTGGTGCACTGCAATTACTGACTGTACTTCACTATCAGAAAATAAAGATGTCATTTTTTAAGAAATGAGCATAGAAAGAAATCAAGTCATCTGCTGCCAAATATCCCAGATATTTTCCTATGAGAGAGAGAGAGAGAGAGAGAGAGAGAGAGAGAGAGAGAGAGAGAGAGAGAGAGAGAGAGAGAGAGCATATATACTGAATTCTTCTAATGGTCAATAACTAAATTTAATGTACTGCAAAACAAGGACAAGTTTCATTCACCCATACAACCACCTTAGTCAGGCAAACTAAGAATGGCCAAGATTTTATGAATCATCACCAAAAGTAAAACTCCTAACTGAAACGAATGAAGTTCTCCCGTTAACGTGCAAAAGATTCTTTTCTTGACTTGCGATGCTTTTCTGTTTGACTATTACTTTCCCACTACGTCCAAGATTTGGTATACTCTCCCTTCTCCAGGGCTAATGTCCTCTGTTAATGAAACGCAATGTCGATATGGACATATGAATCAATTTCTCAATCAAGCTATCTATGCATTCGTTTTCCCTTGACAGCTGAAATCTGAAATCTGTCACGAGATGGGTCCATCTCTTCCGATGGTGTCTGATGCCTCCACACTCTCCCTAACTTTCTTGTATTTCCGTCGCGTATCCTTTTGCATGATAAAAATATTCCGATGAATGTCTACATCAAAGTCTCTCACTTTCGAGTAAGGCGGCAGCAATGCAAGGAGACAGGCGATCGTTGAGGAGTCCCAGTCTTTCAAATTACACGTTATTCAGACAGCAATCATTCTGACGGGGAAAGGAATACACAACCTTGACAAATAGCTCTTCCTTTGCAAACATACCGGTGGAGTCGAATGATGGATGAGGGAGGGATCTTCCATTTATGACACGTCCCTTGACTGGCAACAAAATGTGATGTACAGCTCAGACGTGACATCAAATTTTCGACCGATATCTGGACTGTTTCATGGTGGTTGGCCCCTTACGACATCCAGAGTTTTGAAGGAGAGAGAGCGGGAGAGCCATTGCTATTATCACGTTCAGAGAGTATGTCATAATTACATCAATGCGACGATCTGTAATAAATAGAAGGGACATGGACGACGGGAAAAAATACGCTTTAGTTCAATTTAGCTCAATTAAGAAGATGAAAAAAGGGGTTGAACAAAACGTAAGAAAATGTTGCAGACAATTGGGATAAATCGTTTTTAGCTTTTCTTGAGGCGCTTCGGGTTATTTTGAACTCCACCACGAAATAACTTATGATCTAAATGATAATTGCAAAACGATATCGAATAACAAAGCTTCGCCTTGAGCGTCGGGAGAACGACAAGGTAAGGTGGCATAAAGGCGGCAGTTGCTATACGAACCGGAAGGACATGTCAACCCCCTACCTGCGCCACCCATTTCTTTCCCGCGCACGCACACGCGCGCACACACACATACACAGAAAACACATACATCTATTCAAACCTCTGTAAAGAGACATCACTATAGTCTATAACTGCGTACAGACGAAAGGAAAATTACTATTAATTATCTTATAACAACGGCTCCTCTTGTAAGTTAAACTCGCATTACACCGGTACAGGCTCTTGCTCATGGAGTGGGCCGCGAAATTTTTGCTTCTCCTACAAACATCGCCCTCAAACGTTTTCCATCGCCTCTGCTTTCATGTTTTGCCCGAATAAAATAAAAAACATTTGCAACCACTGAATTCATCCGTATCAACATGCGTGCATTCTAGAAACCTGAAAACACACACACACACACACACACACACATACACACACACACACACACACACACATATATATATATATATATATATATATATATATATACATATATATATATATATATATATATATAGATATATATATATATATATATATATATATATATATATATATATAGTATATATATATATATAGATAATGTGAAACAATCTAGGTCCAGAATGTAGGGCAGAGAGGCTAATTGTGACAGGAAGACCTACCGAATAGTCAAATACTCAAAAGATTGTGAGCATGTTGTCTATTTTCAGTAATCTATTAATCCACTGATTATGTACTGAAAGGATGAAGGAATATACCTACCGGCCGAAAAAAAGGATAAATGAAAAAGAGAAAATTACGGAAATTATCAATATTCTCCCCGTGTCTGGTGTACAAAATCATTGAAAAGCACAAAATAAACGTGCTCATTGCCAAGTCATGCATATAAAGACAGTAGGAACACACACTAGAGGTATAAGCAAAAGATAAATTCTTTGACGCTGTAGCACAAATGCAATGATGATAATTACGAGGAGATGAAGGGAATGGAAATAGGTCAAGTTACTTAAGTCGAACTGATATTTGTGCCACGATAATAATTTTCGGCATCTAATAATTTCATGCACTAGACAATACATATCCAGGAGTAATTGTTCATGCATTAAACGCCCTATTTCCTGAGTAAACAAGCAAATAAATCCGGCAATAGCAAAAAGAGAAGAGAGTGCATATAGGTTTCCCAACGACAGCATACGACCACATACCAACAGAGTCATCAAGATAAGACATACAAATAGAGTCAAGCATTTCTATAGACACAAAAACCATGTGTCCTGCACCTCTCGAAATGCCGAAAGCATTCGATAATGTTTACAATGCGCTGAATGGGATACTGGCATACTGCCATTTCGATGCATGTTTGACTGACAGACTGGCTGTCCATTCTGATATCAAAACAATCGTTGAAATTCTCTATTTCGCGTCCGTGATGAATTTTAATTCTTTCTAAAAGTGATCCACTTTGTTAGAAAAAAATCAAACGCGCATACGAATGAAAGCACATGGCATCACGCAAGTACGTTGAAACTTTCAGTAGTTCTCTTTTACACATTTAAAAAATATATTTATATTTTCTATATAAGTTCCATCGGTCCCCGGTGTTAGGGATAAAATATTTGAAAAAACTGGAAAACGAAAAAAAAAATCTTAAAAAGGGAATAATAGATAAAGAAACAAGATAGGAGGAATCTTATATAACGTAACAACCTACGCTTAGAATCCACAACCCTGCAATTCTGGGTTCAAAGATACCTTGCAATCATAATCCTTTTGAAGGTTTGGTGGTCCCGTGCTCGTTCATATTGCCATATGTGAGGAGTGTAGTAATTAAATGCAAGCCGACATGCTGCAGGGGAAGTACCAATTCTAATTCTCTAATTCAAAGGCCCTTACAGCATGTCAAGACTACTCGTCCGAAAAGCTTAGGGGAGAGAGAGAGAGAGAGAGAGAGAGAGAGAGAGAGAGAGAGAGAGAGAGAGAGCATCAATAAATAACAAAGTACTCGCTGAATGTTCTCAGGAATTCTATAAGAAAAAAAAAAAACCCTGTGCCTCTATTCTACATGATATTAGATACTTTTGGCATTCCTGACCAACTGCAACACAATAATAAGCAACGTTAATGGTTTTATAGGATGAGATGCGCATTGCCAAGTTATTCAATGCTTACGAGCCGCACTGAACCCAGAAAGAAAAATGGTAAAATTTGCGGAAGAAACACTTCTCGTTTCTTCTGAGAGTATGAGAGTAGTCTTAAAGAACCACCTACCAAAGGATGAAAGAAAAAAGGAAAAGATGCACTTCCAAGGTTACCGGTCTCTCATCAGGAGGCTCAGAAGGGGAGGAGAGGAGAGGGAAGAGTAAGAGAAAAAATGTAGACGAAGGAATTCTAGACAACTAGATGATGACATTGCGCATTTCTTTCATGGATGTGACGCGGTTCTTCAGTTCAGTCCACACCAGGATCACCACTGGTCCTAAATTAAACATTAAAACTATCGAAAATTTTAGTCATTGTTATGTCTACAGAATTATTTGTAATATCATTATCATTGCTATTTATCTCTTGATGACACTCTCTGTATGTATGGTATTTCCAGTGTTCATTTTCAGTTATGATATCCCGAGGACAACAATCAAAACTTTTTTTTTTTGACAATTTAGGATATTCCCGTTGGAGTATGAAAAATCTTCACGCTTAAACTTATTTTCAGAAATTTTCCTATCTCCATTTGTTGCAGTGCATGCATACTTTGGCATTTGCAACAAATATATTCACATTCCTAAATTTTAATGGCAGGTCACCAGTAACGCCTTTAATTAACCTCACTGACGTTAAACTTCCATAAAAATGAAAACGAAACGGTTCTTGGCAATTTGCCCTACTTGTATTGCACAGAGAGGAAGCTTCTTGTCCCGGCTCAATGCTTGCGGAGGCCTTTTTTAATATCTAGATACTTTCATGTCTCATGATCGTCATTACCATTTCCCCATCTACTTACTTGCGTTTAGCTGGACTTGTTAATTCCATGATGACACTTGTAGCCGTCATGATGGTGTGGTAACTATGCTCGAACGTCTTCTAACATATTACAAGAACGGACAAGGACACACTTGATAAATAACAACTCTATAACAACAGACATGACTACATGGAAAAGGGAAAATGTATTATAAAAAAATAGCGACGGTAAACATGGGCCTCCTGTTATTAGCAGTGACGCCCGCACGATTTTTTGATATCATAAAATATTACCACAGTAAATATGCACCAGTGCCAAAGGCCGGGTCCAGCTTCTGGGGGCGTATCTCAAGGACATTAAAATATTTAATGAATTGGTTAAAATTCATTTAAATTCTAAGCGATTTGAAGCCTGGCGGCTGCGGGTTTCCTCCACCACAGGGTCACTTTATGCTCCCTCAAATCTTATGCTGGTTTGGCCCACTGGCTACTAAACATAGTGGACTTTATCAACCAGTGCCCAGGAGATACCCTGCGCCCAAACTCTCGTACGGGAAGACGTCATCCATAGCAAGGCACAACGCTGCTCACTGACGATGGGATTCATTGAACATCAAGATACTTTTTCATGACGACACTGGTGCACTGTTAATTATATCTAATTTCAAATATCCCACAAGACAGTATTCAAGCCGACTGAGTGTCTCACACCGTCCAGGGCAAAACTAAATACGGCAAAAGAGAACCCCTCCATCTCCTCCTCTTACGTCTGGCCCAGGTGAGGATCACACCTGAGGATTAGTTATCACTTCCTAAAGAAAAAAAGAAAAACATTTGGGGAAGATGCTCAGCTGATCTACAGCCAGGGGCTCAAGAGGAAATTTCGCCTTGGTTGTCGGCCGAATGCAAAAGGCCCGATATCGAAATACGGCAATCCAGTTTTAGAGAAAGAAGCGGTAAAAAACCGGGAGAGAAAAGACGTCATTCGTAATTTGAAAATATTTCAGTCTCTGGAGATGTTTGGCAACTAAGGTCAAATCTGGGAGATCTCCTCTTGATGGTGGTACCCTAAAGGCCTTCTTCTCAGTTCTGATTGGGTCGCTGGACGATCACACCCCCGTAAGGCCCCATCCAGTACTCACGGGGGTGGGGGTGCAAAAGAGACAACAGCAATGAAAAAAGAACATTTTCCATCCAAGCAACTCATCAGAATCTGACTGAAAGCTATTTTCCTCTAGACACTCGGGGCGGATAAAGGATGGAAGATGCAGCCGTCGCTTTTTAACACAGTCTTCCATTGAAAATAATAATAATAAATAAATAGATAAAATAAAAAAAATGCCTGCCTGCTTCAGAGTGGATAGTAAAAGGGATTAGATTTGGAGTTTCAGTTTCGTGTAAGATGCACAGAAAACCCCTTTGGGATACCCACCTCTTAGGAACCAGCAGCTTAGACGACAAAACGACGCGTCTCTCGTGTTTAGATAACGAAGGGAGTGCCCTTCCGTCACATACACGCAAGGGCGCATCTTGCAAAGCTCATGCATCTGTTTCGTTCTTCCTTTCAGCGCTCAGGATGAACGGCCCATTGAGAAGTACACGTAAGGACGTAAACCGCCAGGTAAAGGATAACCGTTTTGGAACATACGTGGTTCGTTCCTTGAGGCTGTAATTTATAACAGTGTCACCGCCGCTGCGTCTACCCGGTACTATAGCCTTGATGTGAATATTTACACTACTGTTAGCACTGGCGGGGAGAGAGAGAGAGAGAGAGAGAGAGAGAGAGAGAGAGAGAGAGAGAGAGAGAGAGAGAGAGCAACATAACAGTCATTATGAATGATGACGGTTTTGCATTTGTTGCAAACAGTTTGGAAAAGGAAGTCTTGAAATGAATTACTGGTCTGAAAGTAACGCTGTGAATGAGTTGACAACAAACAATTCCAGGTATTCCAAACCGGCTGCAATATAACGAAAAAGGAAAAGTGAGATATTATACCGTCATTCAGAATGTTTTATCAATGAACTTGTGGTACAAACTACACTGATACAATTGCTCTGCAGTCGTCATTTATACCTTTCATATATAGGAGTTCGACTTAGTATATATGAATATCATTAACACATACATAGCAGGGCATGTAATCTGAAAAAAAAGTTTCATTGTATTAATATATTGAGAATTTTACTTCTTGCTAAATGTCACTTAATTATAAACACATATGTGAATTGTCAATGAAGTTTTATACGAGTAAGCAAATTATGGAGTTAATACTCTAAAATGGCATTTTTTCCTTCCAAAATTGTCATATATATATATATATATATATATATATATATATATATATTATATATATATATATATATATATATATATATACACATATATGTGTGTGTGTGTGTGTGTGTATGGTGCTAATTCCTTCCAGTGGTACCCCTTCTAATGTAAAAAAATTTTTGGTAAAAAAAAAATTACACAGAAAGAGCATCAATAACAGTATAATCGACAAAGAAACAATATGAATGATGTTGACAGTGTGGTATGGACTGTGATGTTCTTCAGGTCATAACAGAAAAACTACTGAGTGTTCGATAACGTATTCTCAGACTGCACAACTAATTTATATGTTCAAGAGTATGATAGTAAATGTTTTTTTGTTTTATTTCTTAACGCTTCGATAAATTTTTTTATGAGCTGCTCAATCGACAGTTTTCAATGTTTTCTAAAAATTGTGTTATTACCTTCAAACTGTCAAATAAAAGTGTTTTATTGTCCTCCTTGTACGTAAACAATACCAAAATAATTATTATGGAAGTTACATATGTAGTAAACAATTCGGAATAAAATTAAAAACCTAAAGTTCATATGGCTATTTTCACTAATCTATGTCTTTCATCATATTACCCCAATGTATTCCACTTGGATAACCGATATTCTTAATATAAATAATTCTGGGTATCAAGAAGACGTAGGAATACCAGTATCTGGTGACTCATTGGGAAACAATACGTAAATAGATAGTTATTAGTTGATTTGATTCTAGTGACATGATTGGTTCACATGAAAACGACTTGGCATATATATATCTATATATATAAAAAATGTATGTATGTGTGCGTATTGCCACCACAGACATTTTTACATGCATTATGCAATTTCAACCAAACTTGGTATGCATAACTTAGCAACGTGGAAAGAATACTATGGGGGTAAGACCTCACTGGTAACCAAGGGGGGGGGGGGGGGAGGGTGGTGGGAAACGGGTAAAAAAATGAAAACACAGATATTAGTGTCTAATCCATAGTTTTTCGAGGTCGCTGAGATGAATAGTGACACTCCCGATGCCTTTCAAGTCTAAGTTCAGCCCAAAAAAGAAGGGGGGTGAAGAGAGGTGGGATGGGGTTTGGGAGGAGAGAGATAGAGATAGTTTATTGGTGTCATTCAGTCTTCCCAGGCAGCAGGCAGGTTGGTCAGCTAGCATGTATATATATATATATATATATATATATATATATATATATATATATATATATATATATATATATATATATATATAACCGTTAAAAATGTTCTGTTTACAACAGCATTCCATCTAATAAAAAGAGACCACAAAAACGCCAAAATATAGAAAGTAAGTACTGTACTTCAGAGTCTGTTGTCTCTCTCTTCAGGTTTACCGAAAAGGCGGTAATTATAAGGGCTTGGAGTGTTCTGAGATTGTTTGGACATGCTGAATAAATGGACGACGAACTACTGGTAAAAAGAAAAGAGTTTATAATTCGGAAGTTTGAGGAGGAGAGGCCGCCAAATAAAGCTCTAGAATGATTACCTGAGAGAGGCACTGCAAAGGAAGAGCCTAAATATCCGGTAATCGAGCGAGTGCACGGGAGATGAAGATAGATGCGCTGCTAGTGAGATTTTTGTGTAGGTGTCTGATGCAACTGCTTTTATGGAAGTTTTCTACATAGGGAATTCCTCCATTACTTACATATATAAAAATGGCACTACCCTCTGTTATTATTCCTCTGAAACCACAATCATTTTAGAGAATCAGTTTCATGTTGGAGATACACATACATATACATACATACATACATACACACAAACACACACATATATATGTATATTTATGATATACATATATATATATATATATATATATATATATATATAGAGAGAGAGAGAGAGAGAGAGAGAGAGAGAGAGAGAGAGAGAGAGAGAGAGAGAGAGAGAGAGAGAGAGAGAGAGAGAATATATTTATGTGCTAGAAAATTATTTAAATCTGTGAATAAAGCTGCCAGTAGATGAGGTCTTCCATCACATGTTTTGAAATATATAATGATAAGGCCGAAGGAAGTTACTTACCTTGCACATATATATTAGGTTACATATTTTTCTAAGAGCTCTAAACTAAATGGAATTGTCAATTATCATACTCATTTTCCCACTAAATAACTTAACTTGAGAACAGGTATAAATACTGGTTCCTAACTTCTACAACCCATGAATCAGTGAACTCGAGTAACAATCTACAATATTCATTAATCATAGTTCAGTATCTTAATATGTTATATATCAAGCCCGAAAACAAACATAGCAAATACTGCAATATATCCTGTGAGATTCTATTTTGACACGGGAATGGCCATCTATGATACAGTAATTTACAACATATGTGACAGTAAATCTCTCCATATATATATATATATATATATATATATATATATATATATATATATATATATATATATATATATATATATATATATATATATATATATATATATATATATATATAAAGCTGTAAATGTTTAATCATCAACATACGGACGCCATTTCAGCTATAGGCCTGGTTCCGTTAATACACATGTTTTATATAAAAACATTATAACTATTCAAGAATAACTGCATATCAACCTTACAAGCCTCAGGGTACATGGTTTGCATAAACTTGAATCTACATTAAAGATGAAAGCTTTCAATTATTTTTTGTCACTTTTTATCCCCCTTTTTTTATGATCCACCTTATTTTCATTATTACTTAAGCGTATCCGCTTTGAAGAGGAGAGGTCCCATTTTGAACGAACCTAAATTCCTATTTACCGGAGGACTTATGTCAAAATTGGTTGAAAGTGACCAAGTGATACTGTAGAAAACGACGAACCGAACAAACTTCGTTTAACAAACTCAATCGCATCCAGCTAAAGAAACGCGAAAGAGATACTGGGATGAAGAACGAAGATATCGATATAAAAGAAAGACGGTAGAGAATAGAGAGGGCATAAGTACTTACACCTTAAGTATGTGCCAGGAGGCCGCCATTATGGGAATGTAACAAACAATGAATGAATATGCCGCCGGACAGTATAAAAAGGGATCTCCGCTTTTCATCAGAATATGAAACAAGGCTTTGACGTTCTTCTCCAAGACACAGACCAAATGGTACTTTCCGCTCACAGTGATGAACTATTTCGATGATAGTTATGGTAGTCATCTCATATACCTTCATAGTCATGCACTTTTCTCTAAAAGACACTTGAAGTCAGTAGAAATTTCCACTTCCACTTTACAAATTAAGTAAACCTTTCCCTATTATATCCATGTATAATAACAGCAATAAAAATTGAAAATGGTATAAAACGCAGAACAAACCAAAGATTTGCAACCAACCCACCGAACTATGTGATTATATTGTTTAGCAACGGAAACAGGGATATGCAGAATAGCATGTGCTGACTTGAAGCGTTCAAGAAAAAGTTAGCGTGTCCCACTTGTGAATATGTCGAATATCGACATATCACTCAGAAAACACCTACTGATGACGACACGACGATTAAATAATTGTAGGAGCGTGTATGTATTTGAATGAACAAGATAGTACAAGGATATATCCAATTTCTTCATTACATAAAAATTATGACATAGGGCAATAAACAAAAAATCCCAGCTGAACTTCATGATAAAACCCCGTAGATTTCATCCACGGATCATTTACGTTGTGAGCATTTTTTTCATGGATCTCCTGAAAACGCTGTCTAGTTACTCCCAATTAGTATTTAAGGCCCAACTACATTTTCATAGGAGATTATTAGCCATATAATAAACACAGAAGTGAAAACTGAACCATAGTTATTATTAAAGTCATAAACATTAAATGGATTTCTCGATCTGAATGACCACAATGCGAGTGTGTACTTACAAAATATATGTAAATAATAAAAAAAATAGTCATGATAACTTAATGCAATATTAAGGAGAAATCCAAATTTCTAACAACATACCAAAAGCTGAAGTAAACCATCCTCAAGTTTAAAACGATTGTCGTTTTATTAAGGAGCATTCCATAAAATTCCACACTTTTGTATATTACGTATATGGACTAAATATACCACTTTATGAACAAGATTCACAACGATGCAAAATTACCACTATTAACTGGCCAGCAAAATAGTATATTCCCTTAAAAAAAAATGCAGCAGCTGTTACATTTAAAATCTACCAATGGTCCAATCAGTTGTTCACGATATCGAAGAATGATACTAAAGCTTTCAGTTCTCTCTCTCTCTCTCTCTCTCTCTCTCTCTCTCTCTCTCTCTCTCTCTCAAAATACAGAGGAAGCAAACGATCATGACGGTCAATTCTCGCAATAATAGGTTCGTTGCCAATTACTAAGGTCTGCAAGCTGCTAACTGAGATTTCTACTCAAGGTTGATATATATATATATATATATATATATATATATATATTTAATATCTTCCATATATATATATTTTTATATATATATATATATATATATATCTATATATATATATTATATATATTATATATATATATATATATAGATTATATTTATATAAATAATATATACATATATTAATTATATATTTATATATATATATAATATATTATATATATATATAATATTTTGAGTATATATATTATATATATATATATATATTAACACATGTAATCATCAAACATACATGAATATATATGTGTCTCTCTGTGTATATAGATATGTAAAACGCATAATTATACATACATACATATATATATATATATATATATATATATATATATATAATATAATAATTATATAATATTCTTTTCCGAAAAGTGTCTCTTCAGACGACTACTACTACTTACAAAAGCTACAAAATCATAACATTTCGGTGGCTATTTAAGACCAATCTCCATTATAAAAAAAAGAAAAGAAATTATACCCACTTTTAGTTTTCTGTAAAAGAAAACTATTGTGACGGCTTCATCTGTTCGTCTGTTTGCCCCCATATCTATAAAACTTCTGAGGCTAGAGGGCTGCAAGTTATTAGTTTGATCATCCACCCTCCAATCATCAAACATATCAAATTGCAACTTTCTAGCCTCAGAAATTCCTATCTTATTGAAGGTTAAATTTAGCAATTAATCGGACATCTGGAAGCACATTCTGGAGGCATGGGATGCACCCTCACTCAACCGCATCTGGTGAGCAACTAAAACGCTCCCGGACATAGCTGATGATTTTATAAAGCATTCTGGCGCATTTTTTACTTGTTTTATCTTACATTGCATCTCGGTAGGTAGGTTAAGTCTAAGGCTCCACAGAGGCCTTTTATACCATTCTACACCTTAAATTCCCAAGTTGGCATATATAATCTTGTCATTTTGAAAATGCTCCACATCTGTCACTTTTCAAAACTGAAGATGACTATGGTCGGTATGCATATCAGTGCAATGGACCGCCTTTTGAAAAACCATTAAATCACACCTCATCTTACTATTTGAAGTTAGAATTCCGAGATCCAGAATCCCTCAACTGGGTATCACAAAAATGAAAATTTCCAGGGTCAAACTGAAGTTATGACTCGTCTTCAAGGTTCAACTTTATGTACATAATGATGCTACTCACCTGCTAATCAGATATCCGTCCGAAGCTTGAAGCCAGCTGTCACTTCTGTTTGTCATCAAAGCCATTCTTTCAAGTATGTGAACATGTTAAAGAAGGCCTCTATATATATATATATATATATATATATATATATATATATATATATATATATATATATATATATATATATATATAGTATATACTACGATATATCTTATAATGCGAAGAATCTCAAAATGAAAAAAATAAAAAAAATATGGGAAATTTGCAACATTCTCAACAACTTTTCTAACTTGATCCACCTAAAACTAGCCACGATATCACGCAGTAAAAATGCATAAAACGACTTAAATGACACGGTAACCGGCACAAAAGAGCTTTTAACCACAGGCTCTGAATAGTTCACACAACGTAAATCACAAAGTCATAGACCGTCTTAAAATAAAAGTAAAAAACTAAAACAGATGTAAATGGACTCGGCACAGTAAGCGAAAAAATATGAGAGAAAAAAAAAAGAACTGCTCCATAACAGTCTCGCACTGAACTTCACTGAGATATGCTACGCTGAGCAAAACAAATATTTGATGTTATATTCAGCTTCGGTATACCAACCCGCC
>NC_087200.1:129435424-129455424 GCF_015104395.2 Macrobrachium nipponense
AGCCACTGCTTTTATACATTATTCATCCCACATGCACCTGACGCTGCTTGGGTGTGTTAATCGGACTGCATTCTGACTTTATCATACATTGCTACAACCACAAACCACGACACGATAAGTCTCGCAACACTTGCGGGAAAAAAAAAAAACTAATAATGATTTGATTTTATTCAGTACTCAATTCTTCCGTACCATCAGGATCAAATGTTGAATCATAAATACACAATAGACACACACACACACACACACACACACACACACACACACACACACACACATATATATATATATATATATATATATATATATATATATATATATATATATATATATTCAAAATCACGTCAGTCTAAGAGGCTGTCTTTTTGCGGCGTCTTGCGTCTCAGCCAATTTTCGTACACGTGCGCGAACGCGCGCTCGCAAACACAAACACACACACACACACACACACACACATATATATATATATATATATATATATATATATATATATATATGCATACACACAAATACATAATTTAATTTACCCGGCATTACAAAAATCAGCCCACAATGCTAGGTATAATTGGGTATGTCTTGAGAAATCACAGCAATTCTTATCTAATATGGGAACCAGTGCAATACAATTATTATTTTTCGTAATATACCTGAACGATGGCAATAAAATTTCCTGTCATTGTTCTGAGACATTCGAGTAGACTATTCTATTATATATGATCATCTCGCGTTAAAATCGGAAGTGATTTTCCGTAGACTTCATTAAGATCACAGGAAGTTCCGATGATGAATGTGATGATTCGCACATTAAACCAAAACCTGTGAAAGGAGCATGTAATGGGGTGATAATATTAAGGATAATGTACAAAGTTTGCAACTGATATCAAATAATAATTATGGCACTGATAATTACAATTACTATCATCATCATTATTAGTATTATCATCATCATCACAGTACAAACGTTATCATCCAAAATAAATATTTATGAAAAATGTCTATCTAAAACTGCTACGATAAAGCTATATCGAATCAAATATACACCAACACGTAATACCCATTAATTTTATGTGCTGAGGACACACACACACACACACACCAAAGATAAACAGATATTAATTTTTAACGTACAACTAATAACAAGAACCAAAATTCCACAGTTACACATTTTTAAACGGCTTCATTTAGGCTTTTTGGCATAGTACATTTATCACATAAATTCAAATTACATAGATTGTAATAAAATCTTAAATAAAAAAAAAAAAAAGTTATATTTGTTGGTCATTGAACTGGGAATCAGCCTTGAATATCGGGGGAGTTAAAAAATGCTCCGATGAAAATCGGCAATAGACACGAAATGAAACATTCTTCTTTCATAGAACTTGTGCCTAATCATTCTGAGAGCCAGTGAAAGAGGCTAGAAATTCCTCTCCAGCCATCTAAAACGGCTCTCAAATATTTACGTTATATGAGCTATATATAAATTTTCAGGTTAGTAATTACCATTTTTAGTAGTGATGCGCGCACAATCTTACGGGACAAGCCAAAAACACTTAAATTTTCTAAGCAAACTTTTACCGAATAAAATGTCCGTAATTAAAGATAATGAATAACAGAGCCAAGAAAATCTTGATTAACGTAAAATATGAATGAACACAACAAATACTAGTGTCTAGTGTTTAGACAAACAAATATATGAATGGATGCTAAGAATGAACAGTTCAAAAAAAGTAAGGTTATGCAGCAAGCTATTTTAAAGAAGCAATGCTACACCCACGATATAGAAACAACAGGTAGTCAGTCCCAAGCGCAGGTCCGGTGTATTTTTATGTAACCCACCATAATCTGGGACGTCACGCAAACCGGTCGAAGCGACAATTTACTTATATAAACATAGGGATAATTGCCTTTGTTACACTTTGAAATACCATTTAATAAATATCCCTACATAGATTTAAGCGGTGAATGAGATTTTGGACATATGAAGTATTGTAGTTCCTGTGAATATCGGTACTGGAGAAATTGAATGGGCGAAATGTTGAACAAATAAGCGTTTTTTTGTGTGTGAAAGTTTCAGAGACTGAGGGGATCCTGGAGACTGAGGTCACGGGATTTTTTTCATGTTTTTTTTAAACTTCCCTGTCTTGCGCTTGTGGGCAGGTGGGACCTCGTTGTGAATTGTTTTGGAGTTGATTTACTTTTGTAAGTTGTCCGTTGTGATAAAATTCGCGTACGCAATTTTATAGCAAAATTAAACAGCGTAAATTTAACAAAATACAGGAACTGAAAGGCTGACTAGCGCCACCGGACAACTTACAAAAGTAAATCAACTTCAAAACAATTCACGACGAGGTCCCACCTGCCCACAAGGACAAGGCAAAAGGAAGTTTCATAAAACCATGGAAAAAAAATCCCATGACCTCAGTATCCAGGATCCGTCAGTTACTAAAAGTTTCACTCAAAAATCGCCTTATTTGTGCAACATTTAACTTATTAGATTTCTCCAATACCGATATTCACATGAACTGCGATATTTCAAATATCCAATATCGCACTCACCGCTTAAATCGATGGTTGGATATTCATAAAACCACTTTTCAAAGTGTAACAAAGGCAGTTATCCCTATGTTCGCTTCGACCGGTTTCCGTGACGTCACAAAATCACATGCACAAATGAGTCCCCAACTCGTCGCTAGAGCGGGACTACCTTGTCATTACTGTATCGTGGCTGCACCCTTCTTAGCAACATCAGCATCTATAAAGCCCGCCAATAACGTTCAGTTATGCCTGCGCAGGTATAACTGCACAGTTGGCTTGTGCAGTTATAACTGAACACTAGTGTGGACAACCTGCTAGTTTTTCTGGCCTACGCAGGCTGCCTGAGTAAATAGCTCATCTCAATCGATGAACCCATAGATATAGAATCTCTATATCTATAGATGAACCTCCGGCCAAATGCAATGCTAATGTGGTGGAGGCAACTTTTTTGGAGTTGGGTTTTATTGAAATTGAAAAGTGTTTATACCTAAATTGATGATATAATGAGGTTACTTGTTTTTAATAATTGATACGTATGTCAGAATAATATATATTTATAATTTTTCCACAAGAAATTCCTGAATGTCTTGTAGATTTTTCATTGAAACCTACTATATGAATGAGTAAGTAAGTTTTTTAATGAGAATATTTATTATAATAAAATCATGTAAAACACGAAGAAGCCTATATAAGTCAACTCATGATTATGCATCATGTATGTAATTCATTTTTAAAATGAGAACAAAATAATATTCTACTTTCTGATGAAACAAAATCAAACAATATTGGACTATGTTCTATGTTTAGTCATTGTTTACATCCCACGTAAGTTCATTTTGAAATGAAATTAGACTAATCAACACACTAATGAAACAAAGGAAGACAGTCGTAAACTATGGATTTTCATTCGTTGTAACACTTTATAAGAGTCAGGATTTTCATTCGTTGTAACACGTTATAAGTGTCAGGATTTTCATTCGTTGTAACACGTTATAAGAGTCAATCTTAAAATGAAAACAAATCAGTATTAACCCCTTTTAATGAAAAAGAACAAATATTAGGGCTATATGTGTCAACTTTGAAATTAAAGCAAACGATTACGAACTTTATTATCTTTCCACGGAACTCTTCGTTCATTCATAAAACACTCAATAAACATTATGAAAGCCCTTGAGGCCAAATTTAAACTCTTAACAAATTCACATGGGAGTAATTAATTCGTTTTTAGCAACCACTCTTTCACTGGACACCCTACTTCACGTCTATTATTTTTTTTTTCCTTCTTTTTATGATGTCAGCGAGTCAATTACAGCCTTAGCATCGTGTGTAGACGGCGTGGCTGCTACCAAGGTCTGAGGAAAAAGACTGTATCGTTAGTGGCGAAGATTTGTCTGGACAGTCTGACTGTGCAGTTAAAACTGTGCATGCCTAAAGCCTGCCACTAACGTTCAGTTATGCATGCGCAGTTTTAACTGCACAGTTGGATTGTGCAGTTATAACTGAACGTTAGTGTGGACAACCTGCACAGTTTTTCTGGCCTGCGCAGGCGGCTTGGGTAAATAGCTCATCTCAATCGATGAACCTCAGTCCAAACGGCTGCGCATGCGCATTGCAACTTTGGCTCAGTTCGCTGTCCGTCCGCGGACAGATAACATGTATTAATTAAGAACATAGAGATGGGTTTAATTAAATTGAAAAGTGTTTATACCTGAATTAATGATATATTGGATTTATTTGTTTTTAATAATTGATACGGAGGTCAGAATAATATACATTTATAATTTTGCCATTTTTCCAAAGAGAAAAATAATAGTGTGTATGGAAGGCTGAAAGTGGCAGCATCATTCCTGAATGTCTTGTAGATTTCATTGAAACCTTCTATATAAATGAGATTTTGCTATGGCATGTTATATCCAAAGGCTATCGTAATAGATTAAGCCTATGTATGTTTATTCGTAGTCATAAACCACATATGCAAGACAGTTTTTCAATGAGAATAAATATTTATTATGGCAAAATAATGTAAGACAAAAATAGGCCTATATGTGTCTATTCATGACTATGCACCATGTAAGTAATTCATTTTTAAATTGAGAACAAAATAATATTCTCCTTTCTGACGAAACAAAATCAACAAAATTGGACTATGTATGTTTTTTCATTGCTTACATCCCACGGAAGTTCGCTTTGAAATGAAATTAGACTAATCAACACACTAATGAAACACAGGAAGACAGTAGTAAACTAAGGCTTTTCATTCATTGTAACACGTCATAAGAAAGTCAATCTTTAAACGAAAACAAATCAGTATTAACCCTTTTAATGAAATAGAAAAAAAATATTAGGCCTAGTATATGCGTCATCTTTGAAACGAAAGCAAACGATTACCATCTTATCTTTCCAGGGAACTCTTCCTTCATTCATAAAATATTCCATAAACATTATGAAAGTCCTTGGGGTAAAATTTTAACTCTTAACAAATTCACATGGGAGTATTTAATTCGTTTTTATCAATGACTCTTTCACTGGACGTCTTACTTGACGTTTATGAATTTTTTTATGATGTCAGCAAGCCAATTACAGCCAGAGCATCGTGTGTTGACGCCATAGCTCCTACGGAGAACTGAGGAAACGGCCTGTATCGTCAGTGGCGAAGATTTGCCTGCGCAGTCCGACTGCGCAGTTGTAACTGTGCAGGCATAACTGAACGTTAGTGGCGGGTTTAACTGAACGTTAGTGGGCCGGGCTTAACAGTAAAAGTGTTTAGAAGACTGCTCTAGTGTTACACCCCATGAATTCTGATTATAATGACACTAACTCGAAGCTAAGGGGAATATAACATTTTCTGCTGACTTGATGAGACTGCAAGATGGCCTTCCATGAAATCTTGTGGCGATGGTGTAACTCCTAAGCATCACTACTGGGCAATGGAGCCCCACCACTTTGTTTGGAAACTTACGGTCCCCATAGGCCACTGACATAGAAAAAGTATAAGAACACGCAGAAAATGTTGGTAAAAAACATTAACACTTTAATATCTGTATCCCCGCGAACAGTATAAACAGCTACAAGAAAAAAAATTGTTTTTTATAGTAACATTTAAAGATAAATTTTATAATGTATGCAAATGAGTAAAATAATTGTAGCCATTGTGGTTTGAGGGTTTAATTCTAATAAAATCAAGGCTTGCAGCACAGAACGAAATCGACTACTCAAACAAGTCTTGATTTTATTAGTCAAGTAAACCCTTTCTCAACAATGACGGTGTTATTTACTGGCCTGCTTCATATATTTGATTTGCTTGATATGCACGCTACGGCTAGCATCTCCTTAATTTTGCGTTAGGGAAGCTAATAACTGCATGAACTAATTTCTCAATAAAAAATTTTATTTTCTTAATAATGAATCTTCATGTGTAAATAACACCATTTCAAGATGTATTTTGAACTTTTACCTACTTTACAGTTTTTCTTCTAAAATAGAAAATACCCATATATAACTACATCCTGCTAATAAAAAAAACCGTAAATGAAAATCCACCTTTAAATCGAAACCCTTTGACTTTATGCACTGTGAACAGAGAGAGAAAGTGAATCTTATTCATGAGAACCAATGT
Organism: Macrobrachium nipponense; assembly: GCF_015104395.2. Taxonomy (NCBI): domain Eukaryota; kingdom Metazoa; phylum Arthropoda; class Malacostraca; order Decapoda; family Palaemonidae; genus Macrobrachium; species Macrobrachium nipponense. The sequence continues at coordinate 129,441,576 of NC_087200.1, forward strand.
CCCTGACGTCAGTGCAGTACCATTTCCTCAAAGGCTCACCGGAATAATCGCACTGGCCATGAGAATTTTCACGGTTGCTAGCATTTAACATGTGATGCCAGCAGAACATTACAGTATTCTGGAACCGCTAAAAATTCTAGGGTAACACCTAGATACCCCACTGCATTACAATGAGAGAGAGAGAGAGAGAGAGAGAGAGAGAGAGAGAGAGAGAGAGAGAGATTCACTTAAGCACGGTTCCTTGGCCTTCTACTGTGCCTCCGGCGGCAAGGCGTTCTTGTGTATATTTTCATTATTCCACCTGTCGATGGTATCAACAAAAGAGCCGACGCACTATGTCCTGCAGGAGGAGGAACAAAACCTTCTTCTTTAAAACTTCTCTCGGAGAGGAGTTAAGGTCTGGCCACATGCATTTCGGGCGAGATTGCGTGTATTGTCTTGAAGGAGAACCCGGAGTCTCTCCATTCATCGGCCGAAGACGAATGGTTCTTCGGGAGGATAATATTCCGCAATCTGAACGAAAAATTAAATTGCAAAGAAGCATGGGAAAGTTTTCTTTTTCTTTTTTTTTTTTACGAAAAAAATTAGTAAATGACTTTCATCTGATAGGGTGCATAGAGCAAGCTACGTCAATCCATCTTCTTGTGCTTGAGGAATGGACAGGGTACACATAGGAAGCGGAGGAAAGGGAAAAACGACAAAAAGAACAGGATGACGGAGAGGAAAGGGAAGGAAGAAACAAGGAAGAAATGAAATGGTAACGAAACGATAAAATGTTACTAAACGAGACAAATGCTATACAGCCTAAAAATATCTATATACGATATCAAAAGCGTGTATACGAAATAAATGACGAAAATTAAGGCAAGGCGGTTTTGGAAGGGGAAAAAACAATAAAAGGGTAGGGAAAGTATAGAAAATTAGGAATTAAAAAAAGAGAAAAAAGAAAATGGAAGAAAGACAGGAGAGGGATATTAATAATAAGAAAGGAAAGTGTGTCATGAACAAGTGAATGGGGGCGGGATCGCATAGATTGAGAAAATCAGTCACCGAGAAGAAAAGAACGAGAGAGAGAGAGAGAGAGAGAGAGAGAGAGAGAGAGAGAGAGAGAGAGAGAGAGGATGATAAGACAATTACAAGAAAGAGAAAAGCGAAAATGCCAAGAACAGGAGGGAAGACAGGAAGAGGTAAATAGCGGTGAAAGACTTGAGGAAGAAAGCTAGCAAAAGAAGACGATAAAAACAAAGGAAAGAGGGAGGAAGAATAATAAAAGCAGAAACAAAAAGAATAAATGCCACTTGGGAAAAATTTTAACCAATAAGGAAAGGGATGTGGACAGTTAATTACAGAGGGAAATAATAGCCAAGTGATACAGAAAACCATCATAGAAAACTGAAGTCTGTATTATAAAGAAAAAAAAATGGAATTCAGAGAGAGCGAAATGAGGCAACTAAAGGAATAATACAATTTTAAGTAAAAGTGAGAAGGAATATTACAGATGAATAACTGACCCTTCTAACCTGAATGAAGAGCAACCCACAATAAATTCTTCATACATACGTTTTTCATCTGCCCTTAGAAGCTGTTATATCTATTTTTGAAATAACTGAACTCATCTAAATTCACATAAAATGTATGAAAACATAAAAAAAGACCTGAAAAACAAAATTATATAGAAAAAGAATGAGAATAAAAACGAAATGGAATGAGCGACGGAAAAAGAAGGAATTTATGAATTACAAACATTATAACTAATAATTTATGAAAAAAAAGTAAAATTTAAGAATGAGATAAGTGGAAGGGTTGAAATCCAACTAAGACTGAAAGCGTTGCGGGAAAAGGACAGACTACGAGAGAGAGAGAGAGAGAGAGAGAGAGAGAGAGAGAGAGAGAGAGAGACAAATAATACATATTGTAAATAACCAGGCACGCTGGGATACAACATTACTACAACTACTGCTCTCGGTTAATGAACAAATTCTTCTCTTAACAAAGTTCTAAGAATGGGAAATAAGATTCTTTGAATCATAAATTAACCGAAGAAACAAAGAAACTCATTATATATATATATATATATATATCTATATATATATATATATATATATATATGTAGATATATTATATATTATTATATCTATATAAAAAAATTATTATGTAGTATACATGCCATATATACATACACAGATACATACGACTGTTATGTGTATCAAAGCACATAACTCCCGCTTTTGGGTTCAGCAGAAACCTTTCTCATAATGGAAGCAGAACAAAATTTCTTATTAAAGAATTTCTCAAAAAACGTGCACGATATAAGACTTGAAATAACGAAGAAAACAAATGACTATAATTCAAAGCTAAGGGATGTGAATAATTCCAGAGGAGCCCGTCCTCTTCCGCAAAATCATCAGAGCAGCAGGAAGCAAATTAATCCAAGATTCTCTCGGGAAAAAATAAAAAAATATGAATTTCTCTAATCGCTGACGATTATAAATAACATGCCTGTGAAGGTAATGTGCTTTAATTAAACTCGCATATAACTGTGCTACGTACTTATTCCCGCACAGATTAGGGCTTTATGCCATTATTGCGTCTCGGCAGTGTGTCAGAACGCTCATCCCACAATGGTACACCAATTTTAAATAGGAAGGTTTTAGTTAGTTAAGCTATGATTTTGCCAACTATATAAATACAATAAATGACTCTTTGACGTTAAACTGGTTTCATTTGCACGGTATAATTATCTCAAAAATTCTAATTTTTCAAAAAGCAACAGCCATAATTACAATTTTTGAATATTTTGACTTATTTACATAGGACTACTTTCAGCATACGCATAACATGTCTGATAGGAAACTTCCATTTTTTCTCCTTAAAATGGAACCTAGTTGTTTATTTCCAAAATCTATGTTCTTATTGTTAGTCAGCATTTGTTACAGCCAAGAGACAACTCTTGCAAGTGCAGCTAGATTGGTTACATATTTTAAAAAATAAATCGGCGTGGTGCTACTCAAGTCTTCAACGATGAATGGGGGACTGCAAATTGTAACCGTTTAGACTTATATCCCCCCCCCCCCCCACCCTTCCCAAATAAAAACATCCATAACGAAGAGGATCGCTGCGGGCTGCAAGAATACTAAGTAAAATAAAACTAATGAAAAAAGCGACAATTTCCTTCAACGCGTGGCTGAAGTTTACTCACGCCAAAAGACTTCGCTCGATAACGATAATAAGAGGTTTGGTCACGCAGGCAGTAGGTTAATAAACGTCTACTGCGATGGCAACAAGGCCTTGGAAACTTTCCTTCCCTTGTTAAGAGTATGATTACCTCAAAACTCAGCCTTCCATCCCGCATTAAGGATAAGCAATCATTTTCCGGCAATAAGGATCTCATTGAAACGAAAGGTAGTTTACCCGAGGGATCTCCGAGTGCTGATGATATGAATTTCGGTCATTTTCTGATAGGAATATATTCCTTACATTTCTTTTAGTTTTTCATTCTCATAAGGGTGTAGCACGAAAGGATTAACACTGGACTTCACTTGAAGCCCTACAATCAAACAAAATGGTACATAAATCATGCTACTTTTAGGGAGACTTCCTGATTAAAGTTACCTCGCGTTGTTAATGCAGTAGTGTCTTCTTTGACTGGTCATAACCAGCTCCTTCTCGTAATTAAGAGTCTGAAATTTAGAAATAAACATATGACGGTCAGATGGTACTTCTCTCTATCTGCTGGAACGGCATATAAAAGCTGAGCCGGACGATGACTTTAAAAAGGATGGGGGGGTTGTGGACACGGAGAACGGTGTGGTGTGGCGAAAGCTAGATTTCATCTCATGTATCATGGCGAACACGCCTCTGTATAAGAATAAGTTTATTTGATTCAGGAAACATTGAAGATGGTAGAGAATTCCATATTCCGGAAAGGAATGAAATAAGACTATTCAACCGGTTGCGTTGAAGTTAGCTACTTCTACACCGTACCTGCAGAACTGAGATGACTGATAAGAACAAGGACACAGCAGTGTTGGGAAAAAAAAGGCATAGGAAGGCAACACTACGATGCAGCTGTACAGATTCCAATTTGAACGTCAAACCCTGTCATAAATGAGATGAACAGATTTTTTTATTATATCATCATAAAAGACTTTTGCGTGAAGATCCTATGTAGATGCGAGAACAATAACCCATCCAAAGACTGATAACTACTACAGTTACTCACAGTGTCATTTGAGGTTCATTAGGTTTGGTATTCTGACTTTGCTTCCGTTCTCCCTACCTTCAAGAGACGGATCATTCGCTTTCTTTACAATCAACTCCTCTCGTTCCTGTCAAGCTCAAGGTCCAATTAGTTTTTTGCACTACAATACTTACAGAGCCGCAGACACCAAGGCATTCCCTGATCAGTATGGAATTGTCATTGTCTTTGCAAATTCTGGTAACACAGCCAGGCAACAAGATTTTACTCGTGGCCATAACCTTTCTTATTCGGCAGACTATTGAATAAAAATATTCTCATTTTAATTGTCAAGAACCTAACCTTCTCAGTCTCATTCATCGATTACATTTTAGAAGAACATCACAAGGCCTCCATGACGACAGTGAAAAGCATATATTTTTCCTCAAACAAGAGGTGTTTCCAAGGAAAGGCAACACACCGGTCACGACCATATTCATTTTCAACTGTGCAACGGGGAAGAACCCATTGAACATCAGACTTCCACTATAGTATCCGCTTCATACGCCTACAAAGACTCATGAGCAACTCGCCAAACACCTGAACACAACCTCTGCCACCCATTCACCTTAATCGAATGCCCTTTCCTGACTTCTCGCATCTCTTCATTCACTCACAATAATAATGATCCTAAGGAAAAATGTTGCTCAGGATCCTAATGAATGATGAAAACTCTTAATTAACCAATTAGCGACATCTTGCACTGTTATTGGTAGTAAAAGCACGAAGAGTAAAAGTTTACCAAACATAGTAAAACACGCAACATGACACCAGCGAATGAGGACGTGATATATATATATATATATATATATATATATATATATATATATATATATATATATATACACACACACATATATATATATAGATATAAATATATATATATATATATATATATATATATATATATATATATATTATATATTCATATATATCCACAGATGACAAAGAAGTGACAGTGTGTAGGTCCCTACCGGTTTTCACTTCATTTCCAAGCTTTTGACGAAGGACTGACACATAATATTAGAAGTAATAAATATGTATACTACCCGAGACTGCACTGCCGAACATACAACCGTTTGGGACTGCAGATCCACACACAGGCGGGTGTCAAGGTAAGAGTGGCTTTCAAAACTCATTTGGCTAAAATTGACAATATATTCTCAAGGGACACTACCATAAACGTACTCACCGTAGGAGACTACAAATCCTCACCTGACAGGTGTCAGGGAAGCGCGGTTGGAAATCTCATTAGCACTCCTGCCTCCTTACTGCGTTTACGAATATGATAAACCTATTTCCATACATCTCTACTGCCTTCCTTAAAATTTAAACAATTTACAAATTCCTTTAGATATTAAAGGATAACGTTTATACATCCCTGGACTGATGTTCATAATATGGTTGCAACTTTCTTTTATAAAGCTAGATTCAATGATATTCCTTTCCAGTGCGTTTTTAGAATACACAATCCTTTTTGCACCTTCCCAGTTAATAGCATGATTGTTCTCACTAACATGTACAAAAATACCACTGTTTCCTTGTTCATATCTATATATGTAAACACAATAAGGGGGCAGCAGTGCTAATGAGATTTTCAACCCCGCCTCCCTGACACATGTCAAGCGTGGATTTGTGGTCTCCTACGGTGAGTGCGTTTATGGTAGTGTCCCTTAAGAGTATATTGTGAATTTTAACCAAATGAGCTTTGGAAGCCACTCCTACCGTGACACCCGCCTGTGGGTAGATCTGCAGTCGCAAACAGTTGTGTGTATGTTCGGCAGTACTGTCTCTGTAGTATATATATCAATGACTTCTAATACTATGTATCAGTCCTTTGTCAAAAGCTTGGAAATAAAGTCGAAACCGGTCAAGACCTAAACCCTGTCGCTTATTTGTCACTGTGATATATATATATATATATATATATATATATATATATATATATATATATATATTATATATATATATATATCATGTGTGTGTGTGTGTGTAATGAATACAATGAAACCAGCCTGATTTGACTTCTAGAAACGTTAAATCATTTAATACGTACACTGATTTCTTATATATTTTTTCCATTGTGCTAGGATCTAAAAACTGTTGTCGGGTGTAGGAACTTGCAAACGAATTAGCAATTAACACCACAATAAACAAAATTCATCGCAATCAAACTGTAACTAGAAATCCTATATTTATGTGACTTGTGTGTATGTGTGTGTGTGTGTGTGGAGAGAGAGAGAGAGAGAGAGAGAGAGAGAGAGAGAGAGAGAGAGGAGAGAGTATTACATTATACTGAGGCGTGCTACCTGTGTTCCTCCTTGCCAAAATTCAAAAGATATCAAAAGAAAACAATTACTATGGTCTTCTTCCACTTTCAAAAGTAAAACGGAGGAAATACCTTTGTAACTTAGTACCACATTATTTTTATGGACTTGTTAATTTTTTTAATAAGCTTGTTAAGTAGCCATTATTATCCAATGCATTCTTTTTTTTAACTTTCCAATTTTACGCGCCATTTTACTGAAGAGCGAAATAATTTCGTCAATCAGTAGGATGGGCAGGTGATTCTAATGGAAGTTGTGCCACCTGCACCAATAGTGATAGTGATAACAGTAGTAGTAGTAGTAGTAGTAGTAGGAAGAATAGTAGGAGTAGCAACCCCCAAAGAGAGACTCCTTTCCCTTGCCTCTTTTATGAGTAACAATCATCAGCGTCAGGTTTTACCGTGATAATTGAGAGTAATCAAGATTTTTATCGCCGTCAGCCTCCATGCTTTGGCCCGCCGCTCTCCTTACACTTAACACCGTTCCAACGTGGATGGTTTGCTAATTTACACATCTGCATGCATAATTCACACAGGTGCTGCGACTTCCATTCGAGCAGGAAGAACAGGAAGAGAAATGGGGGTGGAAGAGGGAGGGACGAGGATGATGCCAGTCCCTCTAATATAAAAAATATTTTCCCTTTTGCTCATTAAATGACTGTTTGAAGAAAAGTCAAGGGAATACACTAGCATATACACATGAATACTGTGTGCGCGTTTATACATGTATGTGTTAGGTTTATATACCCTGGAAAAAAAGCTTATGATAGAACTGATGCCTAAGTGACGTGGGGCGTGCTGAGAATGAAAGCAAAGAGCAAATTTGAATATGTAAACAGAGGAGTAACTTGTCTGATAAAAATATGTGCGTGAATCAAGGTGTGTTTACGCCATGCCATTTTAAAATTGCAATTGATAGTGATAACACAATTCAGGTTCGGACAAAGGGCAGCAAACTGTATAGATGCCTGTGTATGTGCTTCAACGCAAAAACACGGGAGAGAGAGAGAGAGAGAGTAAATAACGACATGCACAGAACAACACTAACGAACTTGTTGGCATAATAGCAGTTTTTTTATATATTGTTTTCGTACTCATTTAAAAAATGGAAATTTGAGATCAAATTCTGCTTCAAATATACTTATAAGATGAAACAATTCCAAGCATGTTTTACGGATGAAACGCTTGCCGCTACGATTTACTACACTAAAAAGGATATAAATCTTTCTTGGCATATGAAGACCCAGCTTGCAAGACAATAAAAAAGGGGTACTAATAATCCTAGAGATAGATCAATGTTTTTTACCAGAACATTTTAACATTTTTTACTTCTATAGAAACTATTTTACTTTAAGTAGCAAAAACCAACTTGTCTATAAATTAATCAGGATGATGGCAATAAAAACAGGAACACTAACAATGGCGATTACATCAACGAAGACAAGCTATAATAACAATAAAAATAACAATAACAATAAATATAGCACGCTATTCCCATATCTAACAGTACTTACACCTCAGCGCAACAGCTGCCTTACCACTTCACGATTTATCAGCAAAACAACCGCGTCAACAGACATATTGTTGCCTGTCGTTGTGTCTCGTTACCTCCCCCTCCCCCTCCACCATTTCTGGGATATGAAGGATTCGAAAATACCCCAATTTTCAGTGTCATATTACACGGCGCGGCACCTGAAAAGATTCTCAATTATAAATGATCGTATCTCCTCCTAACAATGTTGTTAAAGATCGAAATCTAAACGTCAATTGCGTTGTAAAGTGATTAGTAAACTGACATGCAAATTGAGAGAATGTGGCTCGGCGATGGAGAAGGTTGTATTCATGTACTGCATCTCTCTCTCTCTCTCTCTCTCTCTCTCTCTCTCTCTCTCTCACTCTGGAGTGACAGCCAGGGCACTCGGTAGGAGTGACTTTTATTTAATATTTCTTGGTGACTGAAAATAATTCTCAGAGTAGTATTTGTTTAATTCCGATTTTACACAAGAAAACAACAAATTTCCCAAGATTCACTTTAATTAAATAATAAAAAATGTGACCACATTTCTTTTTTGTTTTTGCTTCTTCTCTTAATAAGCCAGGGATCAATCTCAGTCTATCGTTGTTTTCAAACCAGGTAACGATTCGACAAATTCGAAGCTCCACCTTTAAAATCTTCGAAGTTCTACGAGGTCGCACTCCAGAGATCGTTAATCACAATACTTCAATTAACCTATCACGACGAATAAGATTATATCATTAGACGTTATCGTTAAGACAATTTCACTTGAATACAGTTTAACTTTTTCAGTTAATAGTATATTACAATAAGTATATTTTGCATCTCAGAGTAAAAACAGGTGATGGATTCAGCCAAATAAGTAAAAATGTTTTCGAGGATGTAAGAGGGAAATGAATACAGGTCGGGATGATGCTTCATTCTCAAAACTTAATTATCACTTGTTCTAACAAAGAGACAGACAATTGTTAGTTCTAACAAAGAGACAGAGTCCAAAAACGAAAGACCGCTACCTTTCATGATAAAAGGCATCTAGCGAAAATAATGCTAGAATTTGGTATTAAAAGTGACCTGAGAGTTTGAAAATGGAGGGTAAGGTGAAAATGATCAAGAGGAATACAAAATGCATACCTTTACATTAGCCTGTGACCTTTAAATATGGGTCAAGGAAAAAGTATCAATGGCAATTAACCAGCTGCACTGAAAGAATGTTCCTAAAAATAATCAACACGATGATAAAATACTGTCCTTTATATTAACACCATAAAAAGAATAGTAGCAATCTTTCATTGTGTGTGTGTGTGTGTCTGTGTATGTGTAAACAGTATTTAACAATTTGCCGTTATAGGCTAAAATGAAATTTTATATTTCAAGCATTTCACTGGAGAGTCGAATCTCACAAAGTCTTTTCAGAAAAATAATGCATATAGCATGATTGGCATTTTGCTAAATTGGGCAATATCTTTTTTATTATCAGTATTTTTTTTCTAAAGCACAATTAGTTCAACTGTTACCCTTGGACAACACCAGTCTGATTGATTCTTTCGGTAGGGTAACTCTTCTATATATATATATATATATATATATATATATATATATAATATATATATATATATATATATACTATGTTTATATAAATTATATATATATATATATATATATATATATATATATATATATATATATATATATATATATATATATATATATATGTATATATATATATATTATATATATATATATATATAATATTATATATATATATATATATATATATATATATATATATATATAAATATCATATTTATACTCATACATTCATACTTCCAAAATACGATGACACAGCAAACAGCTTAAAATAATTTTTCAAGAAAACCTTGAAATAATTTCTTACCAGTAACCAGTTTCATCTTCAACGGGGTGGCTTCACATAAAAGCAAAGCAACTGTCACTGCCACTTTCAACTTGCGCGGTTAAATGCCAGACAAACCCAGTAACAAACAAAAACCCCCATAGGGCAGAATGACGTCCCTGTACCTTCCTGATAATTAAATGGTCTCTGCTGCAATTTTAGAGAACCTTTATTTCCTCAATGGAGCACAGAAAGAAAATAAGCCCTTCCTGAAGAAGAATGGAAAAAAATGGTGAGAGGTTGGATGTCTTTTATACGACGGTACAATAACAATTGAGCGGTCACTCACACCCTCCATAATGACATGTAAGAACCCAGTATCAAATTTCGGTTGCCTTAGCCCCTTTGTCGTTGCGGAACGTCTGCATAAACCCGGATGACGAGGGCTTCGGAACATTCGCCGATAGTGAAAATAATGCTTTGCTCTCAGGTCCCTCAATGATATGGAAGTTGAATGGGCGATTGAAATCATACGTTGATATGACCGAAACGTTTACTGCATGCAAATTGTACCGTTAACCATAAAATCGCATAAGGAGCGTGAAGTAGGAAACATTTTGGAGGCACCGAAAAACATAATTAAATACAGGCAAAATTTAGTTTCTCACAAATAATTGTGCAATACCTTAAAATTCATTAAGACCTGCCATCGTTGACATCATAATGTCTTGGTTGAAAAGCGGTTTTTTATTACCTACCACCTATACTTAAATTAGCTGTTCATCTTCCAAATTCCATGCAAAACCATGACTGAACAGATAAAAGTCAAATTGCAAATGCAATTACAAGGCAAATTCAAGAAGTAGTTACCACAACGAAAGTAGAACACCGAGGAGATTATTAATAAAAAAAAAACACACCACAAACATGTTGGCTTATTTAGGTAGTCATATAAGGAAAAAAAACAAGTTTAACTATCAATATTCAAAATCCAAATCAAGGTAATACTTTCCTAGTTGGTAATATTCTTTGAACTAAAAAGTAATGAATTTCTAAGAAAAAAAAAGACAGAATTAGGATAAATAAAATCCTAAAAATGATCGAACCGTATCATTTATTTCAATACACAAAATGTTCCTTTTATTTGTTAAGCATAATTATACTGCCCTTTACAGATAAGGGCAAACGTCCATAGGGTCAAATCCAGGTCTCTCAACCTTTCATCATTGTATACACACATGCTTACAATTTTAATCAATCATTTTGTGCTTTAGGAATTCACTAGCATCTTCTTCATTCCGAGTCATAAGAACGAGTTCCCTAAATTTGCAGCCCTACGGTCGAAAACAGAAGTTTATTTTCCTAGCATTATTCCAGTCGTTTTCCTTCTTTCTCGGCTTTCGTTAAGTACATGAACTAACAAAAGCAAACTACACATATCAGAAAAAGAATTAAGTTTAATAAAGGACTACGATTAAAATGATAATAAAACGATTTTACTGCATACATATGTCATTACGTTTGGGGCTGATCTCAGGTGAGGAACAGCTGTCTTGGATTTTGGCTCCTCGGCGACAAAGGATCAGACTAAACTAACATAAATACTCAGCTACAACCGGTAAAAGTATAATTCTCTTTTCAGGCAAATATATGAAAAATGGCATAAAAAAAACTGGTCCCAAAGTTGTATAATAACAAGATGTAATGAAATTCGCAGAAAAAAAATTTAACTACCGATGGAAAGTCTAAGTCTAGGAGTAAGTACTCTTGACCCCACTCTCCAGAGCCAAGTGTTCCAAGGAGATTTCAAATAAATAAGTAAGATCTACATTGAGTCTTAGCCTCTCCTTAGTTAATCCAGTTCCTCAGTTAATCCTCATCTTAAGATCAACTTCAAATTAAATGCCTTTGTATTCATTAATATAGTTTTATATTTATAATATCTTTTTTTTTCCTGTTATATGTAGTTTGCTTGAGTGTGGCTTTGAGCACAAGTGGAAAATCTTGCTCTCCTAATGTTTCACTTTCCTCATGGTCATATGCTCCTTGTATCACGTTTTAATTCTCGTAATGGTTATTACACATACAAGTGTAATCCTTTGTACACATGCATATACAAACCTCCATACTTTTATCCTCAAATAAAAACTATCAAATACGAGCATTCTAGTAAGTATTTGTGTATGAGAGAGAGAGAGAGACCTTACAGACCTTACAGACCTTACATCTTGTTCGGGTTGCCCCAGGTCCCTCAGTGTGAGGCACCTCTAATGTCTACCAGAGAGTTGCTAGTACATCTTCCGGTATATTTTGCATCTTCCAATCTTGGATGGTCTGGGATGCAGTTTAGATATTTGTCGAGCTTATTCTTAAACACATCTACGCTCACTCCTGATATATTCCTCAGATGAGCTGGCAACGCATTGAATAGACGCTGCATTATCGATGCTGGTGCGTAGTGGATTAATGTCCTGTGTGCTTTCCTTATTTTTCCTGGTATAGTTTTGGGCACTATTAATCTAACTCTGCTTGCTCTTCCTGATATTTTTAGTTCCATGATATTTTCTGCTATTCCTTCTATCTGTTTCCATGCCTGAATTATCATGTAGCGTTCTCTTCTCCTTTCTAGACTATATAATTTTAAGAATTGTAGTCTTTCCAGTAGTCAAGGTCTTTAACTTCTTCTATTCTAGCTGTAAAGGACCTTTGTACACTCTCTATTTGTGCAATATCCTTTTGATACTGTGGGTACCATATCATATTGCAATATTCAAGTGGACTACGAACATATGTTTTATAAAGCATAATCATGTGTTCAGCTTTTCTTGTTTTGAAGTGCCGTAACAACATTCCCATTTTTGCTTTACATTTTGCCAACAGAGTTGCTATTTGATCATTGCATAACATGTTCCTATTCATCATCACACCAAGGTCTTTAACTGCTTCCTTATTTGTGATTGTCTCATTATTAGGTCCCTTATATGCATATAGCTTTCTTTCTCTGTCTCCATAATTTATTGATTCAAATTTATCAGAGTTAAATACCATCCTATTTACCTCTGCCCAATCATATACTTTGTTAAGGTCTCTTTGTAGAGCGTTCCTATCTTCATCACAAGTAATTTCTCTACTTATTCTTGTGTCATCTGCGAAACTACTCACTACCGAATCCTTAACATTATTGTCTATGTCTTCAATCATAATAACAAACAGTATTGCAGCTAACACCGTACCTTGCGGCACACCGGATATTACCTTGGCTTCATCCGATTTCTCGTCGTTTGCAATAACTATCTGTTTTCTGTTGTGTAAAAATTCTTTTAACCATCTTCCTACTTTATCCACGATATTGTGTTTTCTAATTTTCTTCGCTAATATATTATGGTCTACTTTATCAAAAGCTTTTGCAAAGTCTAAATAAACCACATCTGTTTCATTTCCGCTTTTCATATTTTTGAATATGTTCTCACGGTGGACTAACAGTTGGGTTTGTGTACTTTTTCCGGGTACGAAACCATGTTGTCCTTTATTAAACAAATTATTTTTTTATTAAATGTTTCATAATATTTTTCTTCATTACCCTTTCATACACTTTCATAATATGTGATGTTAGACTCACAGGCCTATAATTACTTGCCTCTAGTCTTGATCCACTTTTGAAAGTAGGGGTAATATATGCTAATTTGTGCTCATCATAAATCTTGCCTGTATCTACACTTTGTCTTAATAATATTGCAAGTGGCTTTGCGATAGAATGAACTACTTTCTTTAACAAAATAGCAGGAATTCCATCAGGCCCTGCAGCAGCTCCATTTTTAATTTCATTAATAGCCTGCACAATATCAGCTTCATTAATATCTATGTCAGCTAAATATTCACTATTTTTCGTCCCTTACTTCTATATCATTATCTTCATTA
>NC_087200.1:129460424-129550424 GCF_015104395.2 Macrobrachium nipponense
GTCATAATGAACAAACCAACAAAATATGTTAATAAATACAAAAACACTTCGATCATTAGTCTAACTCCCAAAATAAGTTTCCTAAGAAATTACAGTCTGCTTTATAGGTCACAATCAGATTGAAAAGATGTAGGGAATAGATGGTAATTTTCTATAACATAGTAGACAAGCTTAATTTGATAACTGCTATATCCAATGTCATGCAATTTTTATTTATCGGCTATCTACCTATTTACTGAAAAAAAAAATAGCCGGTACCGTATTTTGGCTTTAAACCTTCACCAATAATTATCGTCAGAATGATTACTTCATGAGGCTCCACCCACTTTCGCCTCGTTATAAATCAGGATAACACTGAAGGCTATCATGGGCATTGTTGGATTAGAAAATTTAAGTTTTGGCTATAAAAACTCATTTCTCGAGTAGTTGTAAGAAGTGCTAAATGATCCTCAAGGATCCCAGCAGTTGGCCTAAACGTTTAATTCATGTATATTACTGCTATACTGTTGCGGCACTACTGCTACAGTAGTATTACTACGCTAGCACAGATAACCCACCCACATCTATGTATCGTTCCGCCATTCATAAAGTCTTTGAGTTTCAGAGCCGATGGAACAAGGTGAATGGGTATCTGTCTAGTGGATGGGCGGAGCAACATTTCGTCAAAAGGTGTTCACTTTGCTTACGTAATGAATGTTTTTCGACTCTTGGCTCTTGATCATTGGCCATGGCGTCGGCTAGATCATTTTTACTCTATAAAAATTAAAACTATCGGGTTTAGGTTATTGATAATGCTGACAAAATTTGTGTATGGTTGTAAAATATACATATGTCAACTTTCAGATACATCCGATGCTTTGACAAGGAGCAAAGTCCAAAAAACCGTGTTACTGAGGCCCTGAATCTCATAGTAAGTTCCCATATTCAAATAAGCCAGATCCGCCTGGAGATAGACAGAAAAAGACATCCACATTAAAAAACAAAATAAATCAAAATGACATAAATCAAAAGGTTAAACGGAATAGGACATCTCTAAAACAAATATTTAAAATACAAAGAAAAGCCACACTTGGGCTTAAAAGTAAGTATACTTACCCATTCAAGCACTAAGCACACTAATTAAAAATACGATCAAAGGAGCCATCTTGGCCCTTTGCCGACTTCGTATAGTTCTCTATCTTAGGTATCCTACCCTCCCATTACGTTGGGGAATAGTTCGCATGTACGCAAGCTCGAATTCACTCACAATACACTCCAAACCAATGACGTCACCAATTCGTCACACATGACGTCAAATACAGATCATAGTCACACCTATCAATCTACCCAAAACCAGATTCTAAAAGCATTATCTGTTTTCACTCATACATGGGTACAGGACGTGGTCTGTTCTGCTAAGGCAGCGACCTTCGACATCGCGCCACCCAAGGAAGTTGCGTCAACATTTTCGAAGCTGAGCTTTGTCACTTTAGATAACTATTTCTACAGAGGGTCAAAATGATGACTTCTACGTTTCAAGGATCTCATACTCATCACATCCTCTCATCAACCCGTCATTTAAAAAAAAAAGAAAAAAAAAAAGAGACAATTCAAAGATACGAATCATTTCACACACACACAAACAACACACCACATACACACACACCACACACACACACCACACACACACACACACACATATATATATATATATATATATATATATATATATATATATATATATATATATATATATATAGCAGAACAGACCACGCCCTATACCCATGCGTGAGTGAAAACAGATATGCGTTTTAGAATCTGGTTTTGGGTAGATTTATAGGGGTGACTATGATCTGTATTTGACGTCATGAACTTGTGACGAATTGGTGACGTCATTGGTTGCGAGTGTATTGTGAGTGAATTCGTGCTTGCGTACGTGCGAACTATTCCCCAACATAATGAGAGGGTAAGATACCTAAGATAGAGAACTATACGAAGTCGGCAAAGGGCCAAGATGGCTCCTTTGATCGTATTGTTAATTATATATATATATATTATATATATATACTATATAATATATATATACATTATATATATATTATATATAATATCTATATATATTATCATATATATATATATATAATATTATAAATATATTTGTCTGTGTGTATGTGTAAAATGTGTGTGAGCGCAGAAGTTGGTTATAATTACTATAAAATCAGGCATTTATGGGATGCAGGACAGGAAGATCTAGATAGTTTTGAAAAGATGAAGTGAAAAAGTTACTACGGATGTACGCA
Organism: Macrobrachium nipponense; assembly: GCF_015104395.2. NCBI lineage: Eukaryota > Metazoa > Arthropoda > Malacostraca > Decapoda > Palaemonidae > Macrobrachium > Macrobrachium nipponense. The sequence goes on from NC_087200.1 coordinate 129,462,704, forward strand.
CAATGGTGCAATGGTCATTGCTATATTCATAATTTGCTAGTACAGAGAAGGTTCATCAGTAATGCATCAATTCCAAAGATTCAACACCGCCATTCAAACACCTCCACTATGGCCTCCGAAGCAATTCTTTTCTCATGCTACCATCACCAAATAAACTGATTCCATCCATCCACGACCACCACATCAACTATCATTGCTTCATTTTCCTGTTTACCATTTACCCTAATGACCTTAATCTTTTCTTTCACATATACTCTCAATTTTATATTCTTGCAAAGTATTCCACCAGTATTTGCATTTTCTGCTATTCTAAGCCCTAAGTATACTAATTCCAGCTTGTATATATACTATATACATATAACTACAAATATATATAATATACATATATATATATATATATATATATATATGCATGTATCTGTGTGTGTATATATATATGTATGTATGTTATATATATATATATATATATATATATATATATTATATATAATATATATATATATATATATAGATAGACTACACAAATGCCCTTTAATATCCAATTCGCTCTACCTCGAACCAGCACCCAGCGGACAGGAGAAATCAGGACTTCAGTGGCCAGTCGATAACGTCGATATATATATATATATATATATATATATATATATATATATATATATATATATATATTATATATATATATAAATAGTATATATATATATAATACGTATATATGTGTGTGTATGAGCATTATTTGTATATATACATATGTATATAAGCAGAATTCAGTATCTGAAACGAAAGCAAAAACAACAGCATTCAATACATTTAATTTGTATAAAATTCTAATCTCAAAATTTCAACTCATAACTTGTAAATTCTAAAGTGCAAGAAAGTAAGTCAATGCGAGGTGAAGTGATGTACTAAAACAACTAATTTATGATTTATTGAACCATGTATTCCTATCATGATGGTCAACATCCTTAACTGGGTGTGGCCGACTTTCACGTTTCCTATACTGAATAGTGAAAACACTAATAAACTTGTTAACATACCAAAATGACATTACTTAGTGAAACTTTTCTCCCGTTTTCTATGTATGATACTTAAAGAGATATACCATTCTATCTTTTCCGAGAAAGACTCGCACTAGAAATAAGACAAATATGAGAGGCACAGAACTCATAGTAAATGTAACTATAAAGTTGATGTAAATGTAACTATAAAGTTGGTAAGATTCTTCTAGTTAACGAAAAAACGAAATTACACCATCCACGAAGTCTGGATCCTACGGTAAATTATCGGACAATGCATGAAAAATTGAAGTAAATGATACTTAGGGAAGATTAATTCATCTTGTATGAGATGGTTTACAAAGTAAACATTCATTCATATAGATTTTTTTTTCGAAGTGAGTTGCCGTCAGGGTACTATCCCGGTTGCTAGTCCGATGATAACACCAATAACCACTTATAGATAGGCCGACCGGCGTGCGGCAATCCGGGGTCTTACCTTTAAGGGTTTTACACTGAGGTACAGACATACGATCATGAAGGTTTGTATGCCGGCATATCCTGTTCTTATACCCATAATTAAAAGTTTAACGACTTCGTTTTCAAAAACTATGCTGGCGCTGTCCTTGCTAATAGAGATGAATCGTAAATCTTCCAAATCAACAGTTTGTTCTCACATGAACTATATAAACAAAGTAAAAATAGTATAGGGTATGAGATATGAAAAAAGAACACTAAAATCAAGTATATATATATATGAAAATTAGTTACATGTCAGGAAACTAACAAGGAATGATGCAGTAATATCAAAACGTGAATAACCATGTTAATACAGAAAATCATAGAAAACAGTAAAATGTTAAAGAAACAATAAAAAAAAACATTCATAATGAATGACAATTATTAACTGGAAATTTCAAAAATTAAGAGCATAATTTTTGGAGGCAATAACTGTTGAGAACTGTTTATTTCAACTTCCTAGATTGCACTATATTTAACTAAAAACATTCTCTCCGCATCGGCATATAACGTTAACAATGTAAAAGATTATAAGATAAAACGAATTAACTGTAAGTAAAAAAAAATGAATAAACAAGATAAAATTGAACGTCCAAAAAAATTAATAAACCCAGAAAATGAATATGCACTTTGGAACCATCAGCCAAAGACGGGAGAACTTGTTTCATTTATTAAGTTCTCAAGCTTATCGGCAGTATCGCCAGTTGAACACTGAAACGGAGAGGCTGTGATTCAACCACGAGTTGGTTTATGCAAGATAGATGGGTTCTTTCCATTATGCATTCTGACAGAGAGAGAGAGAGAGAGAGAGAGAGAGAGAGAGAGAGAGAGAGAGAGAGAGAGAGTTATCTTTACGATCTGGCAACACTGACTCAACCGACCGCCATAATTCATTTCGACAACACCTCGGCAACTTGATCGCCCCGCGACCGCTTTTCTTAGGTCAAAAGGTCGCCTTACACCTTAGTTACAGATTGCCCGCTTCAGCAAGGGTAAGAATCGGATTTGGCATTCTAATCTTGAACACACAATCGCTAGAAATTACATAATATATATATATATATATATATATATATATATATATATATATATATATATATATATATATAATATTTACCGCTGAGGAATAGCCTTACTGTCATATATATATATATATATATATATATATATATATATATATATATATATATCAATTCAAGCTACAAATGTCCTTTAATATCTAAATTCACTTTACCTCCCAAAATGATATATTTCATATATGTACGAAGGGGAATTTAGATATTAAAGGACATTTGTAGCTTGAATTGATATATAAATGGATCACGGTTCGATGTGATAATTATTCATATATATATATATATATATATATATATATATATATATATTATATATATATATATATAGAGAGAGAGAGAGAGAGAGAGAGAGAGAGAGAGAGAGAGAGAGAGAGAGAGAGAGAGAGAACGTTTGTATTCTTAAAATACAATGAGAGAGAGAGAGAGAGAGAGAGAGAGAGAGAGAGAGAGAGAGAGAGAGAGAGAGGCGAGTTAATCGGATCTGAGCCTCACAACCAATCAATCAGCCCCAAAGCCGAGATGCAAATCTGATGCCAAGATTTTAATTCTTCGCGAATTAAAAACCACGAAAAGATTCCGGATGAATCACTTAAGTGTACAGGTATAAGCGAGAATGACGGAGAACATTTCCTCTTTCGAAAAGGATTAGTTTTATCAGATCCACTCCCAGACCCACATATGCTAAGAACATATTTCAAGAAATTTTGTCTCTAAATAACGTGACCTTTTGAAACAATCTGTACGACGAAGAATCGTGGAGAAATTCGTTCTAAACTGTCACAAGCGACCTTTAAAGGATTTTAAATATGAAATATATATTAGCATAATGACTTTTAATATTAATAGCTTAGCACATACATACTTAGAGAAACAAGAGAATTCGTTTGTATCTAACATACTTTCTCCTTATACGTCATTTACGCATTGAAAATATAAGAAATTTTATCCATTAGGGACGGCGTGCATGCAAGCTATACATAAATGTTTATGTATAATATACATATGGTGTATGTATGTATAGCTTAAATATGTTTATACACTTTTTAAACTGTAGTTACCACATGGATTTGACGTACTGGTATTCATGTAGAACACTTAACAATATCAGAAGGCTGTTTATCATACGTTTGTTAATTTGGGTACATATATACAAAAACTTCTTTTAAGATTTACGGAAGAATTTTATATACGAATTCAGATATCATTGTTGATTACATGTAACGCGAAATCCCAGGCAACAGGAAGTAAATTATGAATTTTGTATATGTGAGCGATATGACAATAGATTCATTGCCATTATATGAGCTCTCAAAACGGATTGCCTACGAACTATCTCCTCACTCAGACAAGATTTCACATTTTTGTGTTAAAAACAACGTAGATTTCATGGAGACTTTTGAGAACTATAATGTCTCTATCAATTATAAATTATTCGTTTTTTAATGTAATCTCTATTTCCCAAACACCCTGATGACCTGTTTTACAGCCAGCAGTCTGAAAATGTATAAAACGTAAATATATAAAAGACCTTGGTAAAACTCCATATTCACATTTTCCCTTCTCCGGATTCACTAGCATTTCAGCCACCCGTTATCAGTAATTATGTATATATATATATATATATATATATATATATATATTATATATATTATTATCCTATATATATATATATATGTGTGTGTGTGGTGTGTGTGTGTGTGTGTAGCCAATATATATATATATATATATATATATATATATATATATATATATATATATATATATATATATATACATAAAGAGAGAGAGAGAGAGAGAGAGAATTGGATAACTTAAGAAAAATACGGTCAACCACCATAAGACTTGGCCAGAAGTTACGAGTCGACCTGATAACGAGCCAACCTAGGTATGAGATGACCTGGGTGCAACCTAAATTATTATCAGTGATCTAATGAGATAAACGCCTTACCTATCTTAAGTAGTCAAATAACCCCTCCAGGGGCCCCCCCAATCCTACATTCATTGTTAACTTCTTTCCTTCTCCTGGAAAACTTAAATAATTTCCATAAGCTTTTGTTCAAATAAACGGTTGATGTACTATTCGAAGTTTGGTCAGGGTCTAGGCTACATAAGGGTAGTAAGTAGTCCGTCCTTTCGACTTTGGTTAAAAAAAAAGATTATATATAAAAATAATAATAATAATAATAATAATAATAATTAACTAATAATTATTATTATTAGTTATTATTTTAGTATTATGATTATATTATATTATTTATTATTATTATTATTATTATAAAATAAATTTAAAAAAAAACATGACTACCAAATTGCAAGTAATTTTATCAGTGCCATGAAAATTACCCGGTCTTTCTTTAAAACGTTGAAACGGGTAACGTTTGAGTAACTCCACGTATGTACATGCATAGTTATGTTTGGCAAGATCACCGCCTGCCCAGGCCCCACGACGTTCCCTCTTTCTTCTCCATAATGTTCCTCGTTTTATGGAGGTCATCTAACCTCTTGCATTGTCGTCGACTAGACAGCACAGAGAGAGCTTTGCCACTTGCCGTTTAGCTCCCATAAACCAACAATGATATCGGCCAGAGCCATCAGCCAGTTGCGTCAATAATGAACTGAACATTGCGCATGCGCCTGTTGATCATGATGATCCAAATCGGATCGTGTGGCGGCGAGATACGACCACTTCAGTTATCTATATATTGGTAAAGACCATATATATTTCAGGAATGGATGGATACATCGGAGTTGGGGAGGAAGGGCGGGAGGAGGAGAAGGGGGGAGATCGAGAATGCCACTGTACATTTAATGAGCACGACATAATTTTTGGATTGTACGCTGTCTCGCGGTCATACATTCACACATAAAATATCGAAGGAAAAAGCAATGGCCGTAGTTTGTCCCGTGATACTAAAAATAAGCTAAGCCGATTCTTATGTAAACGAGTCTGGTTATCAGGGAGTGCAAACGAGGCATTAAATATCGTTGTTATCACGATCTGTTGCTTCAATGGCAGGCTGCAAATGGAAAATTTGGGAAACAGATTTCTCAAAGGTTTTGTTTTAAAACCATGCTTTTATGATGATATATACTATCATGGAATGAACTTGACGAATGAAACGTTTTATGATTATGACAGAAGCAACGCATGTTAAGATACATAGAGAGAAAAGTAGCTGCTGGTTGGTGCAAAAGTGAGTCTAACTTTATTTCCCAGGTATCCCCGCAGTATCCAAAAGAGTGAGGCTGCAACTTACTTTTAAGCTGATTTTATTTCCATATGCTGCGCCAAAGAAAGGCCAATTTATGTTCAGAAAGGCCAATTATGACATCTCATTGGCTGGGAAGCTAGCCTATTTCACCCGATTTTTCTGGCAGAGAGAGAGAGAGAGAGAGAGAGTATATGTCACTACCCCATACTTCCGATACTTGCGTGCAAAGCTTACAAAAGCAACCACGACTCATTGCTGCTAAGAAAGATCAATTCAAGATATCTTATTGTTTGGGATGCCTACCTTTTACAGACGACTATTGCATCACACAGACACACACAGACACACACACAAAGCTCCGATTTACATATCATTTCAATTTACTACCTTTATCTGCATCCAAAGTGTTCAAAAGCAAGCTAAGAAGTACCATTTCAAGATGCCTTAACTTTCAGGTAGCCAGTAGTTTTTAGATAACAGTCGGGGAACAGAGAATTATCACCTATATTCCTTAAGTAATCCTTGAAGAATATATTTTGTAAATGTCTTGTCTTTCTCCCCGCCCTCCACCCACATCGTTATGTAGACATAAGGTCCAATACCTAGATCTATTCCTTCAGCTTTTCACCCTCTAGTTCTTCTCTTACAATAATCTAGATGGGATCTGTAGAGGGAAGCAGTCTAATTTGTAGCGTGAAGATCTCGTACAAGACTCTTGCTTTGTCGAGAGGTCAAATGGTCCAATAGATTAATGTTTTTCCCAGATTTTCATCTTTTAGAATCCGTAAAAAAACTTAGGAAATGAGTCTACCGGAGGGAAGAACTTGGAAGTCTTGTTTTTTTTTTTTTTTTCTAGTAAGCTAATACTTTCGGTGAAGATTTTTCTGTATAGGGTCTGCGCCAGGTGAACAAATAGTTCTACATCTAGACGTTTTTTTTTTTTCAGAATTTTTACTTCTGATCCTTAAAAATAAATCTGGAAGGTGAATCCTGCAGAGGAAAGATCTCTAGCTTCTTCTGCTATGCTATGTCCTAGGTGAAGATTTTCTTGTACAAAACCTACATCATGCAGGCAAATCTTCTATTATCAAGATGTTATCTTTCAGTTTTTGGTGCCTTGTATCTCCGATATAATAATTTAGAAGACCGACCCTACTGAAGTAGGAGCGAAGGTTTTTCATAAAAGATTCCTATCACATCCATGTCTTTAACCCTAGTCCTTACTTATCCACTTTCTCCTAATAGATGCTTCTTATTTCTTTCTTAACCAACTCGTCTCTCTTTATATGCATTTGCCAAAACACTTTAAACCCTTTGCTCAACCAAGAAGTGATCAGATATACCTCCAACTACTCCTTATCATAAATACTTTAAAAAAGTTATCTTCCATCTACTCCGTACTAATAAATATTCAGACAAAACTGCTTTCTTTATCATTTTATCTTCCAGAATGCTACATATAAATGTTCTTTGGAAATCATGTATTTACATCCTTGAAGCCTCTTTCCAAGTACATTTCCACAAGAATCTTTCCATTATTATTTGCTTCAAGAACACCATCTCTGTCAAAAAAAGACCTTTCCTCCCTTATATAAGTATGTATGTATGTATGTATGTATGTATGTATGTATGTATGTATGTATGTAGGTATGTATATATATATATATATATATATATATATATATATATATATACATCGAGCTACAAATGTCCTTTGATATCTAATTCGCTCTACCTCAATTTATGTTAACCGAAGGGGAATTTTTTAGTCGATAAGAAATTTGTCGACTCACGGGCGCGAACCATCGAACCCAACAAATTCAAGACGCTCAGTGAGGGTTTAAAGCTTCACTGTGCTTCTTAAATTTATTGGGGTCGATGGTTCGCGCCCGTCAGCCGACAAATTTCTTATCGACTAAAAAATTCCCCTTCGATTAACATATATGGAAATATATTAATTTCGAGGTAGAGCGAACTAGATATCAAAGGACATTTGTAGCTCAATGTATGTATATGAATCACGGTAATGTGATATGACTCATATATATATATATATATTATATATATATATATATATATATATATAATATATATATATATATATATATATATATATATCTAGATATGAAAAAGAATGAGTTACAGTCCCTTGTAATTGTGTCTGACAGGTTTGATGGACATGGAAGGATGGTTGTGCTAGGTAATATAATTACAAAGGAGGCAGAATAAAGGAGGAGGGTTTTTTCGACAGAGATAGTGTTCTTGAAGTGAATAATAATGGAAGGATTATTGTGGAAATGTGCTTGGAAAGAAGCTTCATTGATGGAAATATATGATTTCCAAAAAACATTTATATGTGGGCTTCTGGAAGAGAATATTATAAAGGAAGCAGTTCGTTTGAACATATATTACTAAAGAATAGATTGAAAAGAAATTTCAACGATGTATTTATGATAAGGAGTAGTAGGAGGTATATCTTATATCTTATCATTTCTTGGTTCAGCTACATTGGATATATATATATATATACACATATGTATACACACACACACACACATATATATATATATATATATATATATATATATATATATATATATATATTATATATATATATATATATAAATATATATATATATATATATAATATATATGTAATGTTAGTTAGGAAAATTAAGATAGATATAGAAAAAGAGACAGAAAAATCCACTGATAGACAGATGGATAGACAGAGAGAGAGAAAAAAAAAGAATAATGGTGTGAAGGGGAGAGAGAGAGAGAGAGAGAGAGAGAGAGAGAGAGAGAGAGAGAGAGAGAGAGAGAGAGAGAGAAAGTTGCGTGAAGCAACAGAGGTGTTTCTCATAATAACCAAACAAGTGAAGTGTTTATTGTACAGGCGGCAATTAAATAAATGCATTCGCTGCTTTATGCTAATGTGAATGAAGTAACCTTTAACCTCACACCATGACCCGGATAGTTCCGATGACGTCATTAAGAAGGTGTTGAATTAATCACACCCAAACAGGGTGTGACAATGGACTGACCAACCAATGAAGAAGACCAGAAGGCGGCAACAGAAAAAGGACCCTCCTAAGAGGAGGAGACATCACTTTGGAAGATGTTTACTAAGAAGCAGAGAGAGCAGAGAAACAACAGAACATCCATAGGGTGAAGGTGCGTGCCTTAACAGCCGTGGGCTTCAAGCATCAACACTTCGCCCCAACACCTCAGTACAATCTCAATTTATATGGTTTGTTATACTTGTGTATGTATCGCTAGTGTGAATGAAGTAAGAAAAACTTCGTTGTCTTTCTAAGCATCCTGAGACATGAAAGGAATCCAGAGAAGCTACAATCTACAATCAAATATAAAGAGACTACAATACACTGGTGGCCTACAAATAAATAGAGAAGAAAGAATAATAAAGCCATTACAAAGGTAACAAATGAAAAGGAACAAATATAAAAAGTTCCTTACGAATGGTGTCAGCGGTGGGATCCCAAGAAGGACATAACAAGAACGTGTGAAACATACAAGAATAACAAAGAATAACAAAGGACAAATCATAACAGAAGGTGAAGTGCCAGCTCAAGAATTTGGAAACGAAGGCGAATCATAACAAGTGAAAGGCGAATTATAACAGATGGCGAGGACAACGACAGAAAACATTCCCTCTTACAAACGTCAACATTTACAGAAGCTGAAAATATAGCAGCGGGTAGCGAAATAGAATTTATAAGCATTATCGCTTAAGAAATTCCACGGTTAAGAAAATATCCCACGAAGATTGAACAACAATCCACGACAATAATAGAAGATTAAACAACGACTTCAAGAACGTGAGACGGCAAACGTAACGTAAGCAGCGGCGACGGCAGCAGTACCTTCAATCATTTTTCTCTCTCATAGTTGAGTAAATCGAGAAAGATATACAGGAAGCGAGATGAGTAAGATTCACTCTTACGACAAAAATACCCCATCAGAGTGTTAGTTGTTATCGTCACACACAAGCACATCTCTATACACAATCTGCTAAGACGGATGAGTACATTTTGCATGTACGACAAAAATTACCACCGAACGGATGAGTACATTTCACATGTACGACAAAAATTCCAATAAAAATCATCATTGTTGAATCAAAGAACACGAATCCCTGATGGCGGACGGTGTTATCAAACAGTCGAACCCAAGAAACAACGAATCAAGAGGTAGGACAGCCATAGTCAAGATTTAACAAGAAGCCGTATCCTGTGGCACTACTACAGTGAACTCCAGTGTTGGTCGCGGAACGAAAAAGTGAAGCATTCAAAAGAAAAAGTGATAACGAACAACAGTTACGACCGAACAACAGAAAAGTAAGTCGAGGAAATTTTTTTTATTCTCTCTCTCTCTCAAAGAAGGTATAAAGATTTTATATTCTCTCTCTCAATTTTTTTTTATTATTTTAATAAGATGTTTAATAGATAGACATTTACTATTGGCAAGATTCTTTTGATAAATTGTTGTTGATAGATGATTAACAGATAGGTATATTTAGTACTATGCAAAAATCTTTTGATGAATTGTTGAATTCTGTTAGGAATAGCCCATACAATTTAAGACCAACACCAGACAGACGTAGCCATATTCAAGTGCCAAATTCACGAATAACATTAACTCAAGAAAATACTAATACTACTAACACAAATACTAATAACAACAATAATAATAATACTAATAATAGTAACACATTTCAATTTAGAAAAATGGCGCAAGCAGCAATCATGACGCAAGCCACTAGTTTTTGTGGAATAGTAGATAGTTCAAATCCTGACTAAAGTAGACTAGAATCATACTCTGTGAACCAGTGGCTAGCTGATGCAGACAGTCGCATATCTACAAGGGGAATAACGAATGAAAGAGCTAAAATTAACGAAGCCTTGCTTCTCGTTAGTTCAGAAAGAGGTGATGCACATAGAACTATGAATTCAGTGAGATTCAGTAAAATAACCTCATACGCTGAATTTATAAGGATGTGTTTATCAATATGGGAACCAGTAAGTCAATGTGATGCAATTATAATATTAACAAATTTCATACACAACACTTTGATGGAGAATCAATAGCAAATATTTATAGAAATGTCGAAGAATCGATACATATAGTAGTAGAAGATTTGAAGAAAACTAGTATTACCATAGGAAGGAGGGAATAATTTCGGTGATGACAAAGACGATTTAGTTAGCTTAAGGCATGTTTTGAATTATTTGTCATTTGGAACCACTTGGAGATAAAGAAAAGTTAGCTTTCAAGAAAGTTAAATTTGATCCAAAGAATGATAGCCTTAAAGCCTTAATATCAAAGAGACAAGAAATCCAAAAGAAAGAGATAGACTTTTCTAAGGAATTTAGGGATAACAGAAGCTCAAAATGAAAGGGAAGGCAGAAATATAAATGATTCATAGATATATATATATGATATATATATATAGATATATATACTATATATATATATATATATATATATATATATATATATATAATTTACTGGCAATCTTCTTAGGCACGAAGATATGGTAGTTCAGTTGTATTCCAGATAGGAAAATGAAAATGGTATATCTCAGAAAATACCCAACAGTTTCGTCATCCAATGGACCTCTTCTTAGAGGTCCAATGGAGGACGAAACTGTTGGGCATTTTCTGAGATATACCATTTTCATTTTCCTATGTGGAATACAACTGTGTGTATATATATATATAAAATATATATATATATATATATATATATAGTGTATATATAATATATATATATAATGTGTATATATAATATAGATATATGATATATATATATATATATATATATATATATATATATATATATAATATATTATATATATATATATATAATATATATATATATATAATATATATTATATAATATATATATATTAATATATATATAATATATATATATATACGCACACACACACACACACACACATATATATATATATATATATATATATATATATATATATATATATATATATATATATATATATCAGGTAGAAATGTATGTATGTATGTACTATATATACATATATCGAACTACAAATGTCCTTTAATATCTAATTCGCTCTACCTCGGAATTAATATATTTTCATATATGCTTAACCGAGGGGGAATTTATTAAGCGATAATAGAATTGGCGATCGACAGGCGCGAACCAGCGACCTCTCGATATATGTATATGAATCACGGTAATGTGATAGACCTATATAATGACTACGTGCGGGCAAAAGCACTACCACGCCACCGAGAACGAGATGGGTTGATGCAGTCTCCAAAACAAAAAAATACCTGCGCGCGAAAGGTATTTCAGGTGGGAGGCGGCATGAACTTATATCTCTTGCGGTGTCGGGGTGGTTTAAGGCTTCACTGCCAGTCCTGGAATTGAGAGGTCACTGGTTCGCGCCTGTCGATCGCCAATTCTATTATCGCTTAATAAATTCCACCTCGGTTAAGCATATATGAAAATATATTAATTCCGAGTAGAGCGAAGTAGATATTAAAGGACATTTGTAGTTCGATATATGTATATGAATCACGGTAATGTGATACTTATTGTATATATATACATACATATATATATATCTATATATATATATATATATATATATATATATATATATATTTCAAGTTCACACTGAATATTAGAAAAGTTGACAGAGGTTTATGTACATAAACAGAAGGGGGGGCGGGGTTACAGTTTGTTAATTTGGGTAGCATTTTCTTTAAGCAAAAAATCATGGAACGAGGATCAAGGAATAACCCAGGGTGGGGGTCTACATTCCTTGTTGATGTGGCTTCAATAAACATGGACTCCAACAGATTCCTTTTCCGTTGGTCGTTGGCCTTATAGATTATCAAGGAATTATCTCAGTTGATCGCATGGCCTGTCTTAAGCCAATGATCCACAAATCCATTATTTGTTAAGCCTCTTGAAATGGAATATTTGGGCTGAGAGCATCTCACTTTCAGTCATTTTGGTTTGAATTGGACAGGCTATTCTTAAGTAGTTTATTTCTCAAAATATATTTTCTTTATATAATAAGTTAATATCAATAGTTTTTAAAATGGGTACAGCAAGAATGAAATTAGGATGAAATGGTAAACAGAGAATATTCCTAAGTTCTTTGTTAACAATGGTTGGATTGTAATGTATTTTTTGCTTTATTTTTACAATGTTCCAAAAATATGTAAGGTAAAATAATGAATCTCCTATTTTATCAAAAATTTGAAACTCATCTTCCAAAAATTCAGGACTACATATTCTAAATTTTTGGAAGATGAGTTTATAATTATTGGTGAAATAGGAGATGCATTAAGTTACCCTCCATATTTTTTGGAACTTTGTAAAAATAAAGCAAAAAAGACATTACAATCAAACCAGCGTTAACAAAGAAGCTAAGAACATTCTCTGTTTACCATCTCATACTAATTTCATTCCTGCTGTAATTATCAATAGCCTGGAGGACTTCCTGTCCTCCAGGGCACACTACAAAACAGTGACACTATAATGTCGATCCACCACAGCAGGCTCCCACTAAACCTCAGAATAGGCATCCCCAAAATATCAAGAATAATGGCCAGTGTAACCGAAACAACCAGCCATGGCACGATTTCAGCAAGAGTTTTTGTGATTCATGCAAAGTGTATGGGCACACCTTTTCCTGGGCTCATTGCCCCAAGAAAGCTTCCATTCCTGCCACTGCAATGGCAGTGACGAACCCATCAGCTCTAGGTCTTCCGGTTCAGAGCCCTGTACTTGCTGCACCTCCAAGTGGTCGCTATTCTGCCCACCAAATCCCAGCATTCGACGACTCTGATGCACAGATCACCATAATTCGAGAAGATATAATTCTTATGGAGTTCGGGCTGATAGGTACAAATTCATCACAATTGAGAGCCTCAACCCTACTCAAATGTTTTTGCCTACCGTCCAGTTGAGTCACTCGACCTCACCGCTCGAAAATATGTACTCTGGTGGTAGCTACCATTATTCCAAGAGGTTAACACATCCTGTTGGGACAGGACCTTAAGTCTACCCCTGACTTTATACAGTCACAGGGCCCCAGCCCTTACACAGCTCCAGACCATCTTTATGGTCTAAGACTAACCTTTATACAGCCAGTGCCACTTGAAGGTGCAAGTCAGTGCTATGCTCTGCCCATCCGGGACGTTGAGCCACGTTTGAATCCTTTCACTAAGCCAGGAATGGCCTCAGTGCGAGTGCCAATGCAAGACTTGAGTCTCCTTCATAGAGCTCCCTGTCCAGGTCGCTTTTCCTCTTCCAGCTCGACTCCACTACCGATGACGGCAGTCAAGGGAGAGCCCATACCACTACGAATCCACCAGGACCCTCCTGATCGTAGTGGGGGCTCCACCAACAGTTGGGCCTCGCAAACCACCCTGGAAGCTGGTCATCCCTAATTGTGAGCCCATAACAAACACAAACATCTCCTCCTCTTCCCCTCAATAAGGAGCGGGGATGAATACGATTGGCCGCTCAGGCATCTCCCATGGACTTTGGTCTCTCAGTCCCCCTACTGCATCATCAAACCGACCTCAAGAAAGGTCGAAGGAAGAAAAGTAGAGGGCATCGAGGATTCCAGAAACCTTGAAAGAATTTATAGTTTCTCTCCGCACTACTGCCCTGGCACAGTGCCACATTCTTATAGAGAATGCTGGTCCCTCTCCATCCAAAGGAGAGTCCCAGATTCTGCTACTTCTACTTCTTTCTTATCCTTTTTCGCTATTGTCTCTACTTATACTTTCTATATCTTCTCCTTTATACTTTCCTTCCCTCTTCATCTCCGCCATTAGGCATCTCTTTCCATTGTATGCTGTTTAGGCAGAGCCCCATTTGCCATTAATTCTGGCGTTAAAAAGTTAGGCATATGCACATATGCACCCTTAAAGTCCATAGGGACAATATCTATTTAAGGAGGCAAGAAATATTTATAGCCAGCAAGAATGCCATATATTTAGCTTGGCCTGCTAAGGCAATATTATTTAAAAGCATGGCTTTTTATACAATGTCCGTTTTGATTTACTTGTTTGATTAAATATTCCTCCCGGGTCTCCATATTTTGCATAATTTTGTTTATTCTCTGAGGAGAATTATCCATTTTCTTGATTCTATCTCTTTATTTATAACGATATTCTCTCGGGAAAATTTCCTATTTGATATTATCATTCTATATGGAGAAAATTACTTACTGTCCAACAAAATTTAATAGTTATCCAAAGGTATTAATTAGAATATGCATAACACTAATGGCGCAGGTTCGGTTGTCTTACGAAATCGCAGGGTTCCTAAAACCATTAAGAAATGCATTGAACTGCCCTTTAAGGGCCGACTAACAGCATGAGTTACCTAAGGTTAAAGGACAGTAGTTATGCATGGTAGAATTAAGTATATTACTAACTAGGTTAAGGTTAGATAAGTCTAGTTTAGTGAGATGAAATCACCTAATCAAGCCGTTACTACCAGTTAGTTAGTATATAAGTTAGATGACCTTATTGTTATAAGATTTTACTAACTAAGTTTTGAGAAGTAAATATGCCAGGGCAAAGTAATACTTGTAATCATTAGAGCTGACAGTAGAGTAAAAATTTGAAATTACTATTTCTCACTTGTAAATTGAGGGACTTTTCCAAAAGAGAATTCATTCATTGTATATGTAGTAAGATCACCTCGCATTGCACCCAAACAGCAAATTATGTATGACTAGTAGCTGCTTGTCAGTAATGTGTGTATGTTGTCAAATAACTGCAGAAGAATTCATTACTTCTAAGTCTTATGTGACCAGATTCCACAGTGAGAGAGGAAAAGATTTACTTTTACTGCAAAATGGCTTTATCTTTGGCATCTTAACCCAACAAGGGGTGTAATGACTCTTAAGTTGGGGATGTATTATATATTTTCCCCATTTTCCAATAACATAAGTCCTAAGGCAAGGAGTAGAGTAATATATGAACACATTTGCTAGGCTCTTTTTCTCTTCCCCACGAGTCTGACTCAGCTTCTGTCTGCCTGTCGTCTGCTGCTCGCTCTTTCACCGTTCCAGGTATGCCAGCCATCTTGGAGGAACCATGCGGCTGCCTTAGGTCAAATCAGAGATTACAACAAAAGCAGGCAAAGGAGAAGCGCTCCACATGGTCGAACAATGTTTGACGGACAAACACTGTTACCATATCATAGGCGAAGCAGGATAACGTCATAAGCACTGAAAAAATGGAAATAGATCTGGCAACAAACAGTGGTACCAGATGAGGCTGTATACCACTGTTTTTACTCTTCTCACATGGCAAAGACTGGCAGACAATTGTTAATTGGTAACAATGTTTGTCCACCGGACATTGTTCGACCGTGTGGACGCATCTTTAGAAATACGCCAGCTTGACCGCCACTCAGACGCACTCGGCGAACGCGGCACCCGTTTCCCCGGCTCCTCTGTTCTTGTACTGTTGCACCGCACCTCTATTTTTAATCGGATCACCTGAAGATTAGCGATCCCTAATACCTCTCCTGAAGAAAATCGACCCCAATATTTTCCTCCTGAAGAAAAGCGACCCCAATATTTTCCACCTGAAGATAAACGACCACTGCTTGTTGGTGCCTCCAATCTTCAAGTGACCCACTTTAGCTCATAATATTATAGAAAAAAGGAGAAAAAAATATAGATATATATTCATTAAAAACTACTTTATTAAACATTTGTTAAAAACAGAAATTTAGACAAACAATCAATAGTTAATTAAAAGCGTATTGTCTTGCAATTTCAGTTCAAAAATAATCAAACCTACTGTAACCCCTGTGGCTAGAGCGCACAGCGCAACATTACCTCTTGCCAGAACATACCGAGCTTGCCAAGAATCTTTAAATATGCAGATAAGGCGTGGAGCGCCTTTCCGCCACGGCCTTACTGTAACCCCTGTTAATTCCTCACCTTAAGAAAAGCGACCCCAATATTTTCCACCTGAAGAAAAGCGACCCCAGCGTGTGTTGGGGTCGCTTTTCTTCAGGTGATCCTTTTAATCTTTAGTGCATTGGTCCTTATTCATCGGCTCCATTGAAGAATAGGTATTGTGCTATGTGTGAGCATTGTTCGTGTCCTCCCCACAGCCTTGTGTTTCCCTTTGTCTCTCACGAAGTTAACCTTGCTTTAAAGTGCCGTAATCCCCTTGCATATAATTTACTTAATGCTTGAAAGACTCCCTTTTATTTAGCATCCGCTACGATAAATTATTAGGGGAGATAACATAAGTTTGGTGTCTGTTCATAAACATCCTCCCGCTTGAATACCGCAACTTCCTTTCGAGTAATGCAATCACTTCATTGGCCCTTTTGAGGGAATCTGTAACATAATTATCTTAATAAGCTAATTGGATGAGTATCATGCTGCATCACCGCTTCCGATCAAACACTCTGTGTCGCACGTGCATTTATATTACCATACCTCGTTACAGGTATCCATACCATGTCCTCCCTGTTGCGGAAGGTGGATTTCTCTATCCTTACATGTTCTGGGGCTCATATCTGCACAATAAGTCTTCTCACGTGGTGGCGGAATGGAACACGTGTTTCGAGTGCTTCAATCAGCCCTATTCATTTATCATAGTTTCAGACCCTGAGAGTCCCTCGCACCCCAAAGGTGCCAGTTAAGACGTTCATTAATTAATCTGTGAATATAATCCCTGTAAGTTGATCCTTAGAGGTTCCCTTCAATTCTCCTTAATTATTTAACCCACAATATATAAAGAACAGGTAGCCCCATGCACAGGTCCGGTGTATTTTTATGTAACCAACCATGATCTGTGACGTCACCCAAACCGGTAGAAGCGACAATTTACTGATGTAAACATAGGGATAATTGCCTTTGTTACACTTTGAAATGTGATTTAATAAGTATCCCCACATACATTAATTTTGTGATAAAATTGTGAACTGCAATTGTATTACAAAATTAAACTCTGTAAATTTAACAAAATACATGGACTGAAAGGCGGACTCGTGACAACGGACAACTTACAAAAGGAAATAAACTTGAAACAATTGACAATGAGGTCCCAATTGCACACAAGTTTATAAAAAAAACCTTAGTAGTGCAACATTTTGCCTATTCGATTTATCCGCTATCAATATTCACATGAACTGCGATATTTCATATGTCTAAAATTGCATTCCTCGCTTATATCTATGGAGGGATATTTATTCAATCGCATTTCAAAGTATAACTAGGCATTATCTCTTTGTATACATCAGTAAATTGTCGCTTCAACCGGTTTGAGTGACGTCACAAAATCACATGCACAAATGAGTCCCAAACTCGTCGCTAGAGCGGGACTACCTTGCCATTACTATATCCTGCTTTTACTGGCCTTCAGTCAGTAGTTTCGTTTGAGGTCTGAGCTTCGCACAGGCCTTTTTATGAGTTCTAGTAACTGTTATCAACCGCTGTGCAACCTTCAAGGTCCAGATTCTTAAAAGAATATATATATATATATATATATATATATATATATATATATATATATATATATATATATATATATATATATCTGCAAATATCAGGTAAACAAATTCATGGAAATCTTTACCTCCATGACAAAAAAATAAAAGGATAATTGTATGTATAGGACTGCAAGCTTGGTGCTATTTTTATTGCACTTGCAATATTCATTTTTTATCGAAAATATTTCAATCTCTACTCCAACAAAATCTTCCTTCGGCGCCTTTGCTGTGGGAAGGTTTCGATAACAGAGAGACGGCGGCTTATTTTTGTTTGTTTTGGTGACTGGAGATCTCGGTTCTCACACTCTCCTCCAACATTCTTTTCTGAGCATAAATTAAGAAACTGTCAAACATCATCACGGCCCCAGTTGTCAGTTGCTTCATATTTCTCTTGTTTTTATTTTGAGCTAAAGCCGTCCTTATCATTTCAAGTAACAGTTCACACATTAAATGGAAAATCGGATACTAAAAAAAAAAAAAAAAAAAAAACGCAGTAAATTTATGCAGGCGTAAACATATGAAGTAACATTATGCTACGCATGTGAAACAATAAAGGCAACATGGATTCTGTACATAGCATATACCATTTCCTGGGCTACCCTTGCCCTAACTAGAGTGCATTAAAATAAACGATTTTGGCGTCTGAGAAAGCTGTGCATCCTTTTTTCAAAAATCTCACTCGGGTATTCATGATCCAACACTGCATGGCTCACTAAATTTTTTAGTTTTTGCCTTTTTTTGGGAGCGAAAATATATAGCTTTCATCCAACAACAATTACCGCGATCATAAGCTTGTTTTTCCTTCAATGACGTCACGGTTGATAGTTAGTCAGGTGCTTAACAGGTAAATCCCGATCGATAAATAAAATCGATATCTGGGTGGCATGGGACCCCCAAGGGAGTGACACCGCCGAAGCTGATCACCCTTCGGGACGCCGACGAGGACCTCCCCCAGAGGTGCTGCTTTTCTTTGGGGAATTTATATGGGGGAGACATTTGACAGAACATATGCCTAAATGTTATCGCTAGTTTATTAATGGACCCAAAGTCAGTATAAAGTATATATATATATTATATATCTATCTATATATATATATATATATATATATACATACATCATACATACTACATACATACACACACACACACACACACATATATATATATATATATATATATATATATATATATATATATATATATATATATATATATATAGATAGATATAGTGCATGCAGCTGTTACTAGCAAATGTCAATGGCAGCGAGAGTCAAATTAAAATAATACCGTATATACAAGCAGAGATGTGTCTGCATCATTTGAAGTAACTTCTATTGATCAGATTTATTTTAGCTTATATTTAACTCATGGAATTAGGGGACCATGAAAATAATAATGTCATGACGTGGCATATTATCTGGAGAATTTAGTCAAGTAAAAAGACATAATACAAATGGGCAAGTTTTCAGAAAAATAATAATGAACTTAGGATTACAGTTGCATTTTTTAAAAAATTTATGCAATGGTTGATTGGAAGGTTAACTAAGTACCTAAACTAGCCTGGGCCTGAACTAAGCTTGTAAAACAAGTAACGAAAAAGTACAGCTAAAAAAAGCTAGAAACAAGAAAGCGCCGCCACTGGGAGATAATAACAAAACATATAGCAAAGGGAAAAGTAAACAATCACCGACCCCGAGAAATGCAAGAGCTAATGAAGTCCAAAAAGTCAATGTAAGCGGCGATGGCCTAGTCTATAATAACACACACACAAATAAGAAAAATATTTTTGCAAGTCAATGTAAATGTCGAGGGCCTCATTTATAATAGAAAAACAATTTCCTTTGAATATGTTCCCGGTTTTCCTCTAAGAATATAGCTATTCTCAACTGAATTTATCGTAATAACCGCATACCCACTGACTGAGACTGCCAATACGAAATTTTACAAACTCGCAACTGGCCATGAAAATGTCGTTTGCAGATAAATCAAGCACATGGGAATATTACCCGCTGGAGTCAGCGTCTGGGAAGGATCTGAGAATAGCAATCCTTCCTGCGCTTTACAGCTCGGGCAATTACACACCGACTTGACAAACAACTGGGACATGATCCCATTACCTAGTACAAAATGACTATCTTTCTCATTCAATGAACGTTGATCTTTTTCTCTTTTCCTTTTACATTCGCTTCAATAACTGGAATTTTACTAAACAATCTCTCACATATGAATGCTCCTGCAAATTAGAGTCATTTTAAATGTTTACACCTTTTGAGACTTGCAATTTGCCCTCAAATTTACCCTCTTTCAAATATTGTAATTAGCGCTAAAATGTAAACTCTTTTGAAACTTGTATTTTGCTCTAAAATTCAAACTCTAAATTTTTAATTTGCACTGAAATTCAACTGAGGGGCACTTTGATGGTGGAAAATTCATTACTTTTAAGAGATGAAAATCTTTTCGCCACATTAAGAATGCCTTCTAAATATCACTAGGCCAATAACAGAATTCTCCTCTCACTGCCAAGCGCCCCATTAGAGACACCATGATGACAATCATAACTGATGTATTCATGGCCTTCAATGGTTTATTTTCCAAATGACTGCATTTCAGCGGATTTTCACTGAGCAGATTTCATGAGAAACACTTCTAGTTAGACTAAAACAGGCGTGTTCTGTCTAAGCATCACTGAACAATAAACTCGTAAAAACATTACACATTTGTAAACTGAAATGAATAAGAATGTTAATAAAAGACCGAAGATTTAAATTATTCGAAATATGAAATCTATCTGCTCTAACAAGTCCAGAGAATAAAGAAGGCGTAAGTGCAATTTAAACTATATATCGGTCACTTGACGAAATGAACAGTCTCATTCACTTTCATAAAAACACAATATATCTTAATCTTTTCCTGGTAGTTTCATGGTTACCCTTACCCACGACAATTGTGCAATGCCGAATTTCCATACCAAACCAAAATTCCTTTTCAAGCGGTATCATCGTCGCTTCCAAAGCCATGTACCGCAAAGGACCTATGGGAAAATCCGCTAATCATGTAATTATTGTTTTGCCGCTAATCATGTAATTATTGTTTTCTCTACCACAAATCTCCAAGTATCTCCTGCCTCCTTTTTCATAGTTCTCATTCAAATAGGTTTCTTCTTTCCTACCGTTATCCCTACATTAAGGGGTCGGTTGCCTGATGCGCCTTCTATCAAAGGCATCATCCTCCACCAAACCTCTTCTCTCCATATTTTCCTTCACTTTGTCTCGCCATCTAATTTTGATCTTCTTCCCCTAACAATTTCCTCCCAATCCTCTCATTTCCCCCTCGTCAGCCATCCTCAACACAAGCCCATACCATCTTATTCGAGACTCTCTTATTACCTCTGTAATCTTTACTAAGCCTGCCCTTCTTACTTCGTCATTTTCCAATCTCCCAAGCAGCGATATTCCCCTATCCACCTCAGCATTCTCATCTCTATTCTCTCAAGCTTTGCTTCCTCTTTTCTTCTTAGAGCCCATGTTTCAGATCCATACATTAACACTAGTCTTATCACTGTCCTATAGATCTTGACTTTTTGCTTGATTGGGATTTTCTTATCACATTCTACTACACCAACCTCTCTCTACTTCCCTCACACATTTTTATCCTACTGGCAACTTCAGCCTCACATCCTCCCTCTTGGCTTACAATAGATCCAAAGTATTTAAAATTTTCCACCTCTTCTTTCTTGTATTTACTATTCTGCCTCTATTTTCCTTGCAGTTCACCAAAATCACTGTTATATTCACATTTTACCTTTAAGCCATCTCTCTTTAAAGACTCCTGCCACTCTCCAACCCTTCTCTGTAAGTCTTCCTCATTTTCAGCAGTAATCATCAGATCATTGGCATACTACAACTCCCACAGCTCTTCATTCCTGATCTCTTCACGTAACACATCAGTGTCCAGCACAAACATAAATGGGCTCAATGCTGACCCCTGGTGTAATCCAATAATCCAACACTAACTTCAAAGTTTCCTCTTTCCCCGTCTGCTGTTGTTATTTTTGTGCTCATTCTTTGATATATCATCTCGACCAACCTAACCAACTACTCTGGGACTTTCCTCTTCCTCATACACCAAAACATCACTTTCTTGAAGCAAACTGCGAAAACATGTTGTAAGCAGTCATCACAAATAATGAAATCTATAACTCTAGGGAGAAGCTTATGAGTGTTTGTTCTTGCATACATGATTATTTACACGCATCAGTATCTGTTTAAAGCCATAACATTAGCAATAAGTATGTTTATCTTAAGAATACAAGAATTCAGAAACTATCAACTGACTTTACAGACCTACCTACATTCCTCAAGAAATAGGTGTATAATCTGCTAAAGTAATTAATGCTGGATAAGTGAAGACTGAACCCTTAAATCATACTGAACAACGTACAAGAGAGCGCTTGTATTTCTCTTACAAGAAGTACCCTGATGTATGGTTAATTAAGGAAAAAACAAGCAATGAAGAACTGCACTACGATGTCCGGTCGATAAATAAAAGGACAGCAATAAAAGTAAAGGATGTCTCTCACATTTTAAAAAGGGTATGACGAACAATATACTGATGTCTATGCAATTCCAAGTAAACGGGATTGCTAAAATTAAGTCTAAGTCAATAAAATAGTGAAAGGGTAGTAGAATAATAACCATGATTATATATGAAAAAGGACAAAAGGGGGACTCTCAATGTCCTTCAAATCCTGGCATTAAATTCGCTTCCAAATGCACACTCCAGAGGTGTCCTCCGAAAGGCATTCCTCGTTTGAGAAATGGTTGACGGAAAGTCTTGTTAAGTTCGTTTGCATATATTTACATATATTGTGAGGCCGTCGTCTCATTATTCATTTGAATGTTAATTTAAGGGAGTTGTGGTTGCTACTCGGTTGGTGGTAGCCGACGGGTGTCACTCTCTAGCTTGTAATTAATTACATATTTTTTATACTATTATGTTGTTTTATTTCCTGCTGATGTTCATTTATAAAACTGGTAAGTAACATACGAAACATATTAACAGGATTTCTAGGCTTGAAATTCGTCATATTTTGATAATGTATATTATTTTCTCTAAAACAAATCTTATACGGATTTGCTCCTGTGTCTACGGTGTTTATTTCTTTTTATGTTCATAAGTGTTTCGCTTATCTTAATGTCTGCCTGTCAATCTGCCAGACAAGCAGTATCACTACTTCGTGTGCTTTCATGACACTTCGTTTTGGCTCATTAAGAGGCGGGTGCTCACTCCATAGCACTCCTTCCCCTACTCTCTCTCTCTCTCTCTCTCACACACACATAGTGGAGGCCGAAATTGTTGAGCTAAAAGGAATTTCAGGTTTTCTTTTCCCCTGTGGACTACAACCTCATATATCTATCTTCGTGAAAAATGAAGACTAAAACCTCACACATAAACAAATAAATACACACAGGCAAACTTTATATATATTTTCTCAACAGTAGGCCGTTTGCCTAACAGGAGGTGGTTCCTGATAAAAAAGGAAGACAATGGTAACTACCAGTCATTCTTTCACAGATGATTCGTGGATGAACCCCCAAAGTAGCTCATAAACGTCCACAACAATATCTGTTTTATATACCTACGCAGAAATATCGACCCAACTCCCTCCCCTTGCTTTTAACATTGCTTGTTCACCCCTACCTTATCTTCCCCCTCGGGATACCTGGAAATTGCAACAATTCCTGTCCGATACTTCTTTATCTAGCCAGCACCGTGTTCATTATCTTCTCTTGATGAACTCGTTTCATCGACCTATCATTCTTATTTCTTTCCACGTAATCAAACTAATTCGTAGCACTCCATCCTTTCACTTCAGATAAATCTATACACTTCCTCTGTGAATCTCCATGTTCCTCACCTTTTCAGGCCTTCTTACGCTGCATATACCACTCAAACGGTTAATCTGTTATACATCTGCATCAAGTCAGCTTTCTGCTCTTGCAAACATCATCAAACACCGTCTCTCATGTCTACGGTTTCTCTTCACAATCAATCAGTACCACATCTCCTGCAAACATCAAATGCTACATAGTACTCCTTTCACGATTAATTTTTTTTCTATTACATGACTGCATCTGCATCTGAATTCCTTTCTCTAAATTGCTCGCTTCTCTCTATCCACTAAGAGTCTGAACACGCATGGCAGCAAAACACGTTTGTCTCTGGGCCACTTTTACTTTTACCCACACTTTTGTTTCGTATCAATATGTCAATCATCTATTTTATTTCCTCAATCTATAACCTACCAAATACTACCTTGCGTGGTATACAAATTACTGCTACTTTAATGTCTACTTGAGATCAATTATTTCTCTCAGTCACTCCGGTATATTTCCTTATCCAGACAAACGTACGTCTGCCGTTTAATCACACTTTTACCATCATACCGCGACATTCCTTTTGTAATCCTGTCAGTCTCTAATGCCTTTCAGTTCTTCAGGTTCTAGTTACCGTTCTTGAATATTCACCATTTAAGTTCCAAGCATTCTAAAACTCACGCACCCTTATTCAACATACTCAATCCGCTGACCCAGGACTACATACACTTGAGGCAACATTTTACCATTAGAAACTTTTATTTTGAGGTCCATTTGTTCTTCATCCTTTCTCTCTGCATTTCCTGCGCTACAGAACACACTGATTTCCCTAAATTTCTTATTCGCCTTCATTAATTGCCTTCTTTTTCGGAACTATTTCCTTCTCGTTTACAATCCATTCTTCTTAACAACTGTGAATTATGTACATTTCTATTTATATAAGAATATTTATTCATTCGAAATCATACTTACGCTTTTCCGGGTAATACTTTGCATTCTCACTATTCGTTTTTTGGAACTCTTCGTGGTTCTTGCCACAAATTTAAGTTTCCTGGAGAAACTATCTAGTGGAGTAACCTGCCTTTATTAAGCACTTCTTTACAGCTATCCTTTCCTTTCCTATTTTAGTTTTCTTATTACTTCTAGTTTCCACCCAGGAAGGTGTTTTCGTGTTGCATGCAAGAGCAAAGCAGCATTCCAGAATGATCTCATCGTTTTTCGATATTGCCGTTTTATGCTTCCCATCTGTAACCCTGATTATATTCAATTAAGAAGCTGACACGCCGTGAGGCAACTTGATAGCTCTCTACTGGGGACGGTCAAATGAAGTGGGCCCTTCAGATTTCTTTGCTCTTTTCCATTATTGCATCTGTTTGTTTATTTCTGATGTTCAAGATGGCTGGAATAATATGCATTTTCATATTGCATTTGCATCCCACCTACATTGATTTTCAGATTTAAAAAAAAACCCTTGGTCTAGAATACTTTTGTAAGAATACATCGAAATTTCTTTATCTCCCTCTATAACAGGTGCTAACTAAGTCTCCGCAACGTGTGTATATGAACTACTTTTGCAACAGCATTCCGCCTGATTTATGATTTTCCAAGTCTGTGATCATGACTTTACCCTGCCAAAAGGTGCCTGTAAAATTATCTGCAACAGGCGTGAAAAATCTCGTAATAAGGGAAATTTTTTATTACTGCAACATATTAAAAAAACTTACAGGCAAAAATTGTGAAATTTCTTTTTGGCAATTAAAAACAATTAAATCCTCTATGAAAAGTATAAATTCCTAATAATTGTAAAAGGATTCTTATTTGGAAACGAAGTAAAAAATTTTTTGCAATGAAATATAAATTTTCCTACAACAGAAAAAAAATCCTTTTTACAAAATAGGGAATCGGAGACTAACAATTTCTAAGTAACAGGAGTGAAAGATCCTTTGTAATAAAATATAGTGCTATTCTAATCCTAAGCATATTCTCTCCACAACAGAAGTGGAAACTTTTTCTCTGTAAGAGAGGCAACAAAGTTCCTTTGCCAAAAACAAAATAAAAAAAATCTGTAATTGGAGTTTGGTTTCTCTGGATCTGAAACAAAGTCTGCAAAAAGCCTGCACTGCAAGACAATATTTCCCAGAAGTGAAGAAAAACTTCACATGTTAAAAATCAATGACATTCTTCTGCAAAAACTGTTCCAGTCAATCTCCTCTATAAAAAAAGTACATTTTCACTTATGTCCTTTCAATAAAATTTTTCATACCATTAAATTACAAGAGTGAAATGAGATATATAATTATTTTTCTGAGAGTTTTGTGCTGTTTTGCAATTAATTTTTTAACCTTGAAGTAATCGGCAGAATGGTAAGTTAAACTCGAAGAACTGTGGAATAAAGTTTGTATTACATGACAAACACTCATCCAGACAACAAAAATAAAGGCAATATATACGAAAATACCAAGAAGAGCCGAAAAAAAACAATAATAATCACATAACCAGGATCCTTCGAAGCTCCATTCCTCTTGAAGATTTTAAAATCTTCCTCTGGAGCGACGACGAGCAGTTTATTGCCTCCTCTCATATTTTCCCTCAGCGGACTTATGTTGGTCGGCGGCATGTACGTACTCCGGGTGACGTCATGTTTCAATCATCGCTTTCTTGCCCTGCGCCGTCATGACAGCGCCATATTTTATGCCTGCCCAACACTTCGCTCAGACCAAGCGATCTTTTGAGGTTCTTCTGAACCTATTGTGCCTTCTCAAGCCACTGCTTTACTTTGCACAGACATTTACTTTTATTTTCGTATTGTTTATAACTTCTTTCGTTGAGTTCACATGTATTTAGTTACTTATCCAATTTTCATTCGTTCTTCAATAACTTGACACTGGCGTCAAGACTCAGTAGTGCGCTGTTTACCTTTGCCTATTTACACCTGCCTCCTTACCTGCTTTGGAAGTCACAAAAACACTAGAGAGAGAGAGAGAGAGAGAGAGAGAGAGAGAGAGAGAGAGAGAGAATGGGGGCTACGGAAGATTCGAGGAGAGGGGGAGGAGGCAACAAGTGGTTGCACCCTTAATTCTTTTGCAGAGTCGAACACTCGGCGACAAGAAGATTGTTGCTTGCCTTAATTTCACGCAACTTTGAACACCTGAATGAAGCCCATCTGGTTGAGGTATTTTCTTTTATAGCAGGATTTTTTAATTGTTCTTCGGCGCCTCAATGTTAATGCATGCTAATTATATTCTAGGACTAAAAACAGGTTGGTGCTGATGATGACAGTGATGGTGTTAAGCTTTTAAAAGTGAAGAGGAAGCCACGAGAGAGAGAGAGAGAGAGAGAGGGATGAGAAGGAGTGAGAGTAGAGAAGGAGAGAGAGAGAGAGAGAGAGAGAGAGAGAGAGAGAGAGAGAGAGAGAGCTCCTCCTCTGAAGTTTTTGCAAATTTTAATAGCATATGTTCCTGCCACTGTGAAAACTATGCGAGTTAGTGATCTATTTAGGCAATGCCGTTAATTCTAAAGTTGACTGCGAAGGAATTAAACTATCGTCAGGCAGAACCTAATGTTGAGAGACAGCCACGCCGTGTCAATGTCGTTCGTTGGCAAGGGAAAGCCCATTACCATATATTTCAGCCTTATCGCTCTCTCGTTTTGGTGCCTCTTTCCCCATATCCCTACTTGATCCATCCCTTGGGATACTGCGAATATATCGTAAATTTAACCGTGGGTACCACTTAGTGGTTACACGTTTCCGAGACAATTCCGGTGGTTGTGCAAGATCGCCTTCCGAAATATATACCTCCTCCATAAGGATGAGCTGAAGTTCAGAGACCTGGGAAACATCGTCTCGGAGTTGGGACTCAAGTTGCTCCTAAGTGAAAAGGAGAATACTCAACCGATTACGAGTTCTCGATTACTTATCCTTAGTGTAAAATTTTCTTCGCGAATAATTTAGTAATTATAGGATCCTTTGGGAAGGAAAAAAATAATTCCTTTTGATGCAGCTTCACAATATATTCACAGCATATCATAAATACGTAGGCCATAAGAGCTGTCTGGGATTCCTTTATATACATATATGTCAGCTGCATTTATCCAGACTAAAGTTTTTTTTTTTATTCAAGGAACAAATATACTATTAATTAGGAGGACAGATACAACATCTTTTCAAACGTCCGCTCTAATTCTGGCCTTTGGCTTTTGGTCGGTCTCTGGTGTCTGTAAAAGTTATTCGTAGGTAACGGGAGAGACTAGTGCGTTTCGGGAAATTTGTATATGAAAATAATGCAAAACAAGTCTAGAAGGGAATTATAGTGAACTTTGTGACTCCAACGGTGAAAATACGACTGAAAACTATCAAGAATTAAAAACAGGACAGTATTATTATTATTATTATTATTATTATTATTATTATTATTATTATTATTATTATTATTATTATTATTATTATTATTATTATTATGCAACCCTGAACGCATTTGTACAAAAATATTACATGAGAAAATGACCCTTAAACAGTACAGACGAAGAATTACTGGAAAGAATAATCATAATTAAGCTTTTCGTTAACTCAAGCTTCCTGCATCAGGTAGAATGAAATGCATAAGAAGAAATATTTAACGTACTATTTACAGGGGCCCAAAACATTTACCGTTAAGTGCAATTCCTTTTACGATTAAAAGAATGCCCAATAAGGGAATTGTTATTTGCGGTTGGCGAGGATATGGAGTTGGATGGTTCATCATCATAAGGCCTCTTTCGTCAGACATCCGTCAAAACTTCATATAGATCATTTTCGCTAATGGCGTGTCCACTGATGATTTGATCGTGCTTCGCGAAGAGTTTAATGCTACTGAGTGTATGTACCTATGCAATCACTCATTCATCCCTTCGGCTGTCTTAACATCTTTTAATATCGTTGCTTTCATTCAATCAAATACTGTTGCTGAATCCATGCAAAATTGCCTAAACTTGATACTAGCTCAGCGAATTACATGCCAGAAAAACGATACCAGAACGAAGATAATCCATCCTATGTTATTGGTATACTACATATATAAGAAAAATAAGAATAAATAACGAAGAGTTATACAGAATAGAACTTTCCTTCTTTATTGTGAATAACTACAAAATTAATGAGGGAATCATTCTGGATTAAAAATCTTTAAGCTTTTGAGGAGATTGTATTGAAAAGAGAAAATGTAGAAATAGAACACGTACTGACTGGGCATGGTGCAATATCCTGGATTGCCGACTAAGTGGATTTTGAGAGAGAGAGAGAGAGAGAGAGAGAGAGTTCCGATAAACCCTTCCCAACAGTAATTCAAAGATGAGCGATCGAAATGAACTCAGTCACTTGTTTAGTAAGTCTATATAAGTTGCAAGCCAATAATATTTTTTATGTTCAGTTTGTCTACGTAATTTGCAGGCCAAAATTGTATAATTATTGAAATTATAAAAAGTCATTAGGGGCTATCAAAAAACAAAAAAGTAATAATAAAAAATCACTTAAGCCTGGGTTCCTTATTTAACAAATAAGATCCGTTCTTATCCTCAAATCCAGTATATAAATATACTACTTACCCAAGTTTAACTTTGGGGCATATGCGGGATCCACTGCGGGTCAGAATCGGCTCCCATTGTGGAATAAGCTTTCTTACAGGAAGTAGGCTCTCCCACCATGAACTTTCGAATATTAGAAACCATTCAAAAATCTGTAAGACTTATACCGAAGGGGATGGTCTTTCTATTATCAGCAGACCACAAAACTCTAACCAACTATCTATTAAGGAGTCCATGTTTGTTAAACGGTTAGATCCCCAGGAATACCCAAACCTCCATCCAACTTTATCTTGGTTAATGTTTTTACTTTCGTCTTCCCCAATTTCTTCGGTCTCCCTTCCTCCTCACTAAAGTTGGTCGGCGGTCTTAGCTGTTAAGTGCTTTTGTAACAATTTCTCAGTCTTTTAACATTTTTAAAGATTTTTTCTTCATGGTATTTATAACAGACTTCCAGATGTAATAATGTATTATTACGATAGTCTGAATAAAGAAAAATTTTGAAATTAGCCATTTCCTACGTCCGCTAGTACAACGATATATAGTATGTGTGTGCGTGTGTGTATATATATATTATATATATATATATATATATATATATATATATATATATAGATATATATATAAATATTTATAAATATTATCTATATATATATATATATATATATTATTGTGTGTGTATGTGTGTGTGTGTATGTGTGTGTGTGCGTGTGTGTGTACGTGTGCGTGTTTGTAATCATGTAAATATAATTTGCCAGTTTAAAAGAAATCTATAATTAAAAGAACATTTCATCCCCCTCTTTCTTGCAATTTGAGTGTCACAAGATATACCGCTGTCACCGGCTCCATTTCATCTTGTAAATGTTCACATGGCTAATTAGCTAACACACTAATACACTAACATAATTTTATGGGTTGAGGATCTTTACAAGAACTGTCATATTAAATCTCCATGTCCTATTACATATGCTTAACAACGGTAAAAATGTATACTATCGTGTTTAGTCATGAAAATTGCATTGATGGCCATGGAAATCGGTATTAGGTTACTCAAAATACATGAAGTAGCAATTACAAATGAAGTTCCCAAGATTTGGGAAAAAAATACAAAATCAACGGATAATATTTTTATTTTTATTTTTCTTAAAGCTTGGGAAAAAAATACAAAATCAACGGATAATATTTTTTTTTTATTATTTTTCTTAAGTAAGAACACAAATTTTATCTGATGATAAAACTAGTTTAATCCAGTTAGTTTTTTAATATTATTTAAAAAGAAATTAGATATTCTCCTGGTCTCAGTCATATATTCCAATAAATATATCAACTACAATATCCAGATATCAAGGTGCATTATTATAAAAGTGGCAATCTACACACAATATACATCTTCCGGTCATTTAGAATTTTGAACGATTATGAATTTTGCTACCAAATATCGAAATTAAGGTAATTTATCACCAAATATAACAATTTTAAGTTTAACAAAGTGTATACTGAAAATGACTGATGCATAATCCTGATGATTTTTAGCTTCAAAATACTTATAAAAAGTGATCTATTACGGGTCTCATGTGAGTAAAAAATCTATATACGGGCCTCAATACTCAGTATAAAAAGTAATCTATATACGGGTCTCACGTGAGTAAAAAATCTATATACAGGTCTCATGTGAGTAAAAAATCTATATACGGGTCTCATATGAGTAAAAAAATGACTTCTCACAGAATAATAATACGTAACTGTGCGCTACTAATCCATTCTCAGGACCTGAATAACCAACAAATCGCAAATTTCTTAAGGTTGTCCTTCACATGACGATAGCCACTTCGGCAAGATTGCTTCCATTCATTCAGTTCTTAGTTCAGAAGTCATAAATAACTGAAAACAAACAACAGAAAGGTAATCCTAACCTTAATACCCAATTCCTAACGTCAGCAACTAAAAAAACAACAATTTCGTTATAAAAACACCGTACAAACAAGTAAAATATGCGCCATACTTTCTTTGGCGAAATCGAGTTTTTCGTGCAGCGTATAATCCAGGCCATGGAAAACAGACCTATCTTTCGGTGATCTTACTATAATGCTGTATGAGCCGCGGCCCATGAAACTTTAACCAAGGCCCAGTGGGTGGGTCCCATATCGTTGCCAGGCGCACGGTCATGGATAACCTTAACCTTAAGTGAAATAAAAACTACTAAGACTAAAGGGCTGTAATCTGGTGTGTTTGGTGATTGGAGGGTGGAGGATCAACATTCCAATTTCTAACTCTCTAGCATCAGTAGTTGTTAAGATCTGAGGGCGGACAAAAAAAGTGCGCGGATAGACAAAGCCACCTCAATAGTTTTCTTCACGAGAAAACTCAGAAAACTAAAACAAAAGAAAAGTGAAAAGAAATTTAAAAAAAAAACTTCGAAACTTACCAAGTAGTTACAGAATATTAAATGCCTCAACAGGAGGAGGGGAATGCCTCGGCTAGTCTTTTCATGTGTTGACACACGATAATAATCAAACAAATCAAAACACCTAGTAAAATTCTCTCTCTCTCTCTTGCTATAGCTTCATATCTGTGTCAGCTGAAGTTAATTTTTCCCATAGGACTGCATAGGCAAACAGGGGTGCAAACAAGACGCTAATCATCTGTTTGAGGGATAAACACTAGCTGTCTGCCCACGCCTGTTTGCTGCTCTGCTAACCGGCCAATTTGCAAACAACAGTCCAAACACTCCTTCAAACCGAGTGATACTCGGCCTGCCCTTTGCATTAATGGGTTACACCTGCGCGGAATATTAACGAACGACGGTATTCATCCCCCACCCCCCCACCCCCCCACCCCCCACCCCCACAAGTCACTCGGGACATGAAACATCGAAGCTATAGTTCCAGGTTCTAACATCTAAACGTTACCTGGGAAATACTGTCTTCCCGTGAATAACGGATGATCGAAGTTATCTGAAGAAAAGCTCTTGCATCTTCAAGGTACTTTGAAACGTTTTACGAACGACATATATTATATAATGGGAACAGCGTAAATCATTCAAATATAGCAATAAACAAATGTGTTTCATGGGGAATGCTCTAAAACCCTACACTTGAGGAAAATAATCCAAAAGTCCAAGTGCCACTTACGGAATTGAAAAAAAAATCAAGAATGAAACTTTTAAGTTACTGTAATACATCCACACAAGTCACAATACTTCTGTATGTCCTTAAATGCAATATTCCCCGTTATTTCACTGAAAATCATACAGTGAAACTAGTTAGTAGCTTTTAATCATGCACATAGAATTATGTATGCACTCAAAATACACGTAGACATAAGCAGAGACATAAGTACGAGCACGCAAGCACACTCACATGTATAATAATAATTGCGTTCAATATCACAAAATCCTAATAATCACCTTCAATTTTGATATCTGAAACTCCTCTTCATTTTATATGGCGTCACATCAAGAGTAGACAAAATATTTCTGAGTGGCGCTTTTGATATTACTATGATAATCAAGACCACTTGTATAAGTCCAGCAAACAAAGATATCCGTGAGTGTATTTTTATGTAAACATGAATAACTAATATACTAATACTTTTCGCCACACACACACACACACACACACACACAACACACATATATATATATATAATATATATATATATATATATATATGTATGTGTGTATGTATATGTGTGCGTGTATATGTGTGTGTATATATAATATATATATCTATATATATCTAGTATAATTATATACTATAATATATATATATATATACTCTCAAAACACAGTTTCCTAAAAGTCTGTTAAGAAAAAGCAGACAAGCGGTAACGGTACCACACTCGGCCGTTGATGAAACCCTAATGAAATATTTTTAATTAGTCAAAGACGCTATATATACGGAGGTCCAGTCAATACCTAAGACTACCAAATGGACTTTGATCTCGTACACAAAGTCGTCTTCTGAATATCATGATATTCTATTTCCTTACAATTTTTCAACCACATTTGTTTCAAGAAGTATCCTGAAATCACCATAACAGTACTACAAAATCATATCCTGTAAGTGGTCTAATTATACAATTATAGTATATTGTATAATTGGACTACTTACAGAATAGTTTTCTGATACTGATAAAAAAAATATGGAATTTGACGAATGTTTCGTGGAGATCGGGCTACTTATTCAATCAAATATGACCGAAAAATTGTTAGAAAACAACTACATTTCTCCACTTCAACATTTATTTCACATAATACAATTTTGCTTTCTTTAATACTTGTGTATCTTTTACTCGTAAAGATCTTTACAGTAATTACTTCTTTTGGATCTCTTTTGTTAAATATGTTTGCGTGAGTGTTTTTCCCCAATAATATAAGAATGTCGATTATACACAGCAATCAGATAAATGGGTACCCTCGGATTGCGCAACCTCAAACTCATGTCATCTTTGAGATGCAGTGCTTCACTCAGTTGTACTAAATACACTATGAAAGAACCAAGGAAAACAATCAGTCTGCATCGAAAACCAATTTATAAACGGAAAAACAGATAAGAATATTTCTCATCTGTTCTTCCGTTTTTAACATGGCATCAACACGATGTACATCAAAGGTCTTCCAGAATGATGGAAACACCAAGGAACACTAATTTGGTCATGCCATGACAAACTACTGCACCTGAAGGGATTGTGCAAGTCATGGGCGCACTCGACAGACCCAAACAAACACTCGCATCAAACCCATTTACATCTCAATGACTGTACTTCACCCGGGAGCTGGTTGGAAGAGAGAGAGAGAGAGAGAGAGAGAGAGAGAGAGAGAGAGAGAGAGAGAGAGAGAGAGAGAGAGAGAGAGCTTCGCAGGGCGCCCACGACCATCCCTTCCCATTTAGTCAATTTACGTAAAGGCAAAATTAGACTCAATCTGTCAATTTTCCATCTTTCCATCCTTTATGTCAACTTCAGCCCTATTCTTATTCGTAACTGTGCATTCTTCTTCTTTCTTTAGGACTAGCACAGACTAACGACCTTGAGTTGCCTGTTCTGTCAGCCTAGGCGTAGGACAGATATGTGATGAAGACGCAAGTTTGTGATGTGACATATTATGGTGTGCAAAGCTAAAATTGTAAGAGAGCATGTGCTACTAATGTACATTTAAAAACATCCAATAAAACATTAGTAAACGGTAGCTGAATAGCCAGCTTAAACTTAGAAAACCCTTATAATAATAAAGTTATTCAGAATAACGAGTATAGCTAGCTTAAACTTAGAAAACCCTTATAATAATTAAGTTATTCAGAATTATGAGCGTTTAGCATAGATCTCCAGAAATCTTTTAACAATTCGACCACAGATAGACAAAATCATAATATTTATTGATACAATACATAATTGTTGTACAATTACAAAACGATTGTCTGTGTGTCTACATGGGTCCCTAGCATATCAATATATGATAATTACAACACCATCACATATTATAATATGGTAACTTGGAGATTCATATATTACAGAGGGAAACCTCAGAAAGATGTACACTTTTAATTAACTCTTCCACGCATGGCAGATGAAGTTTAAGCTACCCCCAACGCCAATCATCCCCACCCTGGATTGACCTCAGTCCAGCCCAGTCACTCAAAACGGACAGACTTCCGACCCAGCCTTCCACATAGGCCTAACAA
Source organism: Macrobrachium nipponense (assembly GCF_015104395.2). NCBI lineage: Eukaryota > Metazoa > Arthropoda > Malacostraca > Decapoda > Palaemonidae > Macrobrachium > Macrobrachium nipponense. The sequence continues at coordinate 129,498,177 of NC_087200.1, forward strand.
AAGCACCGGCTGGCGCGCCCCAAACATTGGACAAAGCCGATGCCAATCTCATCAAACTCCACTCCATAAGGCAATCCAGATTTCCAACTGCCGACTCTGCATCCCTGCCTCCTTGCCAGCACTTAATTACCTTAGGAGATATCATCAATTTGGAAACCAACTTTGCATTGATTGTGAATTTGACCATTCTCTCATATCATTGTGAATGATAGAGTAATTCAAAACAGTACACTGTGCCTTTTCCTTTTTCCAACGTGGCGCCACCTATCTGCCGTTCAGTTGTCTCAGGTTGTTAAATGTTTTTTTTTGTAAATAAACTTAAATTAGATCTAACTGGCTGAAGTTTTCCATGGCAACCTTAAAGTCTTTAATAGTTATCTAAGGTAAGTCAGAAGCGCTCCATTTTTCCTCCTTATCCTTATGTGTATGCGTTGTGTTGGACCTTTTTCAGCAAGGCTAAAAATTCAATTAAAAAACCCCCCAGCCAAGTCATGACACACATAAAAGTGGCGACCTTGCCAGGACTTTGAATCAGAGCCTTTAAATTTGTAAATTGCATTATCCCTTAAAAGCATACAGTAAAGGATTTTTTTACAAGCAGATATAAAAAAGCTCTCATAAATACGCAGCAAGGAAATGGGACACGAGTCAGGCAGATGGTAAGGTTTATCATTATTATTATTCTTATTATCACGATTATCACCATTGTTAGCATTAAGGTACGTTAAATAGTTATTTTAGAAGTGTTTAAAATAAAAGTGGTTCTCTCAGTTAGAGATATTAGTGCATAACGGCGAGAGTGCCAAAAGCTTCAGTTTAGCGGCACACAAATTAATGCCTGTGAATCCTCTGTGTGTAGAAGGTTTTCGCTTGTAGACGACACAAGCCAGAAAGTGCTAGTTAGAACTAGGAAGTGCTTTGCCAGGGACTCATTGCATGTTCAGCAATAAACAACTAGTTATGAGTGTTTTCTACTAATAGTTATGACAAAGGAAGTGTACAATTCTTTTGTTTGTGAATTGTTAGGGGAATTTGTTTCAAACTTAGCTCTCATTCCAAGTGTTGGCAACCATAGCTAGCTCACTTAGCTTTTCAGCGCAGGTGTGGAATTAGCCTTGCCAACCATTCTTGTTCCCAGGGCAAGTTTCATCACTTAAACTTTTATCTTAATGATTGCAGTAAAACAAAGTAAATTTTGATGTTTTATCGTAAATAATATCAACTCAGTACTAGCATCTGTCATTCTGCCAGAACATTTGATGTTGTTTTGCTTTTGATAACAAATTATAATTTTGTTGTGTTGTAAATCGCACGCTCTTTTACAATGATCAGCTGTTCGCCATCCCATGTAGCACCGTGCTACGCTAAACCCCCGAATGTTTCACTTAGCATCACTCACAAATTTGCTGAGCGAAAGTTTCATTTCACTTCGTCATCCTTAACGTAGCCTTCTCATTTATAGATGCTTTGCTAACACTTTAAAATCCTTACCGCCATTTTACTTGTCATATAGGGAGCTAGGTAACTTACGTAAAGTAAACATAAATTAAAAGAAATTACAATAAAAGAATTGCTTAACGTAAACGCATCACAAATCATAACTAGTTCTAGTGCAAACCATTTACAAGTAACGTAAAAATCGTTCCATCACTAGTGCGTTCTTTTCACCAAAAATTTGTTCAAAAGTGATTCTTCTTCCAAATTTAATGTAAGGACGTTATTCAATGCAAATTGTGTCATATTAACTTAAAATCATTTATTCAAATAAACTTAAAGGAGTTCGTCATTTATAATTTATTACACTCAACTCTCCAAGAGAGAGAGAGAGAGAGAGAGAGAGAGAGAGAGAGAGAGAGAGAGAGAGAGAGAGAGAGAGAGAGAGAGAACCCATTATTCAAAAAGCCAAGCGTGCTACATTTATTACCTTATCCATGAATAATTAACATTATTTCAGGCTCTTGTGTCTTTCATTTACACTGAGCATGTTACATACACAACCGTGTCCATTGCAGTCTTGCAACCATTAACTGAGTACTTCAGCCAAGGACTGAGCCCTTTTAATTACCGCCACCTGTCGTTGCCCAAGTGGTCCTTTTTACTTATTACCAAAAGACTTGCATATACTGCAAGCACCAACTGCAGATAGAGTGCCAATGCAACCCCATTACTTCCATACAAGGAAGCCGCTACCAGTCTAGGACTGGTCACCACCAGTGCACATCAGGCTCAACCATTTTACAGTGCCACTAATCCGCAGCACTGGCCATTGACTAGGCTGCTGAAGTACTCACCCTTTTACGTTCTCTACCACACTGTTACACTCTGCCACGAACAGAGTGCCATTTTCCCTTCAGTATCCCTTAGTATACTGCATTTAGCACCATCCCACGGGGCACACCAGCAAGCTACCAGTGCAACCTGGGAACGCCTCCATAAGTGCCACTGCACTTGTACAGGACATACAGGTAGCCATTTACCTGTGTATACGTCATTCCGGAACGCCCATTCATTAGTGTTTCTGTGCATAAGTATCATTACTCCTTCCGAATCACTCAACCAAGTAACGCTTCCATAAGTGCTGCTACATCAGCACTACTAGTGCTGCAACAAGGAATGCCTCCATAAGTGCTGTGCACCTGTATAGGACATTCATTGCGTATCCATCATTTAGGATCGCCCAATTACCTACATATTCACCATTCTGGAACTCCTATTTATCAGTGCCTCCATGCATAAGGACATTCAAGCCTTCAGGAGCACTCCATTTACTTGCGTATCCACCCAAAAGGACTACCGCTCCTTCAGGAACGCCCATCAGTGTGACCTCTACACGGCACACTCCACTACATTACCACCTCATTAAGAAAATGCCATTCATGAAGTGCCACGGAGCACCGTCTTATCAGACGCATCGCAGTGTTCATCACGAACCTTACCACATTTGCAGAACCCATTTCTAGGTGAGTGTCACCTTACCAAATAGGCACTCCCATCAAGTACTATTCCTGGCCATCCTTTCATATCTGTCTGAGCCTCTACTGTACAACCTATGGTAAATGTCTTCCCCTGCTTCCCACCAAATCGTACCCATGGAGCTAGAGAGGCTCCGAACCATTATAACTCTGGGCAAGGAGGCCAGTTATACTGAACCGGCACTTGGCCAGTGGCTGAAGGCGCAGCAGGATGCCTCGCGCCAGCAAGAAAATGAAGAAAGAGAAAAGCTTAGAAAAGCAGAAGAAGAAGAGAGGAAGGTGAGAGAAGAAAGGTAGCAGCATGAGCTAGCTCTCAGAGATGAAGAAATCAAGCAGGAGAAGGCATGTAAGGGGAGCATCGAAGCTCTGGCCATTTGGCAAGCTTCCAGGCCCACACCTGCTGTGCCTCACAATCCCACCATCTCCTGCCAGCCTTTTGCTGCTTCACTGTCTGCCTCCTCCATTTCAGAAGAGGTGAGCCCACCAGTTAACCCCGGACTTGTTCCAGAGGGTGAGTCAAAGGAGGAACCACTAACCTCCCCACATCTAATCACTGCCAGAGAGGACTCTTCACCTGTGCCAAAGCACACTGCAAGCCTTGGTGACCCAACAGATTCGCAACCTGTGGTGTCATCTCGGCTCCATCATCCAGTGCCAAGGAAGAAGTTCTGGAGAAGGTTCTGTCGAGACTGTGGCCGCATGGGCCATATGTCCGGAAACTATGGAGGGTGCACAAACCATAATATTCCTACCATTGCTATGTATGTTACAAATTCCTCTTCATTGGGACCCCAGCTAAGGGCCCTATCACTGTCACACCCCTCCAAAGCCATTATCCTCCAAGACAAGTCAGAGCTTTTGATGACTCTGGCACGCAAATCTCCCTGATACGGGAAGATCAAATTCCCCACGGGATTACTGTCGATAGATGTCGCTTAATCACCAAATCAACCATATCAAGCTGATCCTTTCTACCCTCCAACTTAGAGTCACAAGACCCCACCTTTCCAAAGTTTGCACTCTTGCAGTAGCAAGCTACATTCCAGGAGGTTACAACCTCCTCCCAGGGCAAGAGACTTCAAGTCTCCTCATTTCCAAAAACCTAGGGGTCCTAACCCCACAACCAACTACTCCAAAGCAAGGAGCCATTAAAGACCTATTTCCTCCCGGAAATACGGCCACTAATAGTCTCCCCCTTCACCAAGGAGGGAGACTGATCATTCCCAGTTCCGCTGCAAAATCTGCAACATAATAGGGACTCCACTACTTGGCCTAGGTGCCCTAGCAAACTAAGAGCAGCGGACACTGTCAAATCTCTGAAAGGCTCAGCCATCCACATGAGACAGGAGACGCTGTCTCCCATCACCACGGGCACACCGAGAGGTTTGGCACCTCCGGGACCCGTCCCAGGTCCGTCTGACCTCAACACTCTGCCAGTGCCACTTGGGAACACTTAGCAGTGCCATGCTCCATCCAGCCTGGACGTAGAGCCACTATAAGCCTTAACCTCTGCGCCTGGCCCCGAGCTAGTACCAGCGACCAAACTTAACCTTATCAAGGGTCCTCCTACAGGAGATCCTCCAACAGGCCTGGAGCTCATCACAGCCCATTGCCACTCTCCAACCCCAGATGCTTCTCCTTGGCACCTGTGTCCTAAATACAGTGTCACATTCAGTTGCAAAGTGATCCTGGCACCTACCCAGAAAAGGTAGCCAGCCTGATCTATGCCAGTAGACTAATCAACACATAGAACTTGTACTACTAACCCTCACTTAAATGTCATAATTACCTCATCAAATTTCCATCCTGGTACACTACTATTCACTCATCACCCTCACGCATCATTACCTCACCTTACGTATTTTTACCCTTCAGGTAAATAAACCTCCATTATTGCGTACCACGTGCTGGAACGATTGCGTCCTTTTTTATTAACTGTATAGAGTAGGTTAGGCTAATAATTTAGTACCAGGGCATTAGGGTAGTAGCAAGTAGAATTTTCAAAGTACCCTTACCTAGGGATAAAGTAGCCTATCGTCCCAGATTACCAGTAGTTCTTATTTAGGCTAGACTACATTATTAATTCAATAAGTTAGTACACTTAGCATATCCACCTAAGAGTTAGGTAGGCCATTGTAGTTAGCTGTATCGCCGGTCTAAAACATCAGTTAGAGAAGGAGAACTGTCTTGTCGAGGCAAGATACTTATTTGCCAAGGCCTTCACGCCCGAAAGGGAGTGAATGCCTTCTTAACAAGTGGAGCTTTTACGTTTTTTCCTCGCCTCGCCTGTCCAGTATTTATAAGTTGCATTTAGCTAGAAGGGGCAGCTATCTTACCCCCAACATCAGCTGACTTTGGGAGGGATTTAGGGAAACTCAGCTCAGGCCAGACAAGGGAATAGGAATTTCCGGCCCTTCGTAGTAGTGGGAGGGTGAAAAATTCGTTAAGCATTAGAGGCATATCACAAGGGGAAGTGTGCTGTTAGGTAGGTTCCTAGGCGTATTCATAAGACCCATTTCAGTTTGAACCTTTTGGTGGCTGTATGTCTGTTTCCAGAATGACCTGCTAGTGGGGGAGGGGGAGAAGGGGGGGGAAGCTACCCTCAATGCCAGTCATCCACACCTTGGAACGACCTCAGTCCGGCCCAGTAACTCATAATGGACAGACGTCCGACCCAGACCTCCACATAGGCCTAACAAAGTTGCTGGCTGGTGCACTCCAAACCTCGGACAAAGCCGATGCCAATCTCATCAATCCACTCCATAAGGCAATCCAGATTTCCAACTGCCGACTCTGTGCATCCCTGCCTCCTTGCCAGCGCTTAATTACCTTAGGATATATCATCAATTTGGAAACCAGCTTTGCATTGATTGTGAATTCGGCGATTTTCTCATATTATTGTGAATGATAGAGTAATTCAAAACAGTACACTGTGCGTTTTCCTTTTTCCCAAGTGGGCTATCTGCCATTCAGTTGTCTCAGGCTGTTCCACGTTTTTTTTGTAAATAAACTTAAATTGGATCTAACTGGCTGAAGTTTTCCATGGCGACATTAAAGTACTTAACAGTTATCTAAGGTAAGACACAAGTGCTACATTTTCCTCCTTATCCTTACGTGTGTACGTTGCGTTGGACCATTTTCAGCAAGGCCAAAAATTCAGTTCAAAAGCCCCTGACCAAGACATGAAACATGTATATGTATAGACGATAAGAGAATTGTCGGCTCCCAGGCGCGAACCCTTGAAAGCAAAACAAATCCAGGACGACAGTTGAAGCTTTAATCCACCCCAACCACCACAAGAGGCATAAGTTTATGCCACCTCTCACCTCCAAATACCTGTCGCGCTCAGGTATTCGTTGTTTGGAGACAGCATCAACCCACCTCGACCTCGGTAGCGTTGTAGTGCTTTTGACAGCACGTAGCCATTATATGAGTCATATCACATTACCATGATTCATATACATACATCGAGCTACAAATGTCCTTTAACATCTAAATCACTCTACCTCGGAATTAATATATTTTCATATATACTTAACCAAAGGGAAATTTTTTAGGCAATAAGAGAATTGTCGGCTCCCGGGCACAAACCCTTGAAACCAAACAAATCCAGGATGACAGTAAAGCTTTAACCCACCCCACCACCACAAGAACCTATAAGTTTATGCCGCCTTTCACCTCCAAATACCTATAGCACTCAGGTATTCATTGTTTGGAGACAGCTTGCCTTATTTAAACGGTTTTGAAACCATAAAATCATTGTTAAAGTCTTTTAATGTCAACCTCGTTTTTTTCCTATAATAACACACTAAAAGGAATGTTAATAAAAAATGGCCCCAGGGAAAGCAACAGCATAACATATAAAATTCCATGTATGGACTGCCCCTCCTTTTATCTCGGGCAAAGTAGCAAGGGCTTAGAAGTAAGAATCAAACAGCATAAATATTCTGTCAAAACTGGGCAAACATCTAATGCAATATTTATTCATTTAAGTGAAAACAACCATCGGATAAACTGGATTGGTAGTTCAGTTATTGCAAGATCAAAAGATGTCTTACCACGAAATCTCTTTGAATCTGCCATTATACAACTTACCTCTCATTGTAATTTTAATATTAGTCGTGGCCTGTTTCATTTAGACCCTTGTATTTGTAACATGTTTAAGAATGACCTCAAAGATACAATCACAGACTTAAATACAAATTAGTTGCCTCATATATATTTTCTTTGTATATACATGTTTAATATGCTTTGTCTACCAAAGGTTTAAATGTGGTCAGTTGCCGTCCTATATTATCCTTTAATTGTCTTGTCCTTGTGTCTGAGCAGTTGGACTTTATTTTTTGTAAACCTCTTAAATTATACACATGTTTATGTTCGTTTGGGAAGGTTACGAATTCTCCAGGTGTGTTGGATTCTAGGTACTAATCTCCTTACAATCCCTTTCTGTCACTTATACGACCCTTCCTTGTCTCTCAGTTTCTTATGTATGTCAGTCAGTCTGCTAGGTAAAGGACGTTGAGTCGAAAGATCTTTAAGCTACTCCAGTGTTTCAATTTCCTTCGTGGCTTATACCTTTATTTATACATTATATTATAAATAAACATTCGATAATATATTACTGCAACATAATAAAGATGTCCCCTATGATGATAAGAACGATGATGTTCATAATTGCCTTAGAATTAACTTACAGTCGAAAATAGCATTAGTCAGGCATTTCACTAAAACAGTAATCTATATCAGAAAAAAATAAAACCTTATGGGATATTTTGACTGCATACTTGTTGCCTAGAAGAATAGAGAATTAATTAAAAAAAGTAGCAATGGAATACAAATGCTGCCATCAGATATCATTCTGGTCAGCAATAATATACAGATTTTCGCTTCAGAGGGTTTTCGGCTAAAACGGATACGATTTCTCTATAATTTAAAATAGATGCAAGACATAGAACGTAACTTTTCCTCCATGCTCTCATCATATAAAAAAACAGCACACTTACTTGTAAATCCTTACATTGACATATGCTAAAACATTTCCAGTCGGGGTGACCTAAGCTAAGAGCTAAAGGACTTCAAAACTCCAGAAGCACACGGGTGAGTGAACCACAGTGATGAATAGCGCAGTGTAAAAATGAACGAGAAGTAGGCGGAATGTAGAGAGCTTTGGTTATTTGTATGAGGTATGAAGCACCCTAACAGTAACAGGCAGCCTGTTGCTTCTATAAATAATTAAACCAATCAATCAACCAATATGTATATAGTTAACCATACAAACATATGTCTGTATGTATGTATATGTGAAAGTGTGTGTTACAAAATACCTATCAATTTCAACTTCAGTTAATAGCAAACATATAAATGTTGTGGATATAAATGAATGAAAGAAGAGAGAGGGAGAAGGAGAGAATTGTAAAGCAGCGCAGATCATCAAAAATATGTATTCATATAAATGGAACTTTCAAACGGAAGTAACAAGTGGTCTGCTAAAAGCATAAGCACACGAAGATCTGTCGCTACTGTACAGTTTTGCATGTGTGAAGGAGGAAGGCAAACAGTTTCTTGGTTTAGGTTTTGCGACAAAAGGTTCTTCGCTCTTTTTTAATGACACAGGTAAACATTGCCTAGGAAGATTAATTTCTTAAAAATACTTTAGGAATATAACAGTGTGTTACTATTCGAAATTTTATATGAAGACAAATAAACACAAATAGTGAAAGGTTGGCTTTAAGAAACTATACATACCACGAAGTAGGATTCATAAATAAATAAAAAGTAAAAAATAGAAAAAGTATCAGAAAGACTAAAGTCACTAAGCTGAAAGCGGCATGAATATTTATTAGTATAGCAAAGAGAGCTGAGGTTTACAAAATAAGCTCTAAAACCCCAATCACGACTATTTAGATCACTTAAGATGTCCTGAGCGATTTAAGAGTCTGAAAGCGAACCGCAGAATTGCCCGCTATCTCACAATTCGCAGTCGGAGTCATAAATACATCGCCTTGTATTACAACATAAAAACACATAACTTATCATCAATTTCCAACACAGGAAATGTTAATGACCACACAAATTGAAATTATTTATGAGGTCATAAGCGAATACTTAAACACATCATAGTGAAATGACCAGTGCTTTACAGTCATTATATACATATAAATTAATTAACGCATATATTCAATTCTAAAAGGCAATGTTTTGATGTATATACAGTGTTCTGAATCACACACACATAAATAGACATACGATTACTAAAACATTGGCACATCAGATCTTGCTTTGCTCACGTTTGTTTTCACACCTCACAATGTACATTTTGTATTATATAATTATAATATATATATATATATTAATAATATTATAATATATATTAATATTATGATATATTAATACATTACCATACATACATACATAACATATTAATATAATATTATATACATATATATATATATATCATATATATATATATCGATCCTATGGAATTGTCCCAAAAAAATATATATCTAAAAGTAGGCTAGCTTTGTCACGTTATAGTGAAAACACTGTTTTGCCTTATGAAAGCTCGCTTTTCGATAACATATTTTCCCAGAACATTCATATTATTTTAGGATTTCCGATTATGTAGCTCATCGAACACTGTGTATTGATAATTCAATACAGTCATACTACACATATCTAAATAAATAGCTTATGGTTTCTCTCTCTCTCTCTCTCTCTCTCTCTCTCTCTCTCTCTCTCTCTCTCTCTCTCTATATATATATATATATATATATATATATATATATATATATATATATATATATATATATATATATATATATATATAATTCATGTATAATTCATATATATAACCACATATATATATGAGAGCAAGTCAAGTTCGTGTGAGGAAGGAGTCGTGAAGGAGGAAGATAACCAACCAGGCATTGATGTGTCGAGCGCCCAGGTTCATAAATCGAGTGGGCGCCTATCAACAATGGTGTAGATTAAATCCTCCTTCAAACTGCTGGAAAATTACAGTGTCCGCTATCTTGGCATCTTAAGTGCCAGCCGGGATCGGTGAAGATTGTGTTACACCGAAAGGGCTTACACCAGATAAACGGCCGGGCAAAATGCAGGAGCCCAAGTAATGGCTGTCCTGAATCATCCAAGAAGAAGTAGAAAAAAGCTAACTGGCACAGTGTATAAAAGGTCTGAAAAGCAAGAGCAAATATTATTTGCCCTGATAAAACGCGCAATTAAATTTTATTTTTAAATAGTGCCTGAAGATACTGAAGTTATACAAGTACAATTATTTTAACTGTAGGATTTCAAAAGAATGTTAGCCGAATGGTATTTACAAGGATTTTTGCGCAGTCACTTTAAGCAAAGTGTAATATATTTTAGCCCAAATGAATGGAAATTACATTTTATAATTCAATATATAAGATCATTACATTACCTCGAAAATTTTATAAATAAAAACCGTGGATGCTTAGCGATAATAAGCAAACAACATTCCTGCTGTCATATATATTGAATTCGTGATTTCAGCTTTAATTTCTGAACGATACATCCATTCTTCTCCTATGACGCGTTGGAAATTACTTCAGAACAAGCATACAGAGAGAGAGAGAGAGAGAGAGAGAGAGAGAGAGAGAGAGAATATCATCTCCTGGGTTGATTATGTTGATAATTCTGCGATAACGTATCTGCTAAGTTGACGAGGTGTCTCGTTAATTGAAGATAATACCATGAAATTAAACTGTATATTAAAAGTCCGAAATAACTCATATTTTCACGTGCAGAAAATGGTACAATATATTAAGAAACAGAACATAAAACACCAAACAAACTTTCAAATTACATTTCTTTAAAAGAAGCATATTTTTTACAACTGCGCGCCGATAATATAAATGAAATTAGAGGAGAAAATAAAAATAATTGTACATTTACTAATGATAAAGGATATCTACACGGATTCAACATAAACCTAATCTTGAAATAAAGGTAATCCATCAAGTACTAAGATGCTGCTCCAAGGATTCACATACGTGGCATTACCTCATAACATTACTGAAAACCTTTTCATATGCAGGCAAGCTTCGGTTTATTCCGTATTGTGTGGCAAACCTTTTGAGCAAACAGATGCTTTTGATAGAGCCTAATGCTTAGATAGGTTCTATTAGCCTCCATATTTTCATCAACTCATATTTATTTCGTAAAGCAAGGCATTAAACCTAAAGGCTTAAGCACTTGACTAACATCCCCCCACCACCCCAAAAAAAGGTACATCCTAATAATACCAGTTTTACTATATAAAAAAAATTACCTTCAGCAGCTTTCTAATTTATGACACATTAGAATCTAGTTTAATTAAAATGGTGGTTTCCTTTTCTTAATTTTCCCTCATACAAGGGCAATTGGGTGTCAAAGCAAAGGAATGTTTCTGTATATATAACTTTCAGGATCCATATACTAATTACCATTCACTCGTGAATGTACACGATATATGATTAAGCATTGAGAGAGAGAGAGAGAGAGAGAGAGAGAGAGAGAGAGAGAGAGAGAGGAAAAATTTTTTTTTTTTTTAAACAACTTACCCAAAGCTATGCGAGTCCTATTCATGAAAGTCGAAAAATGCATTTTATAATAATTATTCTGATCAACCATAAAATAAGCTACTTATATGTTACATAAAACAGGTTATATTACAAGAGAAATTGTTTGAAAATCCACCTTTTACACTCGATATTTATTTACTTAATAAAAGCCGTGAGCAACAGGTGGTTGAACTGCAAGTTCAAAATGAACACATGAGTCTGCTGTAAAAATGTCTAAATTTGCAGATGATCTACGCTTAAATTAAGTTTCCCGCGCAACTTCGATAAGATTTGTTGTATGATCCTCAAACAAGATATTTAAAAATTTTCCAGGCTTCTTTTATGGCAAGTTTTCTTTATCTACGAATACTGAATAATTACGTTATAAGTCTATTATTATTACTACAAAATGCGGCTCTGACACTCTATCCGACCAAATAATTACAATCAGCGAGCCTTGAATATTCTTTAAAAATTCAAGATTTTTACAAAATTAACTTCAGCTACAATGTTCGGGGCCTTACCAGAATAACACAGTAATCAACACATTTAAACTAAACAGGGCGCTACAAGACGGTCCATAGGTACACAAACAGCTTATACGTAAATATGTATCTAGTGCAGCGGTTCTTAACAGGGGGTATCCATACCCCCAACATGGGACTTGATCTCTGGATATTTGTATATGTTTGATTTTAATGTGACAATGTATACATGGGTACAGTTTGTAAATTAATAACTATATAAAACTGTAAATGCTTTTGATTTTCTTGTATGATATATTCTTAGCTATTCGTACCTAAAGTATGTATCAAACTAAGTATATTAGTTATTATGTCAACAAATAGGACTTGAGTGGACTTATGCAAAGGGTGTATGGAACCATATTGGGCAATTCTTTTGGGGGTCTGGAGTCATCCGACGGTTAAGAACCCCTGATATTGTGATATATAAATATGTACATGTATGTTTCTATATATATATATATATATATATATATATATTATATATATATATATATGTGTGTGTGTGTGTGTGTGTGTGTGTGGTGTGTGTGTGTGTATGTGTGTAAATATAATATATATATTATACAAAAAGCTGAAAAACAATGACGAACTTCATTTTACGAGAGCTGATAAGTCTAATGCAACGGTTATACTAAAAAAGCAAGATTACATAGATAAACTATTTTACTGCTGAGTGATGTTAATACCTACGATCTACTGGCCTCAAATTTTACACTCAAAAATTTGATATGGCAATGGGAAATCCTCTTTCGCCTGTTTTAAGTAATTTATATATGGAATTTTTTTAAACAAGATTTTTAGCTAATAATTTACCTGACAGTGTTCTGTGGTTTCGATATATGGTATTTTTTGCATATGGGCTCTAACCGAAAATGTGAATGCATTTCTTTTCATACTGAACAATTTGGCGCCTTCCATTAATTTTACTTATGAAGAAGAACATGATGGTTGTCTCTCATTTTTAGATGTAAATGTTCACCGTACTTTAATGGCTTAAAATACTCAGTATAAGAAACCTACAAATGCAAATTCATACATTCACTATTATTCTAATCATAGCAATCAAGTTAGGAAGGCTACTTTTTTTTTCCATGTTTTTAAGAGCTTTACGTATCTGCCGCCCAGAATTTCTTCAGGAAGAGTTTGAAAACATTTTTAATATATCAGAAAGATAAAAATACCCTAAATATTTTCTTGAATGTGCTTTGCAAAAAGCACAGAAGACTTTTTATTCTGTAACTACCAAAGTGGCTTTTAACAATGATATTGTACTTATTTTACCATATAATGATCTCTTACGGAGGGTTCCAAATTTTTGCAAGAATTTTCAAATTAATGTTGTTTTTAAATTTTCAAATATACTAATAAGGAATTGTCCCAAAGTTTCTCAGGGATGCATTTACGGGTTCCTTGCATGAACAGCAAATGCTTTTATATAAGGCAATCTGGGAAGGGACTGGAGACAAGGGTTAAACAACACAGATACGGTGTAATAACGGGCACATTAATAATTTTAATCAAAAAGTGGTTTTATATTGTAATAATATAACTCGTAGAAATGTTATTGAATCTGCTTTTATTAATTATCACGGTGACTTAATGAGTGTAAGGTTAGTACAAACTAGACCCATTTGTTGATAAAGAGATTTGTAAGGCTGTTTCTTTTTAATCACCTGCTGAGCTGTTCTGTACCTGCAGCCCAGGTTTTAACCGGATTTTGAATAGTTGTGTTTCAATTTTTTCAGCTTTTATGTTTACTTTGTTAGATGTTCTCGGCGTCTTTAGCATTGTACCTCGAAAATGTGTTGAAATCACACGAAAGGGCTTGGTACTCCATCTTTTATTTCTCCTGTGGCCTTAGCTAAATATGCGTATGTACAATTGCATATATATATATATATATATTTATATATAGATATATATATATATATATATATATATATTTAATGGGTTATCCCATATATATATATATTATAATAATAATCTATTATATTTATATTCATTATATATATATATCCACATTAACAATTATTCAGTCTTTTTTTAAATTGTTGTCTTCTTTGAAGTCTAACCCAGTGTTCCTCCCAAACTGGGGGCCATGTAATGTAGCAGAACGCAGGGGGCCATAATCTGAGGATATGTGTTGGGTTTTATATACACATGGGTTATGCTTAGCGTTGGGCCATGGACAATTATCTTGTATGAAAAGTGGGTAACGACCAGAAAAACTGCGCACCACTGCTAATAAAATGCGTGTCCCTGTTCTTCGCCTACATATTAGCATAACTTTTTCTTTTAAGTTTCCTTAAGCAAAAATCTCGCATTAAATCCATGCGTGGCATTGCACACGAAATCTCAATCATTTTTTGCCATTCTTGGAAGTGACACTGATCATAAACCGATTCCGGGTGTTTGAGTGAAACCATTCTAATAAAATTCGGAGCCTTAAACTATAATAAAAAAAAAAACAATCAATATTATGGATAGAATAACGGAAAAATATAATTCTTATGCCTAAATATGCCTAAATACATAATGCGATGAGTAATAATAAAATATATATATATATATATATATATATATAGAGAGAGAGAGAGAGAGAGAGAGAGAGAGAGAGAGAGAGAGAGAGAGAGAGAGAGATCAATTCAAAATATTTGTAGAACGAGGAGACAATACTTTTTTAGGGTTGCAATTTAACGGGTAAGGCGTTAAATTACAATATATACATATATATATATATATATATATATCTATATATATATATATATATATATAATGATATGGTATATGTGTGTGTGTGTGTTTGTATGTATGCCGTGTGAACTGGATTTTAGCTGACATTTCTAAATTTTGCCAACTTAATAAAGCGTCAAGGTGTATGAGACAAAATTATATATATATATATATATATACATATATATATATATACATATATATATATATGTATATATATATGTGTGTGTGTGTGTGTGTGTGTATGTATGCCGAGTGAACTGGGTTTTAACTCACATTTCTAAATGTTTGCCGACTTAAAAAACGTCATGGTTTATGAGATAAAATTATATATATATATATATATATATATATATATATATATATATATTATATATATATATATATTGTATATATGCTGAGAGAGAGAGAGAGAGAGAGAGAGAGAGAGAGAGAGAGAGAGAGAGAGAGAGAGAGAGAGAGTTTGATAGTGGAGTGTAAATTCAACCGTCTTTCACATAATTTATTTCATATTAATCCCTTTTACCAAGGGACTAAGAAGGGATGTCTCAAAAGAGAAATGCAAAAATAATAAATAATCTCGTAAGATTTATTCGACGCGGCGTTGGATTAAGGATTAGAGCGCCACCAACCTCTGAGGCTAAAGATTAGCGACTTTCGCTTAATAAACGTCATTCCTAAGAAGCATTTGTTTTGATAGTGTGACCAGACGAACAGCCACTCAATTGCCGATATTTCACAAGATACAAAAGACTCCATTGAACGTAAATTCGTGCCCTGTGCCAAAAGTAACATTAGGGTCTTAAGTGATGGTGCTGTAGATGGACTTCTGCTACGGATGAGACCCAACATAAAGTCCAGTAAAGTCAATATTTGAAGTCAGTCAAGACAGAAAGAACAAAAATAAATGTTTGTGCTCAACTCAGGCGAAGTGTAGGAAGTAGCAAACTATGAAAAAATAATACATCAAATTTATGGAAAATCCCATGACAAAATGCCTCCTAACTCAGTTAAACCTGAACCTCAGGGCCATTTTAAATGATGCAAATGCCAGCAATCAGAAATGAAAAGCCTTCAAAAGAGGATATGAGGAAAAATCTCGAATAATATCTGCTTATATTCTGATTATCTCATATATCACCTTTCCACTGCAAAATTTTATCCAAGCGTATATTTTCTATTAAAGTCTAATGATAGTGAGTGATATGCTTTAACAAGAGAGAAAAGAATTAGATACCTCAGTCATTTTATATTTATGAGACATTAATCACAGCAGGCATCACTGAATTTTCTCCAGCTTTCCATCCTTTTGGTTTCACTTTCCTAGAGAAGTTTGCATTGACCTGCTCAACTTGCAACTGCCACAGAACCATTTTTAATCACGATAATACGTTGTAAATTATTACAGCAAATTTAAACACATATTACACAACACACACACACACACACACACACACACACACACACATATATATATATATATATATATATATATATATATATATATATATATATATATATATATATATAAGACAGAGGTAGGTGACGGCCAGTAGACATCAGCGCGAGGGTGGACCATGGAAACATTCAAAATTCATTATAATTCTTTATTTATCACGTTTCGTAATATCTTAATTACATCATCATGGAATCTCTTAAATTACGAATAAAATTACTTTAAAAATTCCTCTAAAAATCAATAAAATTCATAAATGACAACACAGTATAAAAAAAACAGAAACAAAACCAAGATCAAAGATCGCTAACCAACCTTAAGTAAGAAGTCTCCGCAAACATTGATCATTACATTTTGTAATCACAAAACAGTGTTTAGTGGCAGTTCGAAGCTAAATAATCTTTGTTGTTCTCGATTATTCATAGACTGGTAAACGCGTAAGTCTGTTGCGGGTGCTAATGATTAAAAATTCTAATCTGTATGAGACAAAACAAGGATATAATTTATTAAAGCAACTGATCTTATTTTTCGCAAAATGTTAACTTCACAGATTTATTTGACTTCATGTTATGCATAATGTCAGGACAAAACAGCAGTGAATAATCAATGAAACCAATAGCATTGATAAGAGAAAAATCCAAGTTTATGAATTAACCAGTGTGAAACAGTGCTTTATCTTAAAAATCCTCTAACAAAGTCGAAGCTACAAGGAATTTAAAGAGTGAGTCGGCAGAAACCGATGATCATCCCCGACGAAGGAGGGTAACTGTATCTAAGATCGTTAATTCAATGGGTCAACGAAGAGCAATGTGTACCAGAGAATGTATATCAAATATGGAAATTTTACACCGAAAACTTAACAGCTAAAAAAATAAATAAATAAAAAATAAACGAAACATCCGTTTTAAGAAAAATCTATTAATCTATAGATCAAAATTTTCATGGAGCTAAAAACTAGACTAAATTATTATTCACCAAAGATCACCAAAAATTTCTCAACTCCTTTTCAACTGTACTCCTGCAAACTGCAAAGTTTCAAGCACCAGGTGAAATGCTTTACACGCCTCTCATTACCTCAGACATGGCTAAAGATTTTGCCCTTCCCCCTAACAAATACTCGCTTCAAGATTCTTTTCCAAATTCCATCTCTCAATCAAAATAAAGCACTGCCGCCGTCTCCAAGAATTGTCATAATTCTTAATTGTTGTACTGTCCTTCGTTTCAAGGTACCGGAATTTCTCTTCAGCAACAATTTTTGGTGAAGGGGTTAGGCAATGATTCAACAGCAAATGCAGCCAAGCAAACTTTGTTAAATGCTAATTCCTAAAGCATCATGGTTAACTAATAATCCATATAACTATAATGATTTTCATGTTGATCCAAAACGAAGACCATTCATAGCAACCGCAAGACTGAAAAGTAAACAGAGAGTTAACCATTAGCACCGAAATCATAAGCGATGACAGTAACTTCCAAGTATGATAAGGTACCGACTCGACCATTAAAACATATATCACGCGATGATTTATGGCATGAGTAATAAATATCCCAATCATCCCAGACAATAAAAACCCCAAGTCTGAGAAACTTGATAACATATTAACTTTCAAGGTAGATCTTGCTAAGGAAGGCCAAAAGTTTTATGAGAAATCATAAACCCCAGACTTCGATAAGTATCTAACACATGATAAACCCGATATTTAATATTCTAAACGCGATAAATAGTAGTTTTTCTATCTAGAACATGATAAAGCCAAAAGTCGAAATCTAACACACCGTAAACCTAAGTGCTTATATCTGAGAAAAGAAAGAGTCCACGCTTTGGATCTTACACATGAATAAAGTGAGACTAAATATCGCGTAAATGATGAAGGCGAAACATATAACAATACGATAACAAACAGATTTTTGAATATTAAAAGAGACCCCTTTCTTGTGGGTAAGTCTTGGTATATTGTGAAAAATGTGTTTAAAACCTTTAATCTTTACGAAGCTACTGTCATCGTCTGACGTTGAGGCCAGTATTTCAACAATAAACTAGGATTTACAAATAAAGAACAGGGTCTTATTTTACCTTCAACTTTAAAGAAAGGGGCTATTATTCATAATCTTCAAGTAGAAGAAATGAAGTATCAATAAATAAGGCAAGTTAAAGTAAAAAAAACTTAGTGTATCTCATGTTAATTAAGAAAATGACTATATAGGAAGTCTTCCATGATAAGGGCCTCTCAGTCCATTTGTCAAAACTGGATAAATCTAAAATATCTATTCTGGGTGTCAGCAGTAATGGTTTCTGCTGTACCGATTTATCTCTTAAATTGTCGCTCAATACCTGATGAATAAATGTCAGAAGTCTGAGAATTAATGAAAGAAGAGATCAAATCATGCATAATTATAATACATACTGGTCTGTAGAACACCTTCATGCCCTTTGCAATTGAAAAAAATAAAAAATTCCATTGAAAAATAAATGAATTTGCGAACAAGTGTGTAAGTGGGTTTGATGCGCTGATGATGAGACTTGAGCAAATGTACGAGGTCCGTAACGCTGTGGAATTTTTCCCCTGAGGACGATCACCCAATTTCAATAGATAAAGGCTGTTTTGTGGATTTTTCTCTGAAGCCGCCACATGTCATCGGAAACGAATTAATACTGAATATATATTACGTATATACTATATTAATAACTAAAATGGGTTTCCTTTAAAGAGAATGATTCGTTTGTTTTCCTCAGTTCTCTCAGCCTGTAACTTTGGGACATTTAAAATTGTCAGCCATATGCCTAGTTGAACAAGAGGTATTGCTCTGTCTGTCTTACATTAAGCTTCCCTTACGCTAAAATCGCCTGTTTTTGTCTAGTATTTAAACACAAGTTCGCTCGATAGTGTAAGAAAATGCCTTAATTAATATACAGCGCCGCCGCCCAGTCATACATACATAAACACGAACATATACACAAATAAACAGACACTTGTGGGGACAGTAAGGTAAAGTTTTGGCCCCACGCCAATTTTCTAGACACCCAGCTGCTGTTGGTACCCATTCACAGCAGGCAATGGCAGACCAGGCGCGAACCACGACACTAATCTATGCGGGCTCAGAGCAATACCACTGAGCCATGCAAGGAAAAGGAATTTGAACTAATTCATAAGCAGCTTTCGCCTTTAAGGTAGCCTGACCATACAACTGAGAAAGCGATTCATGAGGCAAACGTAATTTTCTAACGACCCCCTGAAGACATGACCACAGAGACACCCAACAATAAAATAAAAATTCCACACTTGGACAGGAAAATCTAACGCTTTTGCCTTTACCTACCCAAATAACCTAGCTACATCCCTCATTAACGTCCAACAAAAGACAATCACCAAAGACACAGGAGTATACTAAATTCCATGCCTGGACTGTAACCAATCTTAGGCCAGCTATTCACGCACAGGTTTACCCGTCAAGTTCATCGAAACTGACGTTAAAACACACGTGTGGACGACAATTTGTGGGTGGAGTCAGTCCACTCACCAGAACTGATGAACTGATGGAATTACCTAAAGTTCTTTCGACCGACTGACAGGTGATCGCACGTGTGGACAGTAACGAACGATTTTATGACAGTTCACCGCTGGATTTCGCCTGGGAAGGATCTAACTCGCTCCGACCAGAATATGAATAAACTATGTATAGGTCTAATTAATTTCATTGCAGCGCTATTTGTAGACTGCTGCGATTCCAAATCATATAATAAATAAAAAGTATTTCTGAGTGATAACTTCAATTTGTTATAGGCCTAGGCCATTATCCTGCCTTTTATGAAAGGTATTACTAGTGAAAGTAGGCAGCATGGTCCATTTCATAAATAACCATCCCCAAGGTCTAATTTAGCCTTATTCATTAATATTGTATGAGAATAGACATCTCTCTTTAATAGGCAATATTTAGACTGCACTCTGTTACTCCTTTTTGCTTCTTCCCTATTTTGAAGTGAATTGCCACAGCAGCTATATAGTCAATATAGCTCCACCCCCTTATCACCCAGCAGTTTCCATTGCTGTCATATAGTTCTTGCCACGATGAAGCTTTAGAGAGAAATGAGGGCAATGACCTCCAGTTGACTGTCCGACTGTCAGTTCTATTATTTATGTGTGGATCCTCATCTGTCGAACGGTCGTGGGTGGATTGACAGGTAAACCTGTGCATGAATACCGGCCTTACATCGGTTTTACAGGAAAATCACTTCTCCAGAGAGTAATTCAACATAAACAGTCAGTTAGGTATGGACACCAGAGCTCAACTATTTGTAACTCTAAAAATACTAATAACCACAGAATAAACTGGAATTTGTAACATATAATTTATAGCAGCAAATGTCAGTAAAAAAAAGCCAGATGATAGAGTCAACCTTGCATAAACAAAGACAGGTAATGAACATCTCAAAGGGGGTCTGGGATTCAGATATCAGAGATAAAATCTTCCTCCAACCAACGCATAAGCAGATTAAAGGGAAATTATCAGTGGGGGTGACCTAGTAAAATGGCTTACCTGTGGCTGGATCTCTTGGTAAGGTTACCGCCTTTTCTGTAACTTTTCTCATCTCATTCATTACCTACCTGAAGAGAGAAACTGCAGTCTCTGAAATACAGTACTTAATTTCTACAATTTGGGTTTCCTTTTATTATATATTATATATATATATATATATATATATATATATATGTATATGATATGTATATTATATGTATATATATATATATATATATATATATATTATATATATATATGTGTGTGTGTGTGTGTGTGTGTGTGTGTGTGTGTGTGTGTGTTGTCTTTGATTTTAAATCACGAAAAAATAAAAAACGTGAAGATTATACGAACAAAGTTACAGCCACGGAGGAAAAATTTAAACACTTGAGATGCTAAGTACTTTCACAGCAACTAAAGATATACAGAAGCAAGGGCCTACATAAATGGTGGGTACAAGTCATAAGGGATACAAAAAGGTCGGGAGGTCACAAAATGGTCAACAGATAAATGGAAATCTACTTATTGGAAAGATAGAATGAAGAGGATTACCAATAAGTAGATTTCCATTTTAATCTGTTGACTGTTCTGTGACCTCACAACCTTTTTGTATATTCTTTGGTATATTTTTAGTAGCTGTGACCATGTTTTGGCGATAAGACGCAAGTACTTAGCATCTCTAGTCTTTCAATATTTCCTTCGTGGCTGTAACTGTGTTCATATATATATACATATATATATATATATCTATATAATATATATATATATATATATATATAATACACTTATACACATATATATATATATATACATATACATATATATATATACATATATATATATAATATATATATATATATATTATATATATATATACGTATATATATATATGTGTGTGTGTGTAAGCACGTATATATGTCTACATGTAGGAGTGAATACCGTGAAATACAAGGGGAAAGCGTCATTGCCATCAAAAGTAAAAATAAGTGAAGATTTAAATAAAAAATTAAACATTTACAACGAAGCACGAGATAATATAGAATATATGACTACAACAGGGAAAAACCACTTTACAAAAGGAAATTTCCGTGAATATATAAAATACTGCTCGTGTAGAAAGATGTAAAAGCAATTAACGTAAATAACAAGAAATATATTACAAAAAATAAACGACGAAATTAATGTAACAATCACCATACATGATAAGACATAATACAAGATAAAACTTTCCTAAAATATATACTTTCAGTTCCGAGAGCTATAAAACCATGCACCCCAATTACCAATATATCAGGGAAGTGATAAAAATACATATAAACAAAAGTTTATGTGAAAACATCGACATCCGCCCTTTCCCGGCGTACGAGCAAACTAACTAGGCAAACAAACACGGAGTATTCATCATAATAATAAGCAGTTATAATAATTATTTATCTTGAATAATACTACAACTATTCCTTTACATTATAAAATATTCGCTATATTTCGAAATCATAAGCTAACAAAGTTGTGGAATGAAATGTAAAACGGATTGGATTGGCAGAATGGTATCAAAACTTCGCGAGAGTATTTAACGACCCCTTAGATAACATTTCCTAGTTACCGTTCGACTGTAAAACATAATAATGGCCTCCTTCCTGCACGAGCTGTTCACTTTATCAACTGTGACAAAAATAGAAAAACAAATAACAGAACGAAGCAGAGTGGACATCACACCTGACCACGGCTCAATCCATAAAAAATCCTGTGCCAATCGTTCAAAAGGTTCCTCTTACAGAATTAAAAAAAAAAAAATTATAAATAAATAGTGCAAATTAGACTTAACAATAATAAAACGTTCTGGTGAAGTTAATAAAAACTTGGGTAAATGATGTTGTACGCTCCAGGTTGTTAAAAGACTAAATAAAAAAGGAAAGAAACCATCCGCATCAGAATATACCGAAAAAGGCAAAGAGAATAGACAAATGACTCTCTAGTTTGCTCAATCCGACAGAAAGAAAAACCATAAAATATATTACTGTCACCATCGACAACGCATAAATCATTGTTCTCTTTCACTTGAAATTAGTCAGACACAGACACATACACCTACGCCTTCAAGTGTCCATATTAGCATTCAATACTTCGACTGCAGCACCGTCCACACCTCCGCTGTCGTCTTTTTTCTGCACCTGTTGGACTGCTGTGAAGACAAGCACGTATACAATGAATTTTCCTTGTCTCCCAGTATATACATATATATATATATATATATATATATATATATATATATATAGTATATATGTATATATATATATATATATATATATATATAATATATATATAATATATGGGGATACAATCCACCATAGAACAAGCAGTTGACCATAGAAACATTCCCCCACGAAGATCAAGACGAATTCTGGAAAGAACGAGGGCTCAACCGCCTGATCATTCATAATTTGAACTAGCTTGTTACCTAACCGTTGTTTTTTCAAATGTTTGTGCTCTTACTTGTCAGTTCCTTGAGGTGACATATCACACTTTAGTGATCAAGACCACAGTTGATGGTCGAAAGCTTTAAATCCTATACAAGATATATATTTTTTGTTTTTAAACTACAAGAGGAATTTACTTCATTGTGGATTGTATCCCCATTTACTTAGAGGTACGACATAGTACCTGGCTTTGCATATATATATATATATATATATATATATATATATATATATATATAATATATATAAATATATATATATATATATATATATATATATATATATATGAGAATGACGGAGGAGAAGGTGGGGAGTGAGACATTTCCACTGATGTTCCAAGTTTTAAAATTTATATTCTTCATCGGAAAGATACAAGATAATTAACAGAGCTAAACGTTGTTAACTGCCTACACTTCATAACTGCAAGTCCGGTAATTAAACATATATAAAAACGTCATAATCTCTGGAAGTTACATCTCGTAACCAAATCTCCGGAATGGTGTGTATACAATTAAAATGTCTCTACGGTAATAACACCAATAAAAACGGCTGTACTGCTAATATATTTTTACAAACAAGCAACGAAACAAATGTGACCGAAAAAATAGAACAATAAATATATATAAAAAAAAATAAAAACAAGAGGAATTTTCACAAGACATAAGAAGGGATAATCATTGTCTCAGTCGATTAAATTATGGTTATCAATTCCTGATTTAGGGACCTGGAAATCATGGCACCAGCCAAAACGAATAACCACTATAGAACATTATGGGGAAATGGCCTTTTCGCCATTAGTAACGACAAACTTCAACCAAGTAAGGAAATAGGTGGATCTCCAACCGACAAAATTCTGGCGACGATTCAAGGTATTTGTTGCCCGCACACCTCCGTTTTCTTGGTTGTATCTTGATAGCAAGGTCAGTTCATAGAAGGGTGCTACTACTACTAATAATAATAATAACTAAAGTGCTGTTATTTTCCTGAAATTAACTAATAAATTAAACTATGACGGCATTCTCTGCCGCTGTCAGAAATACTAAATATATCAACGTCGAATGGTTTTGAGAGAGAGAGAGAGAGAGAGAGAGAGAGAGAGAGAGAGAGAGAGAGAGAGAGAGAATAATCTGATGATTGGTTCTTCCCCAATGAACTGAGAAGTGATTCGTCGTGATCCTGCATTCTTGAATATTACACGGCTTTCTTTTTTTCACTTTTTTTCTCAATATATTCTCCCCAACCTTCGCTTACGACGCAATTCAGCCGACTTGAACTAAGAGTACTACATGATTTACTTCATAGTTCTGTGAGGGACGTATCATTTTACAAAAAGACCAACGGCAACCTATATTTCTAATATCACTTTGTGCAGTGGTTCCTAACTTGACCCTACCAAGGACCCCCCGATATGATGAGTCCTACCCGAGGATCCCAGCCAACCAAAAGTTATCATTACCACACCGGGATACTCAGTACATCGTAGACCATTTATTATTTGCATAGTACTGCTCAAAGTAATTATAAGTAAAATATTTCTAATGTCTTTTTTATTGCTTCAAATTTAATACCAAGTAAAACTGGTGAAAAGAGCCACAATTTTGTTCTGGGGTTGAAAAAATATTAATTTTATCATTGGGTTGCGGTCCTCCAGGTGCCTTCTCCTGGACTCCTAGGGGTTCGCGGACCCGAGTTTGGGAACCCCTGAGTCTTAGCGGATGTTCGTGTAAGGAATATTAGGGCCGTATTTGTAAACTGACATCCTCGACGAAGAAGCTCTTCGCAGCTAAAATGGTATTATTGTGCCGCGAAGCAGGTCTTCCTGGCGAAGACGAAGGTAATCAGACGGTGAAAATTATTGGAAACGAATAGGAAGTCTTGACCATCTCTTCGCTAACCTCTGTATATTTTTTGTAAAATTAAAAGTGAACCGCATAACTAATGTAAGTATTGGAATGTATAACACATGCCAAATATTTTAGTAGTCAAAATTTTTCAGTGCTTAAATGCATATATGTTCTTATTTACATTCTTGTAAAAGACTGTCTTTGTACTTAGAAGACCTCACGTTCCCAAGTTCCTGGCTGTGTCGGGTCTTTATGAACTTCCTCCTCTCGGATTATATTATAATCAGCACAACGTATTTTAGTTCGGCAAGACAACCATTGCAAAGTAAATGAATATGAAAAGAACCACAGTTAACGAACTTTTCGAGAAGATTTCCAACCAATCAGCTTCAAGGAATGGTCGTGACGTAATCAGTAGGCGGGCTTAGCTATAAAGCCAGCTGGACTCTGCTGTAGTAATTATATTAATGCAAAAACAACTGTGTCAGTGATACAGTTTATATATATATATATATATATATATATATATATATATATATAATATATATATATATATATAACTCTACGGGGGGTTGGTACGCCGGAGGTGATAAACAAAAGTCACATTCGGGTCGGAGACTGCTGTTCTACTTCTATCCTACTTTATGCCTCTATATATATATATATATTAGTTATATATATATATATATATATATGAATAATTATCACATCGAAACCGTGATCCATTTATATATCAATTCAAGCTCAAATGTCCTTTAATATCTAAATTCACTTTACCTCCCCCCAAAAAAAATGTTTTATATTATTTTCATATAGATATTAAAGGACATTTGTAGCTTGAATTGATATATATATATATATATATATATATATAATATATATATATATATATATATATATTATATTATATATATATATATATATTATATATAACTCTACGGGGGTTCCTCTTCGTAAAAGCGCTTCGCCAATGTTTTAAACTGCTGCTCGACGACGAAATTTCACGACCAACCTCTCCATCGAAGAAGGAAGGTGTTAGTTTCAAAATACGGCCCTAAATATTGAAAAGTATGCTTTTCCGACCTATTTCATAATCCAGGTTACATGATAGGCTAAGGGCACCAATATTCATAATGTATGTTGCATGTCGATTACTGCATAGTTAAAACTGCCTTTATAATCATATAATTCTATCCTTCTTTCAACACTTGTCAAGGAGGGAGTTCAACTGTCATGTAATGAAGTACCTGAGGGGGAAACTACTCTACAGATATCCTATAACAGAAAAGGGATGGGAGGAAGTTTCGAAGGCAATACGAAATAAAAACTTACCTCAAACATCTTCCTCGGGTAATGCGGCTTTCGTTACATCCAAATGGCACAACAAATTCATGACTTTCTACTTGATAATATAAAATCTAATAAACAAAGGCACAATAATTCCTTGAGGCTTTATGGCGAATACAAACTGCAAAGCGCCTTTGTATAGTGCAGCGTAAACAACGGTATTCGACTTGTTACAATCAATGTAGTTCAGTTCAATAAAGATCACCCTCATCCTTAACATACTTAAACGACAAAAGATCATATTGATAGCCCCTTCATTTTTATACCCAATTACGCACCTCAAAAGGAGGAGGGCAGAAATGATAAAGGAGAGAAGGAAAAGGTAATCATAATAATTGATATCCGGTATTTAACGTTCGAAAAAAATAAAATTCCAATAACATATGCAATTCTCTCCGCAAAAGACATGTCAGCGCTGCATACAGAAAATAAGACTGGGTGATATTTAATGCATAATGCTCAACTTCCTTTCGAAAACTCCCATTACGTCCACTATTCACCAACTCTTCAAGGCGAGACAACAAATAGCCTTACTTCCGCTAGGTGTCCGCCTACCTTTTACACAAACATGGGCAATATTTAAAGGTGGAATTTATGGGCGCCTGGCACACCACACGCAAATTCCGCGACGCTCTTCATCGTCTTGTTCGAAGCAAAGAGAAAAAGAATACATATGTACATTTGCCCAGCCCATGCTAATTCCCAGGCCACTTGCCATCGATCGGTAAGGGGTGGATAGCAAATCACCCAAAAACGCCTAGCTTGAAAATAGTGATAGAGATTGTACAGAAACATGTATGAATGGAATATAAAATTCAGCACTGAAACTGAAATTGATAGGAGAAAGGTCTGAAAGGTGTAACAGGAGGAAAACCACGCAGTTGCAATATGAAACACCTTTTAGGAGAGGGTGGAAGGAAGATGGAAGAAAGCGTATATGAACGATGGTACAGTAAAAGGTAAAAGAAATGCCAGGGGTTGCACCTGGGGCCGAAAAGACCCTGAAAATAAGTTTAAGTAATTCCTACCACATGAGGTGCACTGACAACGCTGCCTCTCTACCGGCCAGAAACCTGTAGCACGTAAAAGTAATTCCTATATTCAGTACTTATCTTCTAAATACTGGATATGAGCATCCTATACCTATGGAGCATTTCCTCACTCAACGGACGGTTCTTAAATAAAAAAGGGTTAGGTATACGAGACCCCTATTACCATAAATATGGTATTATTCTTTGTATTTCCAACAGAAATTACCATATTTTCCCTATATATTGTTTACGTCGGCCCAGTACTCCCTTTCTCCATCAACAAAAATGTCATGAGGCAAAATATATGCGGTCGTAAGATCTCAAACATATAAATAACAAATGAATTAATAAATCATACCAACAGATGGATAAGAACTCGTATAACATCAGTTACTGGAACAAATGCGTAAAATAGGTGTGCTTTGGATTTGTTATCAGTTTCAATGATTCATATAGAGTGATTTTATACTTCCAAAAATTCTCAGGCACAGTAGGTAGCACATCATATATAAATATATATATACCTATAAAACGAAAAATTGCTGATGAAATGAAGTGATGATCGTTGAGAAATGTGTGCTAACTGGTAATCGCGAAGATCTAGAATGTAAAAGGCAAGGTATATTCTATATACCTTGGTAAAAGGAAGACATGGAAACAGACGGATGACGAAAACCAATTATTGAATTACATGGGCATTTGCGAGAAAATGTTACGGAATTAGGATGAGAAAAGAAAAATAAGAAACTTCATAAGAGCACTATAAAGATGTGAAATAGAAGCGTGCTAGAAAAGCATAAGTAGGAAAGTATGAATGGACCGTTAATCCACCTCTCTATGGAGCTGAAATGTAATTATTTAATTTAAAGAAAAATAAATATACCTAGTCTTTCGATGAAGAACTGGAATCTGGGTAGCATATGCAGAGTAAGAATGGCTAAATGTTATAGGTGGTTGAAAAGCTAACATATACGACAAACATGTGCAAAAATTGCAAGAAGTGGGGACAAGGCGATTAGGCTGGGAAAAGAGATGCATAATAATTCGATAAACTTGGTATAGAAAGGAAAGAGAGAATAGGAAATGCGTAATGAAGGTTGTGTTACAGGTGTTAAACTTGTGAGATTTAACCAACGGTTGTGGTGTTGCTGGACTTAGGCTCGCTCTCCACGAATGCGGCGGGCAAGCTGGATGTCCTTGGGCATGATGGTGACCCTCTTGGCGTGGATGGCGCACAAGTTGGTGTCTTCGAAGAGACCGACGAGGTTATAAATGAGAACGAGGCACAAGACAGAAATCGATGGAGACGACTCATTCGTAATGGCGACCCCATATAAAAATGGGTTTGACTAGAAAAGAAAGAACCCACGGGAAGCCCGAGTATAAGTAGATAATACAGCTGTTGAGCGAATTTAGTGTGAAGAGAAGGGGGGCAACCAGTAAAGTTGTTCATTAGGTATGAAGCCCTTTTTGTTTCTCAGTTGGTTCAGTGTTGCCTTATTAGTTACGAGAGAGAACCAGGCAGTTACTGGCTTCCTTTCATCTAGTCACATCATTCTGAAAAAACCGCTTATCGGTATGTATAAAATGAATATGTGTGTGTGTGTGTATGTGTGTAAGAGTACCAACAACCGCTTAGATGTAGATCAAAGGAATGGGACAGCTGCTTTACTGTAGAGAAAGCAGTACGGTAAATATATATATATATATATATATATATATATATATATATATATATATATATATATATATATATATATACATATATGTGTGTGTGTGTGTGTGTGTGTGTGTGTGTGTGTGTGTGTGTAAGAGTACCAGCAACCGCTTAGGTGAAGATCAAAAGAATGGGACAGCTGCTTTACAGCAGAGAAAGCAGTACGATATATATATATATATATATATATATATATATATATATATATATATATATATATATATATATATATATACACACACACATATATATATGTGTGTGTGTCAATATGGTCCACAGGAGAAATGAGAATAAAAGACTCTAGTAGCTCGATAATTTCGCATTTCAAGCCTCTTCAAGAGCTTTATTTTAACTAAATATAAGTATATAGATAAAAATCATAAAAATATTTCTCACTGGAAAAACAAAAATTATCAGAACAGTTGGTAAAGTAAAAAGTAGGTTGTTTAGATCATAAACAAATGGTCAAATTAGCTATTCAAAAAAGTTAAAAGTAAGAACTATTCAACGATTTGGTGATTGGCCATTTAAACCTTTCTATGAATTTGTACTGTTGGGAAACAATATGAAGGAATAAAGGGTCCAATTTATATATGCCCTGACTGATATCGAAGTTCTTTTGTTTGCTAAAACATGTACAAGCTGTTTCTAACAAATTTCTTGCAATCATATCTTTTTCCTTGAGTGATATCTGTCTTGTTCCAGCCACAAATTTTGCACATTTAAATTAACAGTATTGTTTGGAGAATTTGTTCTTATACAATATCGATGCTGGGAAATTGTCTTATCAATATCTTTCCCTGTTTGTCCAAGGTAGAATTTGCCAAATTCACAAGGTATTTTGTAAACCATGCCTTCTTGTATGGGGGTGTTGCAGATTATTGTGTTTCCTACAGTGTTGTAGTAAGAAAATAACGCTTTAACGTTTAATCATCTCAAAGGGTAAACAATATCACTGAATGAATGGTGGAAAGGGAGAACCAAAGTATTACTCATATCATATTCCATTTTGGTGTTTGTGCTATATTTGCTTAGCTAAGAATAAACATTCCTCTATTTCCCTGATCGAAAAGTTGTTTTTCATGCCAATTCTGGTGATAATACTAAACTCCTCGCCTAAATACACAGCGCTAACTAGTCTAAGTCCTCTTCAAAAGTGACATCTCAAAGCCTTGTACTTAACATTGCGTATATGAGTTTAGGTGCTTTTTTTTTGTAGCTTTTCTGTGAATTTTGAATTTCAGGCCACTATCTGTTCTTATTACATTTGTGTCTAAAAAAACTTAACAGAGTTATTTGTTTCTTTCTCCATGGTGAATTTTACTGATGGTACTAAGGAATTAAGATCAGATAGAATTTATCAATGTTGTAGTTTTCACTCCAAACATAATATATATATATATATATATATATATATATATATATATATATATATATATATATATATATATTTATGTGTGTTTGCGTGTGTACATGAATGTTGGGTAGCGGACCTACCACTATCCCTTGTTCAAAAATCGATTGCTTTAGTTTTACATAAGCAAAGCGGTTAAATGAAAAGAAAAACAAAATATTCCAACTAGCATGTTCTTAGGATATGGGGAGGGGCCCATCCCACACGGGCCACAATTAGTGGCCAATGGCCAACATATTTTTTAGTGTCCACCAACATTACCATGATCCTGCACAAGAGCCAATGTCACAGATAGAATACTATTCTTGATATATCATGGATTTTATTGAGGTTGCTTGGCGCCGATCACTTTAACATCGATGATTCTATTCTAATTTGCTTACTTACCGGTACCCACTTATGGATGAGAGCAAGAAAGAGAGTGAAATATTCTCACTTTACAAAGTAACTTAGGAATCGGTATGCAGCCAGCTTTTCCTTTTAAGAGAAATAACTTCGAGAGCAGCACAAACTTAAGTGAAGAGCATTCACTATGCTTGCAAATTACCACATTCAAGATAATAATTTAACCTCGATGCGTAATAAACTTCTCTTGTAAGAATAATGAAATCAATAATGTTCCACTAAGATATGTGATCTTCTCCATCAGAGTAACCATTAAATAAAACCAAGACGTTATATAACTATTGCAAGAGCCCTTGACTAAAAAGCCAGTTGACCTTTGCGAATATTACAAACTGGCGAGTATCATTAATAACTTCGAACTTCCGATGAGGCGCTTTTTTTTTTTTTATGGGGGTCAACCCCAGTTCCCTCTTTAGATCTCTGTACTTCCTCTCATCCATTTTCTGCATCTCTTTATCTTGCTGTCCAACCGCCCCAATTCCCTCTTTTCACTGCCTTATGAGCTGAATGGCTGCAAGTTTTCCATGCTTTAATTCTCAGCATAAAATTCTTATTTTGGAAACAGGATAGCAACATAATCGTCCATAATAAGAATATGTAAAGGTCGATCATAATTTCTGGAGAAATTAACTCGTATATACTTGACAGTGAATGTATTCTTCTTTCTCTGGTACTCTTCAGAAGAAAGTAATTAACATCACTCCTCAATTATCTTTTTTCACGCTCAAAGACCACCATCACTATCATGATCATCAGCATGAAAAGTGTCTCCCGCGCGGTCTCCTATTTGAAAGAGCCAAGTCTGTTCCTTGCCATTACTGGCGAGCCACAATGGAGTGGACCTGGTCTCCATTTTTTTAGAGCACCAACAAAAAGTGGACAGTGTGAGGCCTTCCATACAAAAATTGTGTTCTATTTCAGACCACACTTTAGGGTAACTCACGACTACAACAACGTGCGGGAGCCTAAGTTCAGGCTACGGCCCCAGGATAAGGAGTGTTCATCTTCTTTGCAATATGGTGCAAAAGATATGATCAATCTCCTCTGGCTTCCATGGCCCTTCTGATAGGTCCTTGTTGTTTGTTTCTTAATGAAAGCACGAACTTATCAATTCTTATATCAATTACAATAAAAAAAGGCAGATTTCTTTTAACGTTACTCATCAACCTCTGCTGTTCGTTTTCTGTCTAGAACAAGCTTAGCCCATGAAACCCCCATGAAACTTATAGCTTTGATTGCAAGATACTATGTATATGTAAAATTCTTTTCGTAATACGGCTTTCCCATAAACAATAGCGATCCATTATTCGATGGTATATAAGAAAACTCTCTCTCTCTCTCTCTCTCTCTCTCTCTCTCTCTCTCTCTCTCTCTCTCTCTCTCTCTCTCGTCTCTCTCCTGTCTCCGTTCCATCTCCATCTCCTCCTCTCCTCTCTCTCTCTATCTCTGCTTCTTCTCGTCTCTATCTCTCTTCTTTTTTTTTTTTTTCTTTACTCGTTTTGTTGCAATCCAGGTAAGGAATTCTGATTTGCTGTTGTGTGTTTCCTTTAGCCTCCCATCGTGATGTACGAAAGGAAATCTGATCTGCCTTACGAACCTACTGATCAATGACGAGTCGGGATACGTGAGTCAACTCTTTCCTGCAGAATCACGGTAATTAAAGAATAAAGGTAGGGTATCGAGGAAGTGGGTTTTCTAAGTATTGTGAATTTGTAATCAGTGCCATTCTACAGTAATCTGACATCCTCCTTCCATTATACTTTTAATTTCACCCTGATACACGGTTATTTAGTTTGGGGATGAATCTAATGAAATATCACTATCAGATTTAAATTGGCCGGATGTCATCTACAAACCTCATCCAAAACATGTTTGATATTAATGCGGTTTATCAATAGGGTTCCGAGTACTCCATCTGAGACATGCTAGAACGGGTGAGTGGACTGCTACTTACTTTCTGATTATAAAAACCAACATTTCATGAAAATGCATTATTTTAAAACTCGCGGCTCTTACAGTTTTAAGGTCTTTTCAAGGTCACGATGAAACAGTTACCAATTTGTCGGTGAAAAATGCTAACAGGCCTTTTGTAGGTACCTTTCGTTGGTGGTCCCCTTCATGCTTGAGGCTCAGCCACAATATAACAGACGCCATGTCCTGTTGTTTCCGATTCAGACATTTCTTCTTATATAAATATTATTTCTGTACACTCACAAATCCATTGTTGTCTGAATACCTGGCTTTGGTAAAATCCGAAATAAAAACTATCTTGGTTCTATGGACATTTTCAGTCTATGTAATCTTTGATTGCTTTCTTTCCTTTATAATATCAAATATATATCAAATATATATATATATATATATATATATATATATATATATATATATATATATATATATATATAATATATGTATGTATTTATGTTAAAAGGGGGAATGTGCAGACTTATCATTTTTAACTTCCCATGGAGACAGAGTCCGGGCGACAACCTAAGAATGCTGATAACTCTTTTTGGGTGGTATGATGTTAAAGTTCCTTACCTAAGCATATCAGTGCCGTGAGGGCTTGTTCAAGGTGCCTTTGAAAACTAGCTGCGACCAGTTACTTGGGGCGTTGACGAAGAGTGTGAATTCATGTGTACGTGTGCGCCTCTTCCATTCATAATGGCATCTTTAGCCAAAACTAGGGGAAGACTTATGGAGAGGTTTCTGCGAGAAAGGCAGAGCCACGACGGCGTATGCCGAGGTGTTTCCTTTGGAGAGTGTGTGAAATTCCAGGCTGCAATGGGTGAGTTATTATGCTTTAGCCAAAGTTATGGCTTGTCTCTCACTTAGATATTTTGTAAAGATGTTCTATTTCATTTGATCTTTTGACTTTGTCTTTACAATTGTGTGTGCTCACGAGTGTGTTCTCTTGTCTTTTAAACAGGTGGATCTAGTGAGGGGACTAAGTGTCCTAGTGAGGGGACTGTATTTTGGAGAGGAGATAATTGGTGTTTTACTATTACTGATTAAGACTATATAAATACCGGGGGGTTATCTGAGTTAATTGATCTGTGAGTTACCATTCCATTAATTATCCTGTAAGAACCTGAGTTATCCAATTAATACTTTACTTTGAATAAATGTCTATTTTTGTAGTTCCGACTCTGATTTGGTGACCTTAGATAATGGAGTGGAGGTTGAGAGAGAGAGAGAGAGAGAGAGAGAGAGAGAGAGAGAGAGAGAGACTGAGTGTTACCAGTTCGTCTTCTGCTCTTGGCTAAACGCATACCAAATATGAAAATAGCAGGGGGCGACACTCCCATTGTTTATATATATATATATATATATATATATATATATATCTATATATTATATATATATTAATTGGTGTTTGACTATTAGTGATTAAGACTTACAAATACCGGGGGGGTACGGGGGGGGGGTTATCGAGTTAATTGATCTGTGAGTTACCATTCCATTAATTATCCTGTAAGAACCTGAGTTATCCAATTAATACTTTACTTGAATAAATGTCTATTTTTGTAGTTCCGACTCTGATTTTGGTGACCTTAGATAATGGATGGAGGTTGAGAGAGAGAGAGAGAGAGAGAGAGAGAGAGAGAGAGAGAGAGAGAGAGAGAGAGACTGAGTGTTACCAGTTTCGTCATCAGCTCTTGGCTAAACGCATACCAAATATGAAAATAGCGGGGGGCGACACTCCCATTGTTAATATATATATATATATATATATATATATATTATATATATGTATATATGGTATATATTATAATATATATACATATATTAATATTATATATATATATATATATGATATTATAAATCTATATAATCATATAATAATATATATGTGTGCGTGTACATATAGAAAATATTATATTGGAGAGAAACCAATCAATTAATCAAATAAGCTCTTTTTAATGTCAGTGCTTATTGTTAATGACCATGGCAGTAGAAGAAGTAGTTTTCATTGTTCAACGAACAATTCAAGGAGATTATTTTGTTTGTCAAGCTATTTATCTTATAGTCAATCTGCGTCTATATACTGTTTCAGTATGAATATTTATCAAAATATTTAGTCTTGTTTCATGATATTCGCAATATTTTCTTTCCAAACTGCATTTAAAAACTAACGGCAACTAAGACGAGGCATACATGTCTTTAAATTCAAATTGCTTTTGATTGAGTGCCTACCTTTTGTCATTTTAACATTCTTCCCCGAAGAAAACTCTCCTTCCAATGTGCTATAATTAGGATCATCTTTCATTGTATACATTGTAACATTATCTGTTGAATGAAACTACTTGTTTTGTATTATAAGAATAAACTCCACGTACATCCCGAAAAAAAAAATTTTTTCTCTAACTCTCGTTCTCTCACAGTAGGTTATCCATGTCTGTATATATGGATTTCTCGCCATAAGTTATAAACAATCAAACGTCTTATCATTTTTCATCTACCTCTCTTCGGCTCCCATTCCTATACCTCTCGTCCCATCATCATGTCAGGCCTATAATTAGCCTATTAGCGGGATGGACAACTCTGACACATTTCGTCCCAGATAATGAGACCTTCTCGTGTACCAAGTGACGGGAGACGTGTACACTTCACAGTCTCTCTCTCTCTCTCTCTCTCTCTCTCTCTCTCTCTCTCTCTCTCTCTCTCTCTCTCCACGTCTGGTGGCTAGCTAGGTATGAAACTTCATGGGTACGAGTGTAAAGAAAGAGCACACAGACGGATCCAAAGGTCACGAGCACTCCATCTTGACCACACTTCCAAGTTGAAAGAAAGAACCTTAAGGTGCTCGAAATGCGGGAAAAATTTTAGTTATGAGAAATATAAGAATAAAATACAAGGTAATTCCCTTGTAGGTCATGGTATAGTATTTTCTTAGGTAAAGAGATACCAAATAAACAGACAGTATTGGATTACTGAAGTAGTCTACTTTCCTAAGCATAAACACCCGCACACAATACCAATATATATATATATATATATATATATATATATTATATATATATATATATATATATATGTGTGTGATATGTGTGTGTGTGTGTGTGTGTGTGTTGCATTTGTACATTATACTATATATGAATAATACTTGTATAGTGTCCCCTGGCCATTTCTCTTTATATATGGATTTGTAATAGCCACAATACTCTCTTTAACTTCTCGACTTCACCGCAGTTTTTGGAAACGCCCATCACTATACAAGCCTTGAAGAAACCCTGACTCCCGTCGTAAGATTCGAACCAACACGATATGTCAGGTAAGGCAGGACCCACTTCATGGGTCCTGGGGTGAGGTTACTTTTAACCACTTGGCCATGAAGAATACACGGCTCGTTCCGCTCAATACATACTCATATCTATCGAATTCAGATGCTTTTTACTACAAGTGGTGGAGATACTTACACAAACGCAAGCTCTGTTAAAACTATTACATTTTTATGCTACAGTTGATAAACGGAATCTACATTTGACATTTATACTGCTGTCTCGTCTTCGGGATTTTCAATTGGGCTCACGGCTAGTAGTGATGATGAGTCCAAAAGGTGTAAGGAAATTGCGAAGTAAATAGTTATTACAAATACACATACACATAAATATATATGTTTGCTTACTTAAATACTGTATATATGTGTGTGTGTGTGTGTATCTATATACGGATACATATATAGTATATATATATATATATATATATAATGTGTGTGTGTGTGTGTGTGTGTGTACATTCTATTATTATGGAAGGGGTAAATGAACATTAGTGTACTCCTCTAGCAATGGTAAAAACTAAAATCAGTAGGAACATGTGAACAATTATTTCAAACGTTACACATTAAGGTGACTAAATAAATTATACAAAATTTTTAATAAACTGCTGTGAGGGTACACTATAAAACAGTAAATTACCTGCTAAAGCAAACTGGTGAGTCGTTAAAATCACTAAAATCTTTACCAATCAAATATTAAATACATAGCGATACACAAATATATAACAGAAAAAAACCCTATCTCTATATATATTTCTTTTAGCAATCTGTCTCGATTGCGGTTGGTCCGAATTTACACTTAACATATACATTTACTTAGTCACATACCCATGATAAGCTCTTGTTTGAGACGAAATGGGCAGTTCT
Organism: Macrobrachium nipponense; assembly: GCF_015104395.2. NCBI lineage: Eukaryota > Metazoa > Arthropoda > Malacostraca > Decapoda > Palaemonidae > Macrobrachium > Macrobrachium nipponense. The sequence goes on from NC_087200.1 coordinate 129,535,342, forward strand.
GGACCGATTTCTCTCAAACTGCTGTAATTCAAATACGTCTTACATTGTACTCAAGGTTGATATATGGTCCTTGATCTTTTTCATACACTATAAAATAACTCTCTTCCTATTAGCTTCGTTGGCGGAAGTTGGTAGGCCACATGGCAAATGGGATTTTAACACGAACATGTCACGGCTTAATGGATGTACAAACAGCATTCTAATTACAAAGAAGCAGACAGATTCAACGACTTAAAGTAGCAAAGTACACTTTATCCAGTAAATAATCAACAGAGGAACAAAGTTGTACTTGACAGACATAAGTTGCAGACTTTCCTGATTTTTTACCGACTCGGCCGCAGTACTCTAGAAAGAGAATCAAGTACGGCCTCGTGGATAATAAAATATAAGGAATAGCCATGTTTAAATGAGCGGTTTAATAACAAACTTCGGACAAAAAGGTGTGTAGTACATATATCTTGACAACTGTGTAAACTCCAGCTGGTTCGTTTCCTTCTCGATTCACAGGAATGAAGTGTTTCTCCAAATTGATATATCTATAGCATTCGTAATTATATTTTTTGCCGTACCTTCCCTCAGAAAAAATAATAATGTTCTCTTAAATTGTCATGGAGAGACACTTACACCACCCTCTCGAAATGAGACAATTCCAATACTTTTGTCATCCAAGATACATACTGCTACACTCAAAATGGTTATATTATGTTAATCCTACTGAGGGACTTCATATTCATCTCAGACGAACAAATTCCATTACTTCAAGAATAACAGAAATTTCTCCTTTCTCATCCCAGTATAGTATAGGTAACTATAGCGCTGGTCATCGAAGGGTTTGCATTTGTATTTCTAACGGTAGAACAAGAGATAGACAACAAGCAGGGCGAGGTCACTATGTCAGCATTACAGTTAAAAGTTAAGTATATCTTAGATTTACTAGACCAGTGAGCTGATTAACAGCTCTCCTAGGGCTGGCCCGAAGGATTAGATATTTTCACGTGGCTAGTAACCAATTGGTTACTTAGCAACGGACCCTACAGCTTATTGTGGGATCCGAACCACATCTAGAAATGAATTTCTATCACCAGAAATAAATTCCTCTGATTCCTTGTTGGCAGAGCGGGGAATCGAACCCGGACCCTGAGATCGGTAGTCAAGCATGTTACCACCTCGTCTACCGAGGAACTCAGACTTACAGTGAATGAGGAAAATCTGATAGTATTCCAACCATCACAGTGATGTTTCAATAAAGAGAGAGAAAAGGAGAGTAAAAGCATAGAGTTCCGCCCCATATAATGCCGTGGTTGACTTTCAGATTGACAGAGCCCATGCCTCGTATTTTAACTAGAGATCAGAATCGACAGGAGGTGGCATATCTTTTCATCTCTCCGTACACAAACTTATGCCTGGAACGTCGTCATCATCAAAAAGGAACAAAATGCGAAAAAAAAAATTTAAGTATCCTGCCTAAAATGACGCAGTTTCTGATCCGGCAATTCTCGAACACGTCTCATAAGAAAACTAGATCTTCCTCAAAGATGGATGAAATTCTGCTATTCAGAACTTCCGAGATAATTTCGATTCCTTTTTAAAATGAGAATTGTTTTCCTCTCTGAGCATTAAATTCTTCAATTTCAGAAGTCAGCGTATCAATTTTGTGAAAATGTGCAAATTTTCAATGACCTGACAAGGCATCTTAAACGCAATCAAGAATTTGAACCCACTATTTTTGGTGACCCATCAAAAATAATAACAAAACCTCAGATGATAGCTGTTACACCTCTTAAAGATGATAATAAGCGTCGTCACTCCTAAAAGAGGGTCCCATTCACCATCATGCTTGAAAGAAACTTATTTCTTCTCTCACAGGAAATAAAAGGATCAAATATGGTATTTCCAGTTTCGCCCTTTCTTACCGGTGATGAGTCATACTAATTCAGCAAGTGCCATCTTTTCTAACTCTGCATGTAATCCGCATAGAAGGTAAAATATGAATTTTACAGTACACATTCCAAACGTCAGACGGGCAAAATTTACAAACTTGGTATGAATAGCTTAGATTGATCAAATCCAACTATAGGAAAATCAAGGAAGAGTAATGGAAAAAAATGAACAAAACCGAAGTAAGAATACGTTTATTCACGCCAACGATGATCCTAGGTTTAATCAAGAGTGCTACGGAATACTGGGGAAAACCCCAACAGGAGTGACAACATGACAATCTTTACAATTGATCCCACCACACCTAACTACGAACTCCAGAACAAAAGTACAAAATATTTCCGAAAACTGCGAAACATTTATAAAAATGTGTAAACCATGAATATATAAATTACTTTGACCTCCAAGGTCATAACCAATCTGCTCATATTAGTTCTCGTACAGGTACATTTTTATTCTGTGTTGCTATCTTCTTATAAATTGTTGTATAAACGACAGAGAAATAAGGTTAACGTAATTCTCCTTGTCAATGATCTCGCATTACATTTAAACTTGAACATCTAAATAATTCCACCCACATAAAAAAATTATACATCCACCCACCGCTCACACACACGCGTGCACATATACATATATGTATATTTATATATATATATATATTATAATATATATATATATATAATATATATAATATTATTATACTTAAAACCACTTGTATATATATAAATATATATATATATATAATATATATATATATATTAAACCACTCTCTCTATCTCTCTCTCTCCAAAAGAATGGGGTAGCAGAGTAAAAATAATAATAATAAGCAAGCATTCGCACTCTAGAAGGATCCATCACGTAGAATTTCACGGCCTTCGATCCAAGAAATCAGGCAGATGACCCACCCAAGAAAAGTTTGGTTTCTAGTACCTTGGCTATGCATAAACAAAATAACGAAAGTTAATAATATTAAAAAAAAAACAAGAACGACAAAAACAACGCACATGGCCGTTCACTCACAAATCACACAAAGGTGCACAGCAACAAAAAGTTCAAGACAGCAAAAAACTCCTTTTTCACTCTGCGGGAGTCCTCGCCGGATAGATTTAGTGCAATTTAAGTAAAGCATGACATTTCAGTCGCGTTACGAGAACTTTTCTCTTATTGATCACAATCAAGTCTCGTTCGGGTTGCAATTCAGACAAGGGGAATTACACGACGGCACACGCAAGCGCAAAAAAAAAAAAAAAAAAAAAAAAAAAACTCGGGGACAACTGATGCGTGCTTTTGCTAAATTACCTAACGAAAAACTCTTCCGCTTTACTATTACGCCTTTTTCAGTCTCTCTTTAATTTTTCTCATAACAGTCGGACTAAGGAGAGGAGCGTTAACAATGACAAAGTTCTAATTTGCATTTGATGATTGCCTTAAATGAAACGTTACCGAAGAGGTAATCATGGCGGGAGCTATGAAAATCATCCCTTTTAAGAAAGATTACATGAAAATTTACGACGCACAGGCACACAAAAACAAGACTCGGAGGAACTTAAGTACTGCCAAAAGAACCGAAGCAATGAAAATGATGACGGTGATGATGTGAGCTTTTTGAAAACATAAACACAACAATTGCCATAACAACATTTGCGGCAACTACCATTCAATTTTTGAACAATGAAGGTGCTTTGTGCCATCGTTCTTATGACTGTTACATTACTTAACGTATCGTCAACAGATTATCCCTTAATCCATAACATTACACCTCGCACTACTTTAAGGTGGCAGCAGAAGAGCCGTGAATTGCACGAGTAAGGTATTTGTCGCAGCGCGACTTCAAGCGACTTGGTAATTGTTTCGGATACAGCACTGACTGCGCGAGTTATTTGCACGGTTTAAGGATCGTATCGTCAAATTTACTTCTGTTCCAATTTAATTCAGAGTTCTTCCGGATGAGAGAGAGAGAGAGAGAGAGAGAGAGAGAGAGAGAGAGAATACGGAATGGTGATTTCGTGGACTCGCAGATTTCGTAGAATGACAATTAGCTGAAAAAAAAAGGACGTCAACAGAAAATGGAATCACTTCCTTACGTCTGTATCCATAATATCCGGCCAATTGCCACAGGCATCGCCTGTAGTTAGCCCGACCGCAAAGGATTCTCTAATCAGAGACTTCGGTAATCAAGTGCAAAGTTTCCATTAACGGAAATTGCCCTCACGTTGCATTGGTCTTCGAGGTAACTTCCTCAATAAAGAGAGAGAGAGAGAGAGAGAGAGAGAAGAGAGAGAGAGAGAGAGAGAGAGAGTTAATACAAAAGGTTTACTGTAAGTATATTATTACACAGAGGAGGAAGGGATTACTATAAGCGCGGTATATTCCTAGAAGAAATTGAGACATCCTGAGGGGTTCTTATTTTGGTATCGCAGGAATTCTCATTTTCTTCTGCCCCACCAAATTCCAGGGTCCTAAAAGCGTCACGAACGGGTAAATAAGGTGTAGTCAACAGAAGTAACCTCACGTTCTCCATTTTTATTTGCTCAGGGGCGTTAGAACCCACGGAAAGACTACTAAACGTAGTAGGTATGAGTTACCTAGTAATTTAAGATGGGCTGGAAATACAAAGAATATCTTGAAATTGCCCCCATTCTCTTCTAAAGCAACTTTGAAAAATCAAAAGCAGAGGAAATTCGGAAGCTTAATACATTTGGGAAACATCAAAATCGACCTAGAAGTGAGTTCAAAATAATACCAAAATTGGGAAATCTGTTTCCAGTTCTTACCTATGACACCGTGAAGGCGCCCAGCGCTAAAATTACGTAAATGGAAAACTTAATATCATTAATTGCCATAATACTGATGTCGCCTTCAATAAACTAAAGATTTTGGTTTCATTTGTTTATGACAGCAATCACCCACAATCAATATCTTGCATGGATTATCACTGTCTGAAAACAGAGAATCCTTCGTATTATAATTAGGTAATTTTATGAGAACAAAATAATACAAACACAAAAGTAAAGTACTACAGGAAATGAATCCGTAGAGTTTTGGGAAAGGAATGAGACAATAAACGGAACTGTAACAAATGCAAAGCTATTTGATTAAAGATTGCAAAATGAACATGACTTTGTTCAGTACCTTGACAAACCCGCATCCTTCGGAACTGAGATTTTTAATACGCCGCCTTCTGAACTCTAACCAGCGGTCTCCTAATAAAGACAGGTGTCGAGATTCGATTCCAGTTTAAGACAAACGATTATCCACCGTGAGGACATTACCTAGCACCTGCATGCAGGAGCCAGTGGCGAAAAGAGAAATGGCTCAGGACTGAACGATGGGAAGGCTGAAGACAGAGCACAACCGTTGTTATGTATAGATTAAATAAATATATGGGCACACATTGGGTTTTATATAGAAGTTTACATGAAACAAAGAAAATTCTTTTAAACGTCTACATGTGACAAATGACTGAATGAAAACTCAAGTAAAAAATAAACACATTAATCTATTAACAAAAGGAGATGTATTCGCTATTGTAATTTGTTGCATGCTAACAAGTAAGGAACTATACAAATGTCAATAATGTATTAGAAAATTATGTAAGAATATTGCGGGCTTTATTACTTCACATGATCTACATAATTAGAACATGAAAAAAAACTACTACTAGTGGTAGTAACAGCAGCGTTACGAACAGCACGACTTCCTAACAAAGATCCTTCGTGTAATTAGATAGCTAAGACGGGCGGAGGAAAAAAAAATAAAAATAAAAAAAAACTGAGGCATGAGCCTGGCAATGAAATTTCCACCGGACATAATTATGATGAATCGTCACTCGTATCCCTATGATTAAGTGAGATAAGGATCGGGTATTATTCGATCTCTCTCACAAGACGCGATAAGGTTTGCCACTAATAACTCATTAACTGCCGCTGCCGCTGCTGCTCCAATTAACGCCCAGGTAATGGTCTGAAGGAGTTCCTGATTTCGTTCTTCTCTTGGAATTTCAAAAAAAGAAGAATTACCTCATAGAGTAATATGTAGTGGCATAACATGCTTACACGCGCTATATATAATATATAACATATATATATATATATATATATATATATATATATATATATATATATATATATATATATATATATATATATGTGTGTGTGTGTGTGTGTGTGTGTGTGTGTGTGTGTGTGTGTGTGTAAATAAATTCTTCTGTTAAGACAGGATACGAAAGACACTGGAGTTTATGAGATAACTTGTAGGGACTGTGATAAGTCATACCTCGGTTTCACCGGAAAATCTCTCTAGGAAAGATTAACGCAACATAAACGATCAGTTAGATATGCACAACATAATTCGGCAATTTTCCATCATATAAATAACACGAACCATACCGTGGATTGGAACTCATGCCGAAATTTATACAAGAGCTGTCAATCCAAATGTTAAATAGTGAAATCTTCACTGATAAAACAAGAAGATAATAGGATCAACCTTTCCAATGGAGTCTGGGACTCTGAACAAATAGACAACATCTTCCTTAAGGCAACGATGAAGCAGATTAACACAATTAACAGAACGTACGATAGCTTAGCGACGTCCCAAGGCATCACTTAAGGGCATATCTCTCACTATATATTTCACCAATGAAACTCCTGTCATTCATTGCTTGAAAAGGGTGGAAGTAAGTCCACGGAAATATGGTCCTTAGCTTTAAAACAGTGTTTCAATGGGTCTTCTATAACTTGGCGCATGCGAGTGTTATGACAATTATTTTTTTCCATTCCAAGAGAGGAACGAAATCAGGAACAGACATTACCTTTCTTTCCAGTGGCTTCATCCCGTTGCGCTAGGGTTCTCTACATTGTACACAAGCATTCTAGGCATGTAGATCTGATACTTTTATCATCCTGCCAACATGCCAAGCTAATACTTAAATTGTTTCCTTCTTTCCCTAAAGACTTCTGAATTCTACGCTATATTCACACCCGTCCTCTCTTAATCTCTCCACTCAACCATTCACCTAAAATTAATCTTATTATTCTTTTCACCTATGCTAACGTCTTTACCAAATCTTCTTCCCTCCGAAGTTTCTCAATCATTCAGCTTACTCCATCCACCGACATTGCAAGATAACTGAATTCAACAGCTCCCACTTTTCTGTGCATTTCATGAAAAATGTCCTATGCTTTTAAAAGGAAATATTGGCTCAACCACACCTTTTTATACTCTACCTATAACTGGCTTTGGTGCTTCTGTTTCACCACTTCATTTTGAAGGCTGCTTAATTCAGGTATTCATTAGGCTAGCACTCAAATACTTAAGCAAGTTGTTACTGTTATTCTTCTCACATCCATGCCACATAGTACATACACACATTCATTTATTTTGTGACTTCGTATAAACCTTACTGCTAGCTTTATTTTCGATTTTCGCCAGTCTCTATAATTTCTCTTCGTTTTCACCAAGCCCCTTTCATTCCACTGTGTTAACGTCCTCTTCTCTCACCCCACAAATCTCTTCCTGCATCAGTTTCCCTAAATTCTCTCATCACTTTATTAAATAATCGTAAATACATATCAGCACAGTATATCATCCTCTCACTCTAAATTCGTCACTGTCTCATTTACTTATTAGAAACATAACACAATCTAGTTTAACACCTGCTTCCACATTAAACCAGTCACTCCCATTTACTTGTCGTTAATAGATGCTCCACTTCACCATAAAAGCCTAATTGCTTCTCATTTTTGAAAGCGATAATAATGTTTTGTCTTAAACTATTCCCAGGTCCGAGATTTTAGGTCTTGAATACTTTTCTGGTTATTTAAAAGATTACTACTGTCCTCCTCAATCTCTATTACTTCTCAAGTCATCTTCCTGTTATATGATTTTTCTAGAGAAAAAGTGGATAGCGTTAGAGGGACATGAGGTAAGTAAAAAACGTAAATAGGATTGACTTTTGACCTACAATCACACGTATTGTGTAGTAAATATTCAAATTTCTTGTTTCTAATGCTAATAAGGAAACGAAACAATAATTCTCATTTTTAGGCTTAAACTAGTACTTAATCAATATCATTCCATACAATACACAGTATACAATCTACTGATTGTACCGTATTTGATTACTATAAGGTGTGGCAAAAGCTAAGGCTGTAAGGTATAAATCGTTACTGTATGGATAAATAATTTCACTCTTTCCAAGAGTATTGAATTATTACTTTCTTAACCCATTTCTATTCAATTTTGCTTCCCTATTCTTGATATTTTCGCGCAAATTATCGCATTCAGTACAGAAATCCTATTCCTGGATTTAATCAACGCTGTTCTTCAGCTTTATAAATCTCAGTCATCAGAATTTTGTGCAAACTGTGTGTATCATTTCCTTTGGGCGTTTATTAGGATGGGTGGAAACGGAAAGATATATATTTTCGAAAGCGTAGTAAATAGCTTACATATAAGGAAGGATGGACCAGCTCGTGTTGACAAAGTTTTGTCTGACAAAGATAATGTTAGAAGACAGAAACGATAAGAGGAAGATCTTGCCTCCTTAAGGGTTGATTTCGTGGCAGAGGCACTGGAAGGAATTTACATCAGGAAGTGTGAGAGAAACTTATATAAAAAAAGTATGTTGCCTGTCTGTTTCTCAGTATGGTGCGATGCAACACTGGAGATTTAGAACTTACTTGTAAGTAACTTTCATCCTTGATTCAGCAATTAAAAGATACGGCAATGAATTCTGTATCGTTTTTCTCTATATTCAATGAATATTCGAAAGTATAACTTTTGTTCTAAAAGATTTACATATAATACATATTATATATATGTGTGTGTGCGCGTGCGCGTGTGCGTGTGCGCGCGAACAAACCACACACACTTACATAAACATTGTATATGTATATATATAAATATAGATATATATGTATATATACAAAATATACAAACACGCAAATACATAAATACATACATACATATACACACATATATACATATAAGTATGTGTATGTTACAAAAGCAATACCAATACAAATGAACTTCAAATCTCGCTGCCTCCCGCTGTTGCAATAAAAATCGAACAATTCCAGTTTCAGTTCCAAAACAACTTTTAACTATGCCCTATTCGCACAGAAACTTTTGATATATAATCATCGAAGTATGCTGCTGAAAACTTCAACAAGCCGCACGATACAGGAAATAAAATGACAGCGTACAACAATTTTTTTTTCTGTTCTTCCCCCCAAAAGACATTAAAAGTTTTACTGCTAATTTATGGTTAGCAATTGTGTCACAGTACACATGTAAAAGATTACAAAGTTTATTGCAATCACTTCCGCACTTTCCACCGAAACGCTATTCCGCCGGTAACAAATACTTATTTCTCAGGAAACTTGAAGAGGAGGCGGCACGAACTGGACGGCACATATTCCATGCGTTTGGAGGTCGCCTTATAAGGAAGAGAATAATTACAGATAGTAAACGATCTCGTTATCAATTACCATCAATCTTTCGTCAATTGGATAACTATTCTGAGATTGTCTATCACCAAGTGGATATCTAACCGTCGTCGCGATAATATTACAGGCATAAAAAAAAAGTTGAGTAAAAGAGAGAGATGGAAACCGAACAAGTGGCAAAGAAAAAGTGGAAAATCTCCCCTCATACATAAAAATAAAAGCACACTTCCTCTCGTCAGCTCATGAAACTGGAGACCTTTGAGTGGGTCTTCCATTTAACAAATGGAAAATCCTTTATTGCCGACAATTTGCCATCGTTACTGATGGAACACAGATACCATTGGCTATCTTGCTGTCTAATAAAATTCCAATCGCTTAATGTCCGGCATTTCAAACTCGGAGCTCCAATTACATTACAGACACAAAATTAGCCAAAGAATTCGTCTTGGAACCATTAAGCGACATTACGTAGAGAGAGGGAGAAGGATGCAAAGTCAAGCCTGAAGTTAAGGCTGAAAGACGTACTGCCTTTCCATGTTAATATCGTCCTTAAAACCGTCGACCCTGTAACTCCTTGGCGGAAACCTTACGAGACTGACACCGCTTTTCATAGCTCACGACTCGTTATCAAGAAGCATTACGGAAACGACCTAATTATAATCAAACGAGGCTCTAGAAATCAGCACCTGTATTTGGAACGAATGCTACGCAGTGTTTCAAAAGAATATGCAATAACGCAATATGGTTCAAACCATAACACCCATTGGAATAATGCCAGCGTATAAATTAGTGTAGTACATATTACGACATAAAACACAAAACAGCTACGAACATATGAAGTATAAAAGCAACAAAGTCTTGCTTGCAAATAAGTAAAATTAATTCAGCGAGAAATTACAAATAGACAACTTAATTAATATTTTATAGTATTCATGAGACGGTCTAGTGCGCAGAAACCACCTACATTATGGTCAATTTCAAATGCATAAACTGTATAAGGTGAAGAATTATCTACTTTTTTAGTGGGGTTTCGAAACATTTCTCACAGCAGGCGAGTTCAGCGATGGTGAATATTCTTTGTGAGCTAATCATTAATTAATTGCCCAACATACTTTCTATATATGGGGTATATAAAAAAAATTCCAATGGTCAAATAATTGGCTGATCCACGTGAGGTTGTCTCTGTATTGACAATCTTTTAATAATGCATAGATTTACTATTATCACATACTACATAATCTCATCACAATTACCGGCACTACAAGATAATTTCCGCAGTTCTTCTACAATATTCTTAATAGAGCAATTGAAAGGAATATCAATATCTGCGAGTGCTTCTGCTTGTAAAAAAAAAATCTAGATAGTATGCCTATAGCTTCTGGGCTTAGAAAAGCTTTCTCTATTCGTTACTCTCTCAAGATCTTTCTGCAAATGTTTACATTTAGGGATCAGACACATACACACAAACATACACACTCACAAACATAGACAAACACACACACATACATACATACTACATACATACATACATACATACACACACACACACATATATATATATATATATATATATATATATATATATATATATATATATATATATATATATATCACATTGTATATAAAATAATAAAATATACAGCTACAAAGACAGTGCTTGGAAATACCTGAGAGTAAAGCAAAAGATATTGCACTCTGTCGTTTCATTTTCCTAGTGGTCAAAAACGTATATATATATATATATATATATATATATATATATATATATATATATATATATATAAATGTGTGTGTGTGTATATATATATATATATATATATATATATGTATATATATATATATATATATATATATATATCCAGACATTATTAATAGTAATAAATGATAAAATTGAAAATTATTTCTAGATTCCCAGACATAGAATTAATGACACAATTTGCAGAATCAGTGAAAATAGATATAAGCACACTCAAGTCTTGGGGCTTATGAAAAGTTTGAGTTGCATAAGTTGTGGTAACATACTAAGTTATAAAGTAAATATTTACAAAAGAAGCAGAAATTTGGTAAACTAACGTATACAACGATTGTATTTTTGTGTGAAAAATTTGTTGATGAAAGATTTAACGTTTTATTCACTCTTCTATGAAGATTAGAGAAAATGTGAACAATAGTTTTGGTGAGGATTTATAATTTCCAGGTAATGATTGAGTATCAGTTTAAGAGCAAAGTTAGCTCAGAATACTTTGCATAAATTTTGCAATACATGTTACTTATTACTTCTCGGATCAAAATGATCCAATGTTCTCTTTAGGAATAAGCAAATGAGAGGGAGTTATATATATATATATATATATATATATATATATATATATATATCTACATATATATATATATATATACGTATAATATATATATATATATCATATATATGTGTGTGTGTATATATATATATATATATAAATATATATATATATATATATATATATATATATCTTATATATATATGTATATTCCCCCCCCATATGTTATATGTATACATTATATACATATATATCCATACCTATATATATATATATATATATATATCTATATATATATATACATAACCATACATACATACTACATATATATATATATATATATATATATATATATATATATATATATATATATATATATATAAACAACAAGCTTCCATGATTACAATTGTGTTTCCAGGGTAACGACTACATCCCGACTATAGGTAAAATAAAGAAAGTAAATTAAATGCTTAACTCCACAAATTTAGCCTAATCGCTGAATGACAGTACTATAACCCGTGCACAGTAAATCCTGTTATAATAGGACCTGATTTTTAACGACGCTTGGTAATTATCACGGAGGAAATTACCGGTCGTCTCTCTCAAATAATCCAAAGTAATTACACCAATGAGCCATAAAAAGACGAGGGGTAGAGATTATGAGAGAGAGAGAGAGAGAGAGAGAGAGAGAGAGAGAGAGAGAGAGAGAGAGAGGAGAGAGAGAGACTTTATGTATGCAAAGTGACTTAAGTAGCATAAAAATAATGAGAGGATAACCGTCAATACAATTAATAACGCAACTAACAGCAACATAATTATTCTTTTATTGTTTCTCTCAGTAGTGTTGTACTGTTGTACTTGCATGAAAGCATTGTAATCTTTGCATATTTCATGTGTTTGTTGAAGCCTTATTAACAAAACCTTCAAGACTAATAAAAATAAGACGGAGACTAAAGATGACAAAAATTAAACATAATCAATGATGTTCAGTTGAAAATAAAGCACGGAATAAAACTCATGTGTTTTTTATGAGGCCCTCGATTACGTTCCTTACTTCCTTTAACCTAGGAGTTTGGTGAGAATAGTTAGGATTTGTGAGTGAGGGAGGGAGGGTGGGACAGGTTAAGCAGTAGGAGGAGGAAGAGGAGGCGGAGGAACAGGTAAACCCTTCTGCTTGATGCCAAAAAAACATTGGAAGGTCCCACAATAAAACGCAGCCAATTCGAAACACTTGTCTAGAAAACCCATTATCTGCCAATGTGCTTGCAAGGGGTCGGTTTAAAGTGTGTGTGTGTGTGTGTGTGTGTGTGTGTGTGTGTGTGTGTGTGTGTGTGTGTACTTGCTTGGAGCTAGCGACTTGCACCAGGTGCAGTGAGCATCTCGGATGTCAAATCTAACCTCTGTTTTATTTTGCAACAAGTATGGCAGTAGTTGCAAGCCAAATTGCTGCTGCCTGGTTGTCTAGCGCTCTCTCTCTCGCTCTCTCTTTCTGTGTGTGTGTGTGTGTGTGTGTGTGTGTGTAACGCATTATAAAAATTAATGTACTTAAAATCTCTTCCCTTTTTATGAGAAACATGTATAGGTTGTGTAATAACCTAAATAAGAACGATCTCACTGTTATACAAAATAGCATAAAATAAAACTGAGGCAGAATTAAACAACTTTGATGAGAATTTCCTGTCCTTTTCCTTTTCCCGCAGTGTTAAAGTCACAACTTTTCGAAAATGAACGCAAGATTACCATAAAAAATGCTTTTTTCTTACTACGGGGGAGCGTCAATTCTACGGACAAAATGGTGACAAAATCTACTGATTCCTATAATTATAAGGGGTTATGCAAAACCCAAATGTTGTAGCAGAGGTTAAAAGAGAACAATATTAAAATAAAAATGAAGAACGAAAGTTTTTTCTTGCCCTTCCTCCTTCCGTAAAAACGAGAGAAAGAAAGAAGAATGTCTGCCGACTCTACCCGAGTCAGCCAAAAACGTTATCAGCAGGATTTATTTACCGCCATCCGAGTGTGTCCTGCCGCGAACAGGTATATCCAATTAAGATCCCCAGCAAATGACAAAAACAAATCTGAAAACAGTCATTATGGCGGAATGTGTAAATTTTGACCTGATAATGCCTGGATAACTATGCTAATAGAACACAAGTTTGTAATTAGCGCGGGTCTCAGAGCGGGGAGAATTATGAATTTAATTGGGAGATTATGCGCCCAGGGCTCGGCGCCTCGGCAGCGGCGTTTTCACAATTGTAAGAGGGCGACCATTTGAGCCCGGTACCATCCTTAAATCATCTCCAGCCCATGGTCGCTGACAGCCTCAATGGTTTAAATTGATTCAAATATGCATACCAACCCATTGTTGAACGGAAAAGGACCACCAGTCTAATCACTCGATTCTGATGGTGAAAAATGTGTTCATTACCACTGAGGTCATAGATCATTTATTTATGTCTCCTGAGGTCGTTGCATTCGTCATAAGCGAGAATGGAAACTTACAGCTACTCATTTCACAAGAGGCTAGTTCACAAAAGCCTCTATTCCTGTCCTTTCTTCTCTTCGAGGCTCTTTGCTCGCGCTGGGAAAGCAAGGAGAGATTTAACAATTTAACAATTTTACGGAACATAATTGTGACAAAAGATTAAAAACACACTGAAGATATAGTAATTACAGCAGAATAATCTCCAAATCAGTATTTAAATAAAGGCGCCATCACGATAGCACATATTTTTAGATATCTTTCAACAGCTTATCTTCGGATTCAGCGCAAAGGGACCAATCAATACTGGAGCAAAGCCGATGTCAAGCATCGCCGTCATCTTCAAGCCTAATATCACCATCTCTGATGAGAAGGGAAAGCCTTTCAATAACTTTCCAGCCTGACAGGAATACAAATTCATCAACCTCATGTTTAACTTTACATAATGGCATTGCATTATAAAGTACATTCTAGGGTAGAAAGTTTCCTTTAATGACTTGAGTAGGGAACTTAATCATTTCCAGATTTACAAACAGGCCAGAACTATATATACGTAGAATACCGTGTTCTAGCCTTATGTAAGGGAAACAAGTACCTGCCCTGAGATAACGTTTATAATGAAAAACGTTCCGAAATTGGACTGCATTGAGCGTATCACTTATCCCAAAGAGTAACAAGTTCTGCCCTTGAAAAAAGAAAACGCCTGTTTTCGGAAGAAACGATCAGACCCGTTGATAGCATGGCCAAAATTTAGTGTTAGTTTTGGCGTCAGTCATCACATATACAATTCTATCTGGCGCATATTAAATACACACACACAATCATACTTTCATTCTACTGCTTTGCCATTTTCGTCCATCTCCGACTTCATTTCCATCGATCACTACTAGTCAAAATTTTCAGCTCATTCCT
>NC_087200.1:129555424-129582924 GCF_015104395.2 Macrobrachium nipponense
ATATAAATAATATTAAATAGACATATCTATATATATAATATTTATATTATAAATCGATATTAATATATATATATAATATAATAATATAGATATTTATGTATAATTCTCGTACTAAGCTCAGTTAAATATCATTGTGCCCCTATGAAACTTAGCACAGATCAATGTATGCGATAGCTATGCGGCTGTGACGAGTCGCAGCCAAACGGAAAAGTGAACGAGGTCGATAAGCTAATCTTACAATACTATCACAAAAAGAGGAAAATTTATGTGGTGAAAATATTTATCACCTCTTTTCAAAATGTTTTCAAAGTACCGTGAATACAACACAAACAGGGGAATGTTAATATTTGGGAACAAGGTCATTGGTATTTCATAACGTTTCACGAGCAGCATATCCGTTCGTTAACAGTATTTATATAATAGCATTTATGGTGCAGTGAACGGAGAAACATAGTACTATCAGATGTCTATCTGTAACCTCTCTGTGGGAAATTCCCAGTGATCGTAAAAATTATGTGATCCCTTCTCGGAATACACAGCACAATTTCAACGATCAGTAAGAGTCAAATGATTCAGCAACGTTTATGATGAAAAGTCAAGACATTATTGAAAAAAATAAGTAATAGCGATCCTCTAATACACGGTAAAAAATTGAAAACCAATTTATTTCCTGGTTTTTATTACACTAAAGTGTACTTTATATCTTTCCCTTGCATGGGGAAGGTGGGGGGGGGGGGGGGGGGGGGGGGGGACTGTAGTTGCATAGGTGTTGCTTGGGAAGACTCATTCACCTATTATTGTGTTGTTTCGTTGTTTCAGTCAGATATTGATAAAAGACTGAGAAGAATAAGAATATGAGCTATTACAACTTAACTCCAGAAAACGTTTGTTTTAATCATAAAAAAGGGTTAAGCAGAACCAAATAAACAATTTAAACTTGCACTGAATGCAAAACACCAAGAATATCGAAACATAAAGATATAATCGTGAAAAAAATCTTCGATGCAGCATCCCAGATCTCTCATTTCGAGTCCTTGTTTGAGACCTGCCATGCAATGTGCTCTGATCATGAAGGCAAACGCCATCAAGAATCAAGTACAACATAATAAATCTACTGCAGCAAAGAATAAGAACATAAAGTATATCTCAAATAAATAATAAATCGTGGTAGATGACATGAAAACCAGAGGGAAAAAGAAAAATAAAACGAAGAGAAAAAGAAGACAATAAGAAAACGGATAACAAAAGGGGCGGGAGACAGTCTCTACAACCAGCTATAAACAAACCAAGGCTGTTTTGACAGGAGGCATTAGTCATACCTTCCTATTTGATATACATCTGTATGCCATCATCCTTAATTATGCCATGCCAATGTCTCTTCCAGCAGCTTATTATGCCATATAATTATGATCAAGTTTCAGCAATAACAACAGCAACGTACACACGCAACTTCTTGAAACATATTTGGAAGTCGCTCACAAACGAATCTTATTCCACTCAGAATCATCCTTTGTCTGAGGTCAGTGTTTACAAGCAGCGATGATATCTTACAAACTTTTGTAGTAAAATGCTTGAAGGAAAGAATGGGACTAAATAAAAAGAGAAGAGACAAACATATGCCTCCGAAAGAAAACGAAGGAGAGGTAAATAAAAGGCAGGCGAACGGAAAAATTCAAGAGGAGGCGAGCGATATCAAGGAATTAATTCCAGTCAGGTAAAGGTATTAACATGGAGACCTGTAGTCCTTATCTTGCCAACAACTCCGATGGTGTTTTCTTGACCACTGTCGTTTTCTTTTAAGGCGAACCTCTCTCTTATATCTTATACACTGTTCTCCAGGGGGGTTTCTGCAACTAACCATCTGCTCTCGACATCAAACGAATCCTTCCGATAGAATAACGGAGATACTTTACTCGGGACCATCCCTCATGTGATAGCAAATGGACTACTCTTTAAGAAGAAAAGTACTCAACAGTGAGAGAGAGAGAGAGAGAGAGAGAGAGAGAGAGAGAGAGAGATGAAATTTCAACAAACATACATAAAATATTAAGAAATAAGGAAAAAATGCCATAACCTTAGGAACACTTCCGAATCGAAGTCGTTGGCTATAAAACCTCCAAGACTGCTTTTGAGTAAGATCTTCGATAAGAATGGCAGCGGGAAGACTGTGAAGAGATCAGGAAATACAGAAACTGGAAGAAAGGTGAGAGACAATACGGACTTTCCTCACAAAGAGAAAATTCCGCTACTCTTAGCAAAGATATTTCCACGTTATATAGAGAACATCTGAACATCAAAATATTCGAGCATCGAACGAGGAATACGACGCCACTCTTCAAAATACAATTTTCTGTTTTCTATAAATTGTCTCTCTTTTTCATGAGACACCCTGAGACACGAGGCACTAAATTTGCTTTTCAATCACGTAACATTAAAGACTAGAACAGGTAGACAGCTGGGGTGGTAGGATTCAGGTAGGTTTTCCATTACTGTTGAAGATGTCTAGTGTGCTTTCTGTACAATATTGAATATGTCGTGTTTTTTTTAAAGCATTTTCCTGATGCTTCACCGGTTTGCAAAATTGCTGATTGCAACAAATAATAAGTACAAAATGCTCCGAAGTTTGTTTGGCGCAATCAAGTTTTCCGTACAGGGCATACGGTGAGCAACCTCATCCCAAAATACAAGCAGAGAAGCTGTGGTTCAGAATGGCGACATTTTCTGAACTAAATCTCTACGGAGAAAAGCTTGCATCTATCAAGTAGATGAAACCTATTCATATGGAACAAGCCCACAGAGGACACTGACTTGAAAGTCAAGCTTCCAAAGTATATGGTGTTCATTAGGAAGAAGTACGAGGAAGTAAAGTGAAGTACAGAAAAAGGAAATCAAATAAACTGATAAAAATGTACAAAAATACAAAAAGAATTGTATTAGGGTATTAACGTATTGTATTTTCGCTTGAACTTCTGAAATTCCAATTGCAAGACATCCTCCGGGAGGCTGTTCCACAGGGTACCATGTAAATTCCACCCACGAAAATTTCACCCATGTAAAATTCCACCCACGAAATTTCCACCCACTAGTGTGAGGAATAAAGGACCTCTGGAACTGAGAATTTGGACAGCGAGGCACATTCATTGCATATTGGTGCTGTTGTTCAGCGAATCTGGTTGCTCACGGTAGCTAAAGGGGATCGGGGATCAGTCATAACTGGTAAATAGAAACCTACCACCAAGAACCACTCTATCGAAAGAGATAAGTCTCTGGCAAAAGCAGACATCCACGCTGAAGAACAGTATTCCAGTGAAGGAAGTACAAATGACCTAGAACAGGTTGCATTGATTTTATCACTGTTATCAATATATGAAGCCTTACTAACAGTACCTAACTTTGGTGCAGCATATGCTGAAACTTTCATTAGATGTTTATTAAAAGTTAGATGTTTGCCAGAATTTACACCTAGAATAGTTAAAATTTCAGGCTCATTCAGCAAAGTTCCATCCACCTGAGGGGGAGGATGGGGTGGGAAATCTGTACGAGATCTGCTAATCAACAGTGTTTTCGTTTTACTGGAGTTCAGCCTCATACCCACCGACTAAGACATTCCCTGATTCAGTCCATGTCCCGATCGAGGCTGAGGGCAGCTTCACCTCTCAGAAGTGGAGACTTTACTACACCCAGAAGTGTTGCGTCATCGGCATACTGAACAATCTTGTTTTCCAGGCTAACAACTATATCACTTCTATAAACTAAAAACAACAGCGGACCAAGAGCACTGCCCTGTGGAACTCCAGACACAATAGGTCTTGGTTCCCTAAAGATCCTTCCACAGCAAATCGCTACTCCCTGTCTATAAGCAAATCTTTAAGTAATCCTAGAACATATCCACCCACTCCTAGATTCTGAAATTTATAAGCGTCTTGTGAGTTACAACACCGAAAGCAGCATTAAGATCTATTTGAATTACTCTGCACCCAAAACCACTGAAAATGGTGTCAAGCCTAAAAGAGCATCATAGGTACAGTGATGCTCAAATCACATGCGACATGACTCCATAGGATTTCGTTCAGAATTCACTAACTGGCAACTTAGCATGCTCCCTATTTATCTATTATTTCAATGCGGAAACGCGATTATTGCATACAATTTGGACATAATATGTTTCATAAGAGTGAAATCTGTCATTTATGTCAAAACTGTAAGAAAATGTCACGTGTAGCAAATTTCAGAAAAAACTCTTTCGAAACATTTTCAAAACTTTCGTTCACACATCGCTGAAGTATTTGACCAAAATGAAGTCGTTATCAAGCATAAGTTCAAATGTTAAACAAAAACAAAAAAAACGGAAAAAATTGTCATGACAGTAATAAAGCTTCCAAAGCCAACATAAAATTTGAAATAGTCCTATTTGATTGCTTTTACACCTCAACGCTGAAAAAAATGTAAATATGTATATACAAAAGTAGAATGCGCCCACCGATATCAACGTGTGAGGGGAGCATGTGTGACGTATCATTAGTGTCGGTGCAACACCAACCACCCGGTGTAACATAAATAGGTCTACACTGAGTAGCGACAATGAAATTATCTTGAAAACATTTACTTTATGTGTTAGAGGAATATTTGGATTTTCATACATAATTAATTGTTATAATTCTTAAATACTTAAAAATTTATGGCATACTAGCAAATATTCGTCTATCCAATTATTCTTTTGTCAAAGCCAAGATAATGTTCCTAGGCCTAGGCGTTAGATTTTTTACTTTACAATTAACAGTCACATCTCTCTATTAACAATTTCTGGCCAGAAAGCAAATGAGGTTATCTACACATTCTTGTTCTTCAAGTTACTTTACGAAAGAATAAATCATACACCAAAAGCGAGGAGAAGGACTTTTAAGAAAATAATATTTTAAACCAGTTGAAAAACAAGTGTTCCATACGCCTTGATATTGATACTTATGATATTCCGATTAATAGTCATCTTCTCCATATAATCAAAATCATCTTTTATTCCTCAAAGAACAGGAAATCTCTACAAATAAAAACATTAGTAACATTACATCTCATAAGGCTTAGATTATTCTTTTAGGCCTATAAATCATTTTGCAACATATAGGCAGCTTAAACGCAGCCTAAAACTTCAACATTCAAAGAAAACTGGTTGTAATTCATATTCCTACTGTATTCGTCAAAAAAAAAACAGATAATCTCTACAAATAAATTCATTAATAACAGATTATATCTCAGAAGGCTTAGATTATTTTCTTAGGCATATAAAACATTTTGCAACATACAGGCAGCTTAAACACAGCCGAAAGCTTCAACATTCAAAGAAAACTTGTTTTAATTCATATTCCTACGTTGAAAATGTTGTTATGACAGTTGAGCTTAATTGGGTCTACTGTCATAATGCAGCAGACGTAGTTATGTTGACCAGTCCGAGGAGCATGTAAAGTGTGCTTTCATTGATGGCACAGCTAAACCTTATCACACCGCGCTTTGAACTTAGCAGCATAAAAAAAGAAAATCAGTTCAAATCGCACAGATTACGAATTATACTAATGCATAAAAGGGATTATATTTATATAACTATAAGGAAAATAGGGCTAGCAGTGAATTCACAAACTTTTCGACATGTATGACATTAGAAAAAAAAAAGTACTACACTACTTGGCAACATCACGTTGAGTCTGAGAATGTGGACGATACAAAAAGAATCATGTCGCATGAGATTTGAGCACCATTGTACCTATCTGCGTCCTGTATTCATATCGGCTTTCCGCTGAAGATCCTTTAGATTCCACATACTTATATAAAGGCTTAAAAATAAGTTTCTCAGCAGCTTGGGGAGCAAAGGGAGAATATATATATAAATATATATATATATATTATATATATATATATATATATATATATTATCTATATATATATAATATTATAGAATGTGTGTATATATATATATATATATATATATATATATATATATGATATATATATATATATATATATATATATATATATATATATATATATATATATATATATATATATGATATGTATATATATATATCTGTGTGTGTGTGTGTGTGTGTGTGTGTGTACATACATACATACGTATGTATGTAAGTATCGAGTGAAATATGAAAGGGAGAATCGTGGAAACGTAATCATTACCTTAAACTCCAGGAGACGCAGAAACCCTCTGTGTAATTCACCCACTTAGCTCTTTCCTGTGTTTTAATTTCCACAAAGTTCCTCTCACCTCCAGTCTAGTCTTACAGTTCTCATACCAATAAGTTTAGGTTTCCTGTGAGTGGCGTTGGTGCAATAATAATCGTGTTATCATTAATTTTTCATGGAATGTTCAGTTTTAAGTATAATTAAATAAATTCATTATTATAGTAAGCGCTAGGTCTTTCTTCCCATTGAAATAAGACACGTAATTTACTGGAGTCACCAGGACACCAACTGACATTATCAAGTACTATTATCCTGAGGGTTGGCGCAAAGGTCATGACCAGCCATTCCTTGTTTCCCCTAAGATTATTTTTTCATTTGTATAGTGTACCTCCATAATCTATCTTCCAATATTATTTTTCCATCTACTCTGCTATACGACTCTCATAGGCCTATTCTTCTTGAGGCTTCATAATAAATAAATTTTATGCGATAATCACATTAGGTATCTATATGTTTGTATGTGTATATAACTATAGTATATTGATGTCTCTATCTATGTATAGTTTGTATGCGTGTATATATATATATATATATATATATATATATATATATATATATATATATATAATATATACAATGAAGGTCGGGGAAGCACACCAACAGGTCAAGGAACTCATATTTATTAAGTTGCAACGTTTCGAAGCCAACCAGCAGGCCTCATTTTCAAGCTAAAAAGTAACAATATCTAATTAGTACAATAAAATTAAGCTACAATATTAAAATACACAATGTAAAGTACAATAAAACAATCACAGTTAAAAACACAAATAAGGACCAACCGTTGAGTGTGAAGACAGAGGAAGGACTAACAAAAAACGTAAGCAGTTCACGAGAGGTAAAGAGGTGTAGACGTGGCATGGGTGTTCAGTGAGGGGACCAGTTTTTTAATAAACAAAGATTCATTAATTGTTAAAACCTTGTGATTGGAAGCTCTGCCCAAAACCTGAAAGTCCTTGTACTGGATCGAATACCTACATTTATCGGTATGATCCCTTATGTGAGAAAATTCGGGATTCGAAAGCTTAGTGCCAGTTCTATAGCTGATAGCTCTATGACTGTCGATTCGGACCTTAAGTAACCTATGTGTCGATCCAATATAGGTTCCTCGATTACATCGAGGACAAGTAAACTTGTAAATGATACATGAGGTCATCAATGGATCCAAACGATCCTTGAAGTTGAAAAGGCTACCGATATTCAGTGGGTTTGTAGGTATAATTTTGATTTTCATGGCAGGGAGATGACCAGACATTAAAGCGTGGAGTTCCTTATATAAAGTTGTATTGTGAATAAAGGAAGGCTAGCATAGAACGATAATTTAGGAACGTGAGGAGTAGGATGACGTGGAACAAAAATTTTATTTAAAAATTTGGAGACATGCTTAAAGAACAACTGGGTGGGAAAGCAGTTGCTGTTAAAATATTTTTGCAAGAACGAGACTTCATTGTGAAAAGATTGCCAACTAGAAGACAAAGCAAAGGCTCGGTGAAGTATGGTTAATAAGGCATTTATCTTAAAATCAAGAGAACAAAAACTATAAAAATTTGTACCATGACCAGTGAATGTCTTTTTTCTAAAAACGGAAGTTGAGAAGCCATGAGAGGAGCGTGTAATTAAAATATCTAAAAAAGGCAACTGATTGTTGGTTTCGTGTTCAATGGTGAATTTGATGTTAGGGTGAAATGAGTTGATGAAAGTTAAAAACCTCTCGGCGTCAAACCGACTTCTAAAGAGTGCAAACGTGTCGTCAACGTACCGTTTATAAAAAAGTGGATGGTAACTAAGGGGACAAGAATCAAGCATTTGCTCTTCCGGCGAGCACATGAAGATACCGGCAAAGATGGGTCCAAGAGGAGAGCCCATAGCCATACCATCAATTTGCGAGTAAGAACAACCATTAAAAACAAAAACGGTGTCCCGCACCGCCAGATCTAAAAGTTTCCTAAAATCATTCTTACAGAACCCATTAATGGGTTCGGTAGCCTTTTCAACTTCAAGGACCGTTTGGATCCATTGATGACCTCATGTGTCATTTACAAGTTTACTTGTCCTCGATGTAATCGAGGAACCTATATTGGATCGACACATAGGTTACTTAAGGTCCGAATCGACAGTCATAGAGCTATCAGCTATAGAACTGGCACTAAGCTTTCGAATCCCGAATTTTCTCACATAAGGGATCATACCGATAAATGTAGGTATTCGATCCAGTACAAGGACTTTCAGGTTTTGGGCAGAGCTTCCAATCACAAGGTTTTAACAATTAATGAATCTTTGTTTATTAAAAAACTGGTCCCCTCACTGAACACCCATGCCACGTCTACACCTCTTTACCTCTCGTGAACTGCTTACGTTTTTTGTTAGTCCTTCCTCTGTCTTCACACTCAACGGTTGGTCCTTATTTGTGTTTTTAACTGTGATTGTTTTATTGTACTGTACATTGTGTATTTTAATATTGTAGCTTAATTTTATTGTACTAATTAGATATTGTTACTTTTTAGCTTGAAAATGAGGCCTGCTGGTTGGCTTCGAAACGTTGCAACTTAATAAATATGAGTTCCTTGACCTGTTGGTGTGCTTCCCCTACCTTCATTGTATAGTTGGGTTTAGAGAAACCTCCGCCTGTTTAATATATATATATATATATATATATATATATATATATATATATATTATATATATGTGTGTGTGTGTATAAATATATATATATATATATATATATATATATATTATAATATAGATATTATATATATATATATTTATCTATTTATATATACGTGTATATATACATATATATATATATATATATATATATATTTTATATATATATATATGTATGTATCTATGTATTTATATATAAACGTATATATATATATATATATATATATATATATATATATATATATATATATAGACAACTAAACACAAATACATATTACCGAGTAAAACATAAAAGAGGGAAATTTGGTAATGTAATAAATAATTTCAGGCAGACATACAAAGAAACGAATATAAAATCAGAGAGAGAGAGAGAGAGAGAGAGAGAGAGAGAGAGAGAGAGAGAGAGAGAGAGACGTGCAACAGGGCGTCAACTATGGCCTCAGCACGTGGGAGGTAACCTTACATAAATAATCAACCACAATCATCTTGTGATATCCATAATCCGCAGAACGACAAAACACACACAGGAAATCCATAAACACTGACATTGAGTTTTAAGAGAGTATATCCTTCAATCGTGGCCCGCGCGACTCATACAAATAAAAACAAGATTCGAAGAGGATGAGTAAACTGTTTATAAAAAACAAATGATATGATAAGTGTGGGGAAGTATATTATGCAAGTAAAAATGTTATATGGTAATTGAGTGTAAGGAAACTAAATAAAAGCAAATGATACGAAATCACATGAGGCAAAATTCATAAAAGGGGCGAGCTGCAAATAAAAACTGACCCGATAAATGGTAAGAGCAAATTGCAGCTAAAATCACTAACGTTAATGGATAGTAACTGGAATAAGAAACAACGCGATGAAGACAGAGGAGACTTGATTTTATAAAAACAGATATAAGAACTGGAAGCAAGCTGCTAAAAAAATTTACGATATGGCCGAGAAAAGTGCAAATAAAATCCAAAACGAGAAGAGGACGGACGAAGTAATTTCAAGTAAAAATAGCTGACGTGATAAGAAGATGGGGAAACAAAAGAGAGAGATAACCACAAAATACAAAATTCCCAGCTTTTCGTGAGTAATTTGTAGACAGTATATCGATATAAGTAGTTGTCTTTCTCAAGGCAACTGTGAGATAACAAGGACCATTTCCCCTTGCAGCTTTTCATGATACAGAATAAAACAAAGAAAAGTGGTACAATATTTCCTCTCTTTATCCCTAATCATTAAGTAAACATGACAAAGAATATAACGTCTTTTTTTCTATACAAGCAAGCACAAAAGGTTAAATAATAAACAAACCTGATATAAATAACTACTAAAAGGTAGTAAAAATGCATTACTATATACATAAATTATATGAAGATAGAAATATAATCTATTCGACTGCAATTACCTGGAAACCGAAAATTAAAACAATACAACAAAGTGAATTATCAGTAAAAGTAGTGATTCCGTGCTTCCTTGATGAGTCATGACGATACATTTCTTACTAAAAGATCACTACAAATCCCAGGGTCTTTCCCATGAACATTTGGGAAATGTGTCGCCCTTCCTCAAAAGGCTATCGAGGTGCTCTTATTATAGAAAAGTCAAAATAATTTCTTATTGCAAATATCAATTAACATTCTATATTCGTAATTATCTGACTTAATTTCTCCAGGCGTGAAAGCTTTTTATACGGTCCCCGACGCTCAGATATATAAATGTTCTCATAATATGTAACAATATTATGTATTTATCAATTTATTTTAGCCTTACAGTGATACACACTTTTAACTTGTCGTCGTCCAAAACAGGCCTGAATGAACTTGCCACGGTCTAAAATTATAGAAAAGCAAAAAATAAATTTTTTTCTTATTGCAAATATCAATTAACATTCTATATTCGTAATTATCTGACTTAATTTCTCCTGGCGTGAAAGCTTTTTATACGGTCCCCGACGCTCAGATATATAAATGTTCTCATAATATGTAACAATATTATGTATTTCAATTTTATTTAGCCTACGTGATACACACTTTTAACTTGTCGTCGTCCAAAACAGGCCTGAATGAACTTGCCACGGTCTAAAATTATAGAAAAGTCAAAATAATTTCTTATTGCAAATATCAATTAACATTCTATATTCGTAATTATCTGACTTAATTTCTCCAGGCGTGAAAGCTTTTTATACGGTCCCCGACGCTCAGATATATAAATGTTCTCATAATATGTAACAATATTATGTATTTATCAATTTATTTTAGCCTTACAGTGATACACACTTTTAACTTGTCGTCGTCCAAAACAGGCCTGAATGAACTTGCCACGGTCTAAAATTAACCTCTTTGACACTTGATAGAATCTTGTGTGTGCATTATTATACAAGTGATTGTCATATATATATTTCTAATACAACATCCGATGACATAAGTCACTTAATACACAAGTAACTAACTGTAAGGTCTTCATTTCTTCAACTTCGGGGTGCGTCCACAATTAAGTACAGCATGTCATAAACACATGTCGGCAACTTGTCACACACATCACATAACGATTACACAAGTCCTGGCCGGCGCTTTACAACGATAATGAAGCATTTGCCAATAATTCCTTCTCCACTTGGGATCGATCACTTGTTTTCAACATGTTTGTGATATGTATACGATAAAATTCCGACGTGTGCTTACGACATGCTTTACCGCAGTGTTGACGTACCTTAAAGAACTGACACCCACGTGTAAGGTGTCCAAGGCATAAAATTCAATCCCATTCCATAATTCTCTGCAAGAAACCTGCCTGACCGCCGGAAAGCCGCAAACTACGGAAGAGTGTATAGTCAGCCAAGTTCTTTTCCGGGCTCAAGCTAGTATGGTAAATCAGGTCTGATAATTTAAACTGTCTGACTTAAACCTTAACAGTTATGTCTAGTGTCTCTGCTCACACACGTGCACGTGTGGCCGAAATATCGAGGGTCCGAAGGGAATCCTGTAATAACCAGATATCTGGCAAGTAGCGGAGGAAGTTGGTTTTAGTAAAGAACAGCTTCGTAATTTGTCTTGGGAGAACCCAGAGCAGACATCGCCTGCAGGACTGAATTTAGTAATAATCAGTTATAAAAGATGTAAGTGTACGCACATGAGAACGTTCCGAGTTCTTTTATGCGTGATACAGTTAAAAACTGAAAGACTTAAATGTAACAAAAGAAAAAAGTCCGTACACCATCCGTTAAACAATTTCAGAATAAAAGAGCATAACCCACCCCCGAAGAGAGAGAGAGAGAGAGAGAGAGAGAGAGAGAGAGAGAGAGAGAGAGAGAGAGAAATCTATAAAAGTAAATCAAATTAAACATACCAGAGTAAGATAAGGAAATACGGTATTTGATCAATATAGTTATCAAAACGTGGACATATTTAGCAGATTCAATTTCTAACCAGATATATACTATATAAATATATATATATATATATATATTATATAATATATATATATATATATATATATGTTTGTGTGTTCATATAGTATACATATATAATAAATTAAAGTGTGTGTATATATATAGTATATATATATATATATATATGTATATATATATATATATATATATATATATGGTTATTAAAGTCAGTATATTTACTATACACTTTTTAGTTCGCTAATATAATTTTCAAGTCAGTAACGGAGGGAGAGGGCGGGGAGGTGATATACTATCGCCGGAGAGGTGGGAAGGGAATAGACAGCGATAGACGCCAGGTAATGAGGATAGATGGTTGGGATCAGGTGTCGACCAGGGATCACTTCAACTCTTGCTCGGTGCATACAGATGGCTGGAGCGTTCGCGCCCTGAGAGAGAGAGAGAGAGAGAGAGAGAATTTGTTCTTGGTATCACTGAGGCATAAAATTCATCGTTAAAGGTAATTTTGTATTCACTTTGGTTCCAAGGTACGTCATAACTCACTCACGAACTAAATAAAATGCACACGACAATCAATAGAACAGCAACCATGACAACTTACCGTGAAATAGGACACGTGACGTATTTATACACTAACACAAGCATACTAGCAAGTATAATGGTGGGCGTGAACATGCACCCATCCACCCAAACACATATATATTTAGTTGTATTCCACATGGGAAAATGAGAACTGCTTTTGTTAGAATATGTCCAACAGTCTCGTCCTGGATCCAGTGGACCTCTTCTTGGAGCGTTTATTAAGGAAAGAGGGACGTTTACAATGCATGTAGCCAAGAGAGGTCTAAAATCTTAAACATATGATATACAGTTACCAGAAGCAAGCAGTTTGAGCTAACAGCATTCAACAGTAAAATAATACAATAAAATAAGAATAGTAGTTGAACAAATGAAAATACCAAAATATCATAAGAGGTAACATGGCAATTTGAAACAACATAACACTAAGTACATATGAACGAACTTATATTACATGATAGTTAAGGGATAACATTATCCAATTTGTTCGGACGTCTTATGACTTGTAAAATAAAAGGATTTAATTTATATAGACCAGGCATTAAATTAAAAATTTTCCCTTTGCTGCGAACAATGCAAGCTGTCTCTCCCAAATTCATTTCAATAACACATGTGCTCTTAAATAAAATATCTGACCCGAGCCAGTCAACTGTTAAATTTACACATACTATTGTGAACAAATAAAGCATTACTTATATTATTTGTCCTTATATTTATGATTTAAAATGCGTTTATCGAGTGTCTTCCCAGATTGTCCCATATAAAAACTATCGCACTTGCATGGCATCTTATAAATGACTCCTTCATTGGTTTAGGATATGAAAAAGTTGCACTTAAACCAAGTGACCTTAGGGGGTAGACTACGGACTCGTGTGAGATGGCATGAGAAAGATATAAAATAAGTTTTCTGGTTTTCTCCTCATCTGAGTAAAATGTTTTTCTTCGTAACGTTAGACTATAGTTAATATCTTCTCATTTAACTTTATTTTGAATACAAACTTGGTATACAAAGTCTAATTCCTCACTGATAAATTCTGGACTGCAAATATTAAGTTCTCTATGAAACATTAATCTTCATAATAAGAATTTTACGTCTACTTAGTGGGAGGAGGAGTAATTATTAATTACAGGATTGCTATTTGTAGGTTTTCTATGTACAGGGTGTTTCGAAATTAGAGGCCCCACCTTCTACAGCATAAACTAAAATTGATATGGACAAAAACAAAAGTAATTCAGAACAGGTATTTATTTAAGTTTCTCTCTGAGTATTTAATATTTTGTGTGGCCTCCATCTGCCTGTAACACAGCATGCATTCTTGAGGGGTATGATATCAGCAAATTGCAAAAATGCTGAGACTCAAACTCCTTTTCCCTGAGTACTATGGTCACCTCTCTTCGCAGATCGTCGAGGCTTGGTATGCTATCATAGTTCACTGTGCGGGCTTCAACATGATCCTTTTAAGATACTACCAATGTTTTAACACACATTAAGGTCAGGGGAGCTACCTGGTTCACTTGATGAGAAGAAATCGATATCACTGTTTCGAAGCAGCTCCTGTGTCTGAAGAGGCTTGAAACATGGTGCCTTATCATGCAAAACTGTGACTTCTTCAACAGATAACACATTTTCAGGATATCTGAGGAAACAAAATACTCCACCAGTAAGCACAGTTTCTCTGAAGTATTTGCCATTCCATGACAGTCCTTTTTCTTTGATGATCCACATTAACCGTTTGGCTGTGAAACAGAGAAAAATTACCAAACATTCAGGAAATTTCACAACTTGGCAATAGCGCATGTCATCCCTGATATCATCCAACTTTGCAGCCCAAATTATGTCATTTTTATGATTTGGCTTCCTGACTGTGTAAATGAAGAATTCATCTGACGCGGCAACATGGAGAAAGTCAACTTCATCCCAATCTTTAAGAAATGAACCACAAAACCATGCACGGTCTTCTCTCTGTTGCTGAGTGATGTTGGGCTTGCTGATAACATGAAATGGCTTGATACCGGATTTTTTCAACTCACGACATACAGCACTATAACTTCTTTTCTTTCCTCTTCTTGTTTCTAGTTTAAGGGCCAATTTATGTAAAGACTTTCTTGGTCTACCCACTGCCTCAGCTATGATGTCTTTTGACTTCTGAGAAAGGACTTCAGGCCTTCCAAGATTCTCACTCTTTTCGTGATGACAGTCATATGGATTTTTGTTCCAGCTTCTTTTAACAAAGGATTCATCTCTTTTAATGTATTTAGCTATCCAGGAACGTGAAATGAAGAATGCGCCAGCATCCTTGGCCTCTGTGAAGGTTATAGCCCGGATTCAGTCAATCCATCTGATTTTCTCCAAGTCATTAGCCATGGCTGTATCTAACTCCATCACTCAGTCTGAAAATACAAGAAATGTAAAATGAAAAATAGCTGAATAGAAACTTAAGATAATGCACTTGGAGATAGGCTATAGCAGAAAACTTCATAACTTTCCATTTGTTCTGTAGAGGGGGGGGGGGGCCTCTAATTTCGAAACGCCCGGTATGTTAAACTTATAGCTAGAATTTGCAACTGACCTCACATCTGTAACATCCAAATATGAAATAATAGCATCGCCTTCTTTGTCAACCGTAAAAGTTGACGGAACTGAATTATTGAAATCTCTTGAAATTTTCTGAATGTCAATATAAATTTTCAGTACAGCAAATCCAGCGTGAACTAGCTCATCCAGAAAATTATGTCTACCATAACTGATTTAGCTATTCTACACTCATAAAATTCCGTATAAATATTTGATAATAATAGTTATATATATCGGACAATCTGGGAAGACACTCGAAAAACGAATTTTAAATCCTAAATATAAGAGCAAATAATACAAGTATTGCTTTACGTGTTCACAGAACTACGATTAATTTACTAACAGACTGGCTCGGGTCAGAGACTACTCAAGAGCACAGGTTTTATTGAAAGAAATTTGACGAAGACAGCTTGCGTTGCTCACGGCAAAGAAAAAGATTTTAATTTAATTAGCTCATTTTATTTTACATGTCATGATACGTCAGTTCAAATTGGATAATGTTATCCACTAACTATCATAAAACATGTGCTTGTTAATATGTACTTAGTGATGTGTTGTTTCAAATGGATATATTACCTCTTATGATATTTTGGTATTTTTCATTTGTTCAACTACTATTCTTATTTTACTGTATTATTTTACCGTTGAATGTTTTTAGCTCAAACAACTAGTTTCTGGTAAAGGTATTTCATACGTTTAAGATTTTAGGCCTTGCTTGGCTACATACATTGTAAACTTTTTCTCTTTCCTTAATAAACGCCCCAAGAAGAGGTCCGTTGGAGGACGAAACTGTTGGGCATATTATTCCAACAGAGCACCTTTCATTTTTGTGTGTGTGTGTGTGTGTGTGTGTGTGTGTGTGTGTGTGTGTGTGTGATTACAACCGAATAACATATCATCAATCTTAAGAGGATTACCAGTAAATATAAATATATATATATATATATATATATATATATATATATATATATATATATATATATATATATATATATATATATATAACCACGTATGTATGTTTCTTTTTTATAATGGAAAATCTTACACTTTCACTTCTCTGGCGTTTCCACAATAATGAGCGATTGGCCGGTCAAACCAATATTCTCAGGGGACTCCTTGACACTGTGAACTATTTTCCTTTCAGCTCGAATTATTATGGCTCCCTCTTCACTCAATCCTCTGGCTGCTGGCTCTCCCATGATCTCTTAATTATCATGAATCCCTTTCTATGATATCTGGCTCGGTCAACTTCCCGTCTTTTGGCTACTTCCGTAGAGAATGATGATGAAACTGCAATGCATAAAACTTCCATTCTAAATAATTGTACTCATATTTAAAACCAATAACTTTATTTTTCTTTGAAAATGTTACGCATATTTTTCTTTGGGTGACTTTCCATAATTCACATGCTAAAACGGATTGGCCCTTTAAAAATTCCATTTATGATTAACTTTAAAATCTCGTCGCTTTCCAATCCAAAACTTATACAAGTATGCACTGTTCCTACTCCAAAATATGTAATGTACAAGTTTTCATCTAGTAGTGAAAACTTTAGGATCGTATGTTCAATTGATCTTTAAATAAACTATGGTTTGAAGATCGCGGGGGTTTTCGAACATGGGGGAATTAATCCTACAATATATTGGAATGTTTTCCAAAAACAACTGCTTGTAGAATAGGAAGATTCTGGAATCCGCTAAATCAGTTAAATGGATAATAAAATTATCAGGGTTGTTGTTCGTCATTGGAAATATGGGTTTTGTAGTGTAAACAGTGCTTTTTATTAGACTTCATAAACAATACTTTTAGATAAAAAAAAAAAGATATTCATGATAGTTCAAACTGGAGAGGAAAGGTAAAATATAGATATAATGGAAATTACGACAAATGAACCTAATGAGGTGGAAGTAAGAGGAACGCGTGGAAATTAATGAAAAATTAGATAAGGTTAAAGACACAGAAGCTGAATTATACGGTGCGTAAAATTCCAGGAAGGCTTAAGGAGTCAGAAGGAAGTGTTTGTGGTTTCAGGAAGGCAGGAAGCGGGAATAAAACAGTGAGTGGTGGGATGAGTAAATGAGATGTTTACTCAACGAAAATATGAGAATACTTACGAAATATATTGCACATGAGCAAAAGAGACTGGATAAGATGAGGAAAGCAAGTTACGTACGAGGGGAGAATGAGGGCAAGGAGATAGAAAACAATTGTTCACGAAGGAGGTATATACAAAAAAGTAAATAACTGGATCTTAGATTCAAATGATTGATTGATTTATGGGTTTTAGGTATAAGGCCAAGCACTGGGGCAACTAATGCCATTCAGCGCTGACAACGGAAATTGAAAGTAAAAGGTTTGAAAGGTGTTACTGGAGGAAAACCTCGCAGTTGCTCTATGAATCAAGTGTTAGGAGAGGGTGGACAGTAAGATGTAAGAAGGAGAATATGAACAGAGGCATAGTAAAAGGAATGAAAGTAGCTATAGCTAGGGGATTGAGGGGACGCTGCAAAGAACCTTAAGTAATGCCTACACTGCACAGCATGAGGTGCACTGACAGCACTATCCCCCTACGGGGTTAGATTCAAATGGAGAGATGCCGTCTCACGAAAATTCAGTCTTAGGCCGGTGTAGGGAATATTTGAGGATTCGCTGAACTTTGAATATAAAATGCAAGCGGAGAAGAATTATGCAAGAATGAATGGGATTCAAGTAGGTTGGAGAAAACCTACTTGAATCCATTCATTACTGCATAATTCATCCCTGCTCGTGTCTTATTTATCCTATTTTCAAAATTCAACGAATCCGCAAGATACTTACTCCATCGGCCCAAGACTGCAATTTCTTGAGACGGCATCTCCCCATTTGAATCTTTTATTCTGAGGTCCAATTACTTATTTACTTTCTGTATTTACTCCTTTGTGAGTAATTTCCTTTTTCTCCCTGGAATCCTTGCCAACATTCTCCCCTTTCATATAACATGCAATTGCCATCCTATCGAGTCTCCTGGGCTCCTGCATGCAATCTTCCATAAGCAATCCCTTGTTTTCCTTGAATAAACATCTCATTTTCTCTTCTTACAAGTGTTTCTCAAACTTGTGGAAATTATTGTTGAGAATCTAAGTAAGGAAATTAATATGCTGGAGAAAGGGATAAAAAGTGAGATGATGCAGTGCAGCAGTGAAATTGTAAATGCATGGCTGACTAGGGTGGGCAAGATATGTCTGGATGAAGAAAACTGCCAAATGAATGGGTAAGAAGAATAATCGTTCTTCAACATTCAGGGAAGGTGCATGGCAGGATTTTGAATAAGATAAGACAGATGACAGGAGGTTTGACAGGGGAACAACAGTGTAGGTTTAATAAACAAGTGAGTAGATGAATTTGTTATGAAACAATCCCTGTGACTATTCTGTAAGTAAAAGGAATAAGCTGCATGTGTGTGTGTGTGTGTACCATACATGAACCAAGAGGAAGCTTAATAAATAGAACTATAGAAGGCAGTGTGGAAGATGTTAGAATTATACAAAATAGAAGGTAAATTGCTGAGGGTGATAAAAACATTGTGTGATGTAAGTGAAGACTGCATCAGACACTGTAATTGGATAAGGGACTGGCGTGATGCAAAAATAGGGCTGCAACAAGGATGTCTTATGTCACTATGGTTGTTCAACATCTGTGCGTGGAGTGATGAAAAATGTTAGAGAAAGGACAGCAGTTGTAATTGCTAACTTGTTGGATAAGAGAGTAGGTTTTGCATGGGGATGTTGAACAGCTGTTTAACGTCTGTGGATGGAGTGATGAAAGATGTCAGAGAAAAGAAGCAAATGCGCTTACTAAGCTGATGTTTGCAGATGATACAACGCTGACTGAGGTTAATGAAGAGATCAGTGAAAGGTTGAGTGTTTGTTGCAGGAGAAAGCTGAAAGTAAATGTGAGAAAGTAGGGTTATGGGGGTAAATTGCTACCAAGAATATGTAGCAGTGAATGGTATCATGCCTAACAAAGATTAGAAGCACTAGATTCTCATGTAAAATCTTGAGGAAATATTTCTCATAGTGGTAAAATGGAGGAAGAAATCAGTCACGGAGCAGATGAACCAAGAAAGATAGCAACGGTGCAAAATATTAGGATTAAACTTCGAGTCTGTGGGGGCGAAGGTTAAAATACATGAAGGAACTGTTGAAACAACCTTCTTCTCTAAAACTGAACTGTGGATGCTGAATATAAATGAAAGCAAGAAGGTGTCAGTTGTGCACAGAGGAACTGCTTGCCAATTATATGTGATCTAAGAAAATCTGGAAGGGTTAGAAATATAATGGGAAGACCTAGAAAAGGTTAGTTGAGTGGTGAGAAAGTGCGTGCATGACATAGGTAATTGGCGCCGTGTGCATAGCAGTTTGACCCGGGGCCTTTTATATAGTTGTATTAAGTGCCTATTGTTGTGGAAGAGTTCTGCACAAGTATTCATCCATGATTCTGCTGTTTACATGTGAATATGTAAATGATTATTGTCCTTCTTTCCTAGGGAGTCAACCCCTCTTAGGGGATATGGCTTAATGTTGAAATAAATATATAAACACAATAACTACATGTACATATCAATGTATGCACATATAAAATAGGCGCACTAGCAAGCTACTTCAGGCAATATTTTTGCATGCGCGTAACAGCATCAATATGACATTGGCAGGATCGCAGCACAGTCGTCTCATTCATAGTTTATGGTACGGGATAAGAAGACGCTTCCCGGTGTCCCACTTACCCAGTGCCCAGAGGGTTAAATAAGTAGTCGCTGAGAACATGCTCTCACATCTCATTACCATTCTGAGACGATACCATTATGTTTATGCGGTATTTAATATTCAGAAGGGTAAGGTTTGGTGTTTATCCTATTTAGGTTTCTTGTCAACTTCCATTATTACCGGTAGAGGTTGATGTTCTTCCTGAGGTCATCATCGGAGGTGTAAAAGGGAGGTTCAGAAATGGTTAAGTACTTTGCACGAGCAACTAAAAAGTGTTATGAAGGTTATTGACTATTAACGAAATTTAAGAGATATTGCTGAAGAAATTTACTTTCGAAAGGCTTATAATGCATGTATTTTTTATATATGTAAGTATGTATACAAATATAATATACACACACATATAAGTATATATGTATATATTCATGAGAATTAGAATGTGGCATATATTAGCAACATAGTACATGTCAACAGAAAATAGTATGGTTGTACCTATAACCTAAGAGTCAAAGTGAAAGATCTTGCACTCTTAGTTTAATTCCCCGTTGCTATACACTATATATATATATATATATATATATATATATATATATATATATATATATATATATATATATATATGTGTGTGTGTGTGTGTGTGTGTGTGTGTGTGTAAAATGAAATAATGAACACATGAGTACTTGTTTCACAGGAATATATATAACCAGTTGTTTGACTACGGGACGTGGAATATCTAAGAATACACAAGCATATTCTAAACTGAAACTTTCTCAAGAAGTGCCTTTTAGAAGTAACACCAGATATACTTAACACTCAAGAGAAGTTCAGAACCAAGCGACCTCGAAATCTGTCTGTTTAAGGTGACAGAGAATCTGCTCAGGAAAACAAATGATTAGAAGGGATTTTCACGTTAATGCTACGGAACAACATTTTGACTCATTTCCATCAAATGCCAACTGCAAATTGGCTCATTTTATCGCATTCCACTGTCTCTAATTCGAACTAAGAAATGATCTCGTATCGTCAGGACCCGGGCTGTTTTGGAAATCATTGTCCAATCTCAAAGATATCACTGCAACGGTATTTCTCCACCAACTTTTCCAAACTAAAAATAAAACTTTTCCTTTACATTATTATGTTATGATAAAATTTATAGCTGGTTTCCTTAGCGAACAAGACACTCCCTATCTTCCTTATTTTGCTTAAAACTTTTATTAGAGATATCTCATGCTCATCTTATTGCTTTATGAGATTTTGTTTCACTAAAGACTTGAGTGTATCCCCGAACGTTTTATGAAAGCATTCCTGAATAAATAGCTCTAGTGTTTTGGTACTTTTACTTAACAACTGTTAAATTCTGTGAAACCTTTCTCCCCGCAATATCCACTCGTTCATCATATTCAAAAGAAAATTGGCTGTTACAATTCTTCATATTATTGTCCAATTGCTTCAAAATCTAATTCGTTACAATAATAAACTTAAACACTACTGACACTTTTCAACATGCCATGGCAACATCATTTCGTTATATTCTGATATGCATACTTTACATCGAAAAGAAGGAGTTGGGGTGGTTGGACAGCAAGATAAAAAAAGATCCATAAAATGAAGGAGGTAAAGCACAATGATCTAAAGACGGTACATGGAAATAACCACAGTTAGAGAGGCTGGACAGTAATACTGAAGAAAGGAAGCAGAAATAGATCTAAAGCAAAAGGCTATAAAGTAGATGCAGCTAGTGGCATAAGGGACTCTATAAATACTAATACTATTAGCAACGCCTACAGTGCACCACGTGGGACGGCAATACCCCGATGCGGTATATCTTGAACAAAGGAATTATGTCAAAACATTATTTTTCTTGATACAAGCTAATCCGTGCGGCGTGTATAATACATTTGCAGAATATCATTGGCCTTGGAATTCATTTTTGCACCCAACATGGGGACTATAAAGACCATAAATTTATGTCAACGAGGTCATAATGGAGATGCTAATGTGGGTACAAAGAAATAACATAATAATCAAGAAAAACAGCATAGAAAATAAATATTTATGAAAAAGGTGCATGAAAACCAGATTATCCAGCAATATATTGAGAGTACAGAGAAAGCCGATCTAATTTATTTATAGATACCGGGAGTTTCACTGTAAATGTTGCCGTTTTGGAAAGGTGTCTCTACTCGTCAGTCGTTTCACAGAGGACAATACAAAGTAATTCACTCTAGTCTTTCTTCTTCTCATATCAGTTCTGGTTTAGGTTTAAACTCAACCGGAATATTTATGGGATATCGCCGTTGCATTTCACACTATTAACCCATAAATCAACATATACCACCACAGGATTATGTTATCATTTCAGTTTGAAAAGACAATTTCATTCATCTAGACGAACGCTAAAATCCCCACAAATAAAAGATGCAGGAGCAATAATACGGTATATCTTTGTTCTTCAAATAAACATATGCATTACAATACACAAAACATAGCTACGTACGCGCGCACACACCCACAAGCACACAAGCACACAAAACACACATACACACACACACACACACACACACACACACACATATATATATATATATAATATATATATATATTTATATATATATATATATATATATAATCATTAAACACACAAAACACACACACACATAGAGTATATATATATATATATATATATATATATATATATATATATATATATATATATATATAATATCATCAAACTGTTTCTGATACGACAAAAGTTACGAGAGAGTCATGAATCTTTCAGCAGACTTGGTTTGGATGGTCCCCAACCCTGCAATTATCGTCCATTTTTCCCGCATGATCGACAGATATCGCGACATCACGTTTGCTAAGTGTAATGAAGTAACCACAAGGGGACCACTCGCGCTGTTACGCAACATTCGGATTTCCAAGTGTCACTGGCTTATTTCTTTACTTCTTTTTCTTATCACCTTCTTATCATTAGACTAAAAATAAAATACAAGGATGATGTCGAAATCATATGCTGCAACTCTGTTAAAATAGTATTTCGAAAGAGTTCAAAATCAGACTGGAATTCCATTCGTACGGATTAATAGGCCCAATAAATAAACTACGCCTTTAAATATTAATTTATAAATGGGTCTAATTTAATCATTCAACTGAAAACTATAATAATTACCGATCACTCACATCACCGAGCAGCTTTAATATGAAAATTAACATCACGAAAAATGTCACTCATATATGGTAAAACAAATAAAATCGACCTATATTAACAAGTTAGGAGCCGATGTGAATGAGCTAAAGCCAGCGTAAATATGCACGCAGTCATAAAAAGTCAAAAGCCACATCCGTTAAGCGAGCGGAGGGGAGGGGTTGGGGTGGGGGTGGGAGATCTTCCAGATCAAGAAAAATGACGACCCTGACTTAAAGACCACTCAATCAAAACTTATCAACAGAGTGCACTGAACTCTCTTTAAACATGCTGAAAGTTTCGTCTTGGACCGATCTGTGTATTTTTTTCTGCTCGCAACAGCCGCTGCACAAGAGTTAAAGAATCATAGCAAGACCTTTTCTTCTACTCAAACAAAATAACTTCTGAAAATAAAAGAAACAGAAAAGAGAGAGAGAGAGAGAGAGAGAGTGAGAGAGAGAGAGAGAGAGAGAGAGAGAGAGAGAGAGAATATCTTATCATATAATATACATTTCTCAATTATATATCTTGGTATTACATATCTCAATTATACATCTTGGTAGGAACAGTGATCAATCATGTCAGCTGCACTTTCTACAACAGTCAACTAACGGACAGATACCCCCTAAGTCAACACAGGAATACTGTTTTTATGAAACGTGCCCATACCGTCGTTCCCTCCTCGTCCGGTTCATTTTCTTCAACTGTGAGGTGAATGTAAAGGGGGAAAAAAATATCAAGTAAAAACTATATCTATGATTAGTACAATTTTTAGGTTTCATTCGCCACAAATATCGAAATTAGTGAAATATGTTAAAGTAATGCGTTTCAGCCGATAGACAAAGTAAATGTTCGGTACATAAATCATCCATGTATGTATACATTAGTGTGTGTTTACAATTACTCTGCTACATATCAAGAATTACGTCTTATCATTTGTAATGAAATATCAAAAATCGGCTACCACAACTGACTATTCCTATTGGTCATGATACAAACTATGCTTATGAATACAATTTTAAGATACATATTTTACACAAGACACTTTGCTAATAACCACTATACGCAAAACGTGATTATTCAGTGCCAAGCAATATCACACAGAAATCGCAAATCCTCTATGGAAACTCCATTAATGAATCTTTGGTTTGTAACAAGCTATGAAAAAATATGTCTCTAATTCGAAGTAATCTGTGACAACAAATATTTTTTTACTTAACTGGAAACAATATGAAAACTTTCTAAAGTCACAGGCTCAGTTTTGAAGATCAACAAAGAAAATGGAAAAAACCCCAGAAAAATGGAAACAAAGGAAGGGGCAATTTCAACCTTGAAAGTGTTAAATATTACTAAAAAAAGACGAGGATTTAAAGAATCTGTAAAAACTTAGCGGTAAAAATAACACTTATTGTACTTAAATTCAAAGTGTTCATCGGAAATCATAAGAAAGAGACACCACGATGGGCATAAACCACAATACCACTTTTTAATACACTTGTGATAAAAGACGTAATTTCAAATAATTCTTAATATTGCTATTCCAACAGCAACTTGTGATAAAGGTATAATTTCAAATAATTTTTAAAATTGTTATTCCACTAGAATTACTATGCAGAAGCCTTCCAAGAACGAAATAACATTTATATTAAATAGGGTAGTTAGGTGTAATGTAAGTGAATAAAACACTAAAGACGGTCATATTGAAACAAATGATAATATAATCAAACGTAAAAGCATAACTCAAAGATGAGGAAAACATTAATCTCGTTCTGTTGACTGAAGCGCACGTTTAAAAATTCTTTGAGAGAGAGAGAGAGAGAGAGAGAGAGAATCGCATGGACCCCACACCAATTTTTGCTTCCATGATTCGAGTGTTACTTGATGAGTTAGCAGCATAATATCAAATAATAAGAAGACTAGAGCCCACTAATACAATATAAAAAAACCATATCTTACTTAGAAATGCAACGATTGCACACAAAAAAAACTGAATAAACAAAAAACCTCAGTTTTTAAGAAGGGGGTGAGGGATCTCTAGCTGTTTAGTCTCGATACCCTCCTTTGGGGAGGAGGTCATTCTTAAACGTTCTTCCTTAAACCACAGGTAATTGATTTTATCCGCTTCCACATTTCCTGAGAGAGAGAGAGAGAGAGAGAGAGAGAGAGAGAGAGAGAGAGAGAGAGAGAGAAGCCGCAATCTTTCATTCCGCATTTTAAAAGCCGCAAGTCACACGTATTTCGCGGCTCCGCCAACCCCAACACATGCTAATAGTAATGGTTTTGTTCCCCGTCAGAGACAACCACCTCGTGTAGGACCCACCTGCAAGAACGGTAATTTCGCGCCTGCGCGTTTGCGCTGGGATGTTTGCCCATGACCCCTGAGCCTCCTGCCTTGCCATTACCTTGTGTTCACGGCGGAGTTAAACGAGACAAAAAATAAGAGGTTCTGATTCACTTCAAATGCCGAATGGCTATGATTCACCGAAAACATTTAGCAGACAACATTCTTAAACAGCTTTGTGAAATGCGTAACATCTACGTTGAAAATAAGGAATTATGCAACTGATATGCCTGAGAAAATACGAATTACCTTTCAGCTATTTTTCCCACATTTAATATATTACCATAATTTTCTAAACGAGCGCTATCAAGAGTCAAAAAGAGCTTACTTGAGAACTTAGCACAAATAAATCAAGTGAAGAAAAACTAATTCCAGAATCTTTAATTATACGCAATATTACCCAATCATATATATATATATATATATATATATATATATATATATATATATATATATATATATGCATACTTATATAACTCGGATAGTGCTAACATCTATCTACAAAGTGTTGTCGGTTGTGTAATATAAACAAGATGATGAAAAGGAAGTGATTCATACAGTAATTCTGTTTATTCTGGTCAGTGCTGCAAAGCCTATATCATCATTAGGGCTAAAATACAGAAATAATCGATAAAAAACAGTAAGCTGAATTTAAATTACAAATATAAACTAAACCAGGAACATATGGTTAATACCGAACCTAACGAGTCTCAAAGTGTAAACAATTAATGACCAAGAACATTACTCAAAAAATAAAAGAAAAAAAAAAAACGAGGGGCAGAAGAAGACCGACTGTTTTCAATGATGAAACCAGCTCTGACAATTTAACATTCGAGTATACGAAAAGAAGTTTCACTGGTCCCTGCTCTATGATTTCAAAACAATTATAAGCAATGCAAGATATACATATATATATATATATATATATATATGTATATACTGGTTCGACAAACTACTAATTAGTATTCTGTGCAGGTGTACGAAGAGTTAGTGTCATTTTTTCTTTTTTTTTTGCAAAGGAAGCTCATTCACAATTGATCAGTTAACACTTTGATCACGGCATAATGTAGTCCAGTGGATCCCAAAGCGAGCGGTACGGCGGTGGATTGATATCGGGGAGCGGTGAGGCAAAAGGTTGAGGGGTGGCATTAAGAATATTTACTTTTAAGCAACAAATAGCTTATTCTTATACAAAATTTGAATGACAAAATATATGTCATAAACACTACGCCTAAGGTAGAGGTCCCTCCCACCTTCTGGGGAAAAGGTTTCTTGCTGATATATACAAACATATATATAGATATATAATATATATATATATAATATATAGATATATATAATATATATATAATTGTGAAAGCCTTAAAATGGAGTGCGAGGTAAAAATCAGAAGCAATAAGTATTACATAATATAGCAAAATAATAGAAAAAAAATACTGGACGAATTGATCTACGAAAATTTGGATATAAAGCCAAGTACTGGGGCAATTTTAGTCAGTCAGCGCTTAAGAAGAAGACAAAAAAAAAGTGAACGGAGAGCTCTAGAGTTACTGGGCGGTCAGATGGAAGATAGAAAGCGGGGATGGAGGTAAAGCGATAGGCTTAAATTACCTTTAGTAATGCCTACAGTAAACCGCGTGAAGTGCACTGACGGCACTAACCGCCCCTATATCGAATCGAAGAAAGAGATGCCGAAATCTTTAAATATCTATTGTTATAAAATAACAAAGGACAATAGTTAAGGATTCATTAACAAATCA
>NC_087200.1:129585424-129600424 GCF_015104395.2 Macrobrachium nipponense
ACCCCTTTTAAACTTACTGGGAGAATTTTATCACCAACTGACCACTCATTATTAATCCCGTATCTGACAAGCATACCATCAAAACCCCCATAATGAAACCCCTGTAGTGTTTATACAACTAACCTCCAACAAA
This sequence comes from Macrobrachium nipponense, assembly GCF_015104395.2. NCBI lineage: Eukaryota > Metazoa > Arthropoda > Malacostraca > Decapoda > Palaemonidae > Macrobrachium > Macrobrachium nipponense. The sequence continues at coordinate 129,585,558 of NC_087200.1, forward strand.
CATGATGTTGAATATCCCTTCTATCTTACGTATCTCAAGATTAATTCTACCTCCTCTCTATAATAGAAACCCTATGCAAAGGTAACATTAAAAAAACCGCTTAATCACGATTATATTTCCCTTGTAAAAAAAAACTATTCAATTTTCCCTATTAAAATAAATGTATAAGGAAAAAAATAATTCAACTCTTTCCCCCGTTATAAATGTAGTTTGTATCGCCACACAAATTGCTGCCACAATATATACGTAGTACCATACCGTGAATGACCCCTTAAAATTCTTCACCATGGAATGTCATCATCAACATTCCTGAAAGCAGTGCAAACCTCTGAGTAATCAACTCCAAAAGAAAATATCAACCATTGGTCTAATCCGGGACACCACAGCATTGTCAGCAACAAACCACCTGTTTATTCAATATGTGCTCAATTCGCACCATTGACTTGTCTAGTCAGACTCATAAACCCCGAAATCATCATTCCTTAAATTGGCCCCAAAATCCTCCATTTAATCCTCGTTGAGAATCCTCAATAAATAATCACTGATACCACAGAACCACATTAAACCTCAAAATTATCCTCAGGACATCCTCTATTATATAGTCACCAATCAATATAAAATAACCACCAATATAAAATATACCACCACAGGCTAGATCCTAAGCCATTTGACCACCAATATACCTCAATGTAAACCATATGTGATACCGCCACAGCATATAACACCCAAGAAATTGCCTTGTCGGGATATAAACCACAGAAAACCGCAATCCACAAATTATCCACAACAACTATGTACCGCCAAATATATATTATCACTGGTGAATAGAACCTCATAAAATACAACACCTTATCAGGGCCGTGTAAAAACAACAATGCACCAGTGTCATCCCCCAAAAGCGCCATAATATCACAAAGAACCACAGTCACCACCCCTTTGGCTCATAAAACCACAGATTACCACCAAAAATCATAGCCACAAAAAATTCAACACCAAAATAACCACAAAAATCATCCCCAATAAATCAACACCACCAGGAATCACCAAATCACCAAAAATCATAACCAGGTATCACCAAATCACAAAAAAATCACCACCAGGTATCATAACCACCAAAAGTCATCACCAGACGAATCCCTTATAGTATTTCTCAACTCCATGGTATTTTCCCACATTTTTCACCCCATTTTTCCATTATGAAAATATTTACCTCTTGGGTTTCCGTCAAATCGCTGCATTTGCGCATAATAAGAAAATAGTAAAAGAATGAAAGAAAAAAAATGCTACACAAGACTGATTAATCACATTTTGTTATCCATTTGCAAAATCTGGAAAGAAAAAAATGCAACTACGCAGTGTTCTCTTCATACCATTTTCCCGTCTTTTTCATCTTTGATATATGAGTTAATTTCGACCGACTTGTCTTTTCATCTAGGACTACAAATCTGTTTCCTGTATTTTCTTCGATAACTCTAAAAGGTCCCTCAAACTTTGGAACCAACTTGTAATTTAGTTCATTTCTCATTGATTTTTTTAGGAATACATTATCTCCAATAGGAATTTTAACATCTAATGATTTCTCGTTGCTTCTTTCCACCATTTCTCGGGTCTTAGCCTCGTTATTACGGCTGAGACAAGCATGTCTCTCATTTGCTGAGGAAATTACTGCTTCAGTTGTATCTTCTCCATAATGAGGTATAGATAGCAAATCAAATGTGCCTCGCACTTGACACCCAAACAATACTTCGAATGGAGACATTTTAATGGAATTGCTGACAATAGTATTTATGTTATGTCTAACTATATCTATATATCTATACCAGTTTCTATCATTTCCTCCTATTGCCTTTCTGAGAGCCTCGAGCACTTTCCTGTTTGCTCGTTCACATAATCCATTAGCTTCAGGTTCTGTATGGAATAATTGTTACTTTCTGTATCCCCATGACTTCTGCTAAACATTCTAAAGTTCTGTTTACAAATTCTCTACCATTGTCGGTTAACAAAACCTCGGGTAAGCCATATCTGCAGATGACACCATTGAAAAATGCTATACCTACTTCTTCGACTGTTTTATGTTTAAGTGGAAAAATTTCTACTGTCCTCGTTAGTTCATCTATTATTACCAACAGGTACTTATTCGCATACCTTGATTCGCTAAAATTTCCTAAGATATCCTTATGTATTCTCTGAAAAGGTCTACTTGGTATCGGATGTGACCCTAATTTGCAAGAAATTATCCTTGTGGGTTTGTAATCATTGCACACTGCACAGTTTTTCACAAAATTTTCCACATCTTTCCACATATACTTATTACGCATCTCATTATACGTTTTTTTCTATCACCAAATGTGGACTACCAAACCTGCAATGTACTATATCCAAAACTACTGAAATTAGGACTTTCGGAATTACGATCTGTGTTGTGTCTCCTTTACTTTCACTAGTCCTTAATTTATATTCAATTTTCCTGGCAAACGGATTACCTTCTAATTCTAAACATGAAAAAGGTAACTTATAACCTTTCCTGACTGATTGCCCTCTGAGGAACGCTTTTGCGTCTGCCATCCTCATCTTGCCTTTGCTCTATGAGACTTATATCCCATTGTTTAAAATCACTAGTAACTACCCCAACTTGAAATCCTTCTGTATCATAAAAACTTCTACTAAGGGCATCTGCGACTACATTCAACTTGCCTTCTATATATGTGAGCTTTGCATCGAAGTCCCTGATAATACCATCAAACTCTTTTGAGTGACAAATCGGATTTATTTAAAAGATCCAATAATGGCTTGTGGTCTGTAAGAACTTCTACTTTATTCCCCATCAGTAGCATTTTAAAATGAACCAAACTTGATACTATTGCAAAGGCTTCTTTATCAACGGTAGCCATTAGTCTTTCATTGCTGCCCTTTGTCCTAAATTTCCTACTATAGAAAGCAATGGGATGGAGCTTCCCATCAAATTTTTGCTTAAGGCAAGCGCCTATAGCCTCCTGACTGGCATCAGTCACTAATGTGAATGGTTCGCTGAAATCTGGAAATTTCAGAACTGGGGGATTCATTACTGCGTCCTTAAGTTTCTGAAAAGCTACTTGTTGTAGTTCTCCCCAATGAAATTGAATGTCTTCCCACAATACATCTGTTCTTTGATTTCACAATAGGAAAATCTGCAATTGCTTTGACTTTATCGTCATTCACTCTAACTCCCTCATTAGATATGACATGACCTAAATATGCAATTTGCTTCTTCAAAAAGGAACATTTACCTAGATTAATATTCAATCATGCTAACCTAAGTCTCACAAGTACTTCTTTAAGCACTTCCATATGATGCTCGATCGAGTCTGTTGCAATCATCCATGTACACAAAGACATTTTTACCCAATAGCCCGTGCAAAACTGTGTTTACTTACCTTGTAAAGGTCATAGGACTACCTGACAAACCAAAAGGCATCCGCGTAAATTCATGGTGTCCCTTGGGCACTGAAAAAGCAGTATATTCCTTGCTATTTTCGCTAAGAGGGTCCTGCAAAAAACCCTGCGCTAAATCAATTGAACTATAAATATTATGTCCCTAAATTTCTACAAAAAGATCTGGTATACATGCGACTGGATAGTGATCAGCAACTGTTTTCTCGTTCAAATGTATAAAATCAACGTATATTCGGACAGAACCGTCCTTCTTAGGCACTGCTAATAGAGGAAAGTGTATGGAGACGCACTAGGTCTAATAATTCCTTCCTCTTCCATTTACTGACCTCTTTCTCTACCTGTTCTCTGATTTTGAAAGGTATGCGATGTGCACTGCTAGCAGAGGAAAGTGTATGGAGACGCACTAGGTCTAATAATTCCTTCCTCTTCCATTTACTGACCTCTTTCTCTACCTGTTTTCTGACTTTGAAAGGTATGCGGTATGCAGGAATAAAAATGGGTTTCGTCCCTGCCTATAAGTGTATTACCTTATGTTCTAACACATTAGCCAGTCCCAATTTAGCCCTTCGTAATGCTACTGTGTCCGCAATTTCTGCTAAAAATTCGCTTATCGCTTTTATGTGCTCTTTATAGTCTGCATTAGCTAAATGTTCTCTAAATATTTTCTTCCTTGATTTCATTTCTGCCTCTGAAAAACTCAAGTTTTCCCCTTTACAATAGCCACTGAACCACTATAACTACGCCAATCTTGAAGGTCTACCACATATTTATTCTTCTGTTATTTCATAACTGTATCATTGCAGTTCAATAATTCCACCCATGTAACACCAGTGTTTGATACTCTGTTCACCGATACGGTGCTAATAACCCCTCTAGTTTCTCACTACCCTCAATTACGCATACCTCCCAGGGCTTTTTCACTTCCCTCAGTCTGACTTTTACCACAATCTTTGTACCTGGATTTAAAATAACATCCTCTGATAAAACACCATTACATTTGTGGTTAGTGCTTGCCCATTCCACGTCCCCATAAATATCACTGCCCGTGGTTCTCATATCATCCACCAGGATCCCATTGTTAGTATCAATATCAGTATTAGTGTTAGTATTAATATTAGTATGAGCATCACCACCCATACCACCATTGTTAAAACCTCCAAAATTGTCACTACTGTGGCCCTCAATATCCCGTTTATCCTCACCGACACCACCGCCGTTATTCCCCATTATCATCAGTGTGGGTTCCCATATCATCACTCCCTGTATCATTGGTATCATTACCATTATCACCGCCAAAAGCGCCCCCAATTTTCAATGTTACCCATATTAATCTCGGTATCCTTAGTTCCACTTGTATCCTCATATGGGATAAAAACACCTGGTATTCCAACAGTTATACCACAACACCTTATGGACCGATATCCTGTGTCTCCTACATGCAGGATGGCCCAGTAAAAGTCTGTTGCCCAACGCAACCCCTTTTATAAACAAAATTGGTTCGATTAAAACTCTATCACCAAGAGTAAACCGTGTTCTGATAAAACCGAGGGTATTTAATCTATGGGCTTGCACATCACACACTGTCTCCCTAGAGGGTTTCAAAGGATATTTGGAGAACATGGAGTGATACAAATCATGGTCCATTAAATTCACTGAAGATCCTGTATCAATAAAAATTGGGATCTTCCCATCCTCCACTGTTCCATTTACTAACGGACTGGGCTCTGGGGCGTCCCCCATGATACCACAATGGCACGTATAAATCAACTGTACCCTTTTTGTTGATCAGCTTTCCGAAAATTTCGCCGATCCCTTTGCCCTTTTGAGTGACCTGCCTGACAAGTTCTCGCGTTATAACTCCCGAATTTCTGAGGTGTAGGTCTCACATTCCTCCGTATCTGAGCCAGACAAGCCAGCCAACAATGTCTCGAAAAGGGCTAAATCATGCATTTATGTTAGTTATCTTATGGACCAAAGTTTGACTGTTACCTGCTTTGGCCATTTTGCCTTATTTATGGGAACTTTTATAATTCAGGGATCGCCCAAACCTCAATAACATCGATATATTTATCCCCACTCAAACCACCAACACAAAACTAATAACGTATCATTCACCAATAAAAGAAAATAGTATGCACAAATTCTCAATAAACCGTTACTGCTTTGGGTTACTGCCTCGCAGATTCAATGTCAATCAGCTGATTGCAACTGTTAGAAGGTCATGAGCTGGTCTACAGAAAACGGGAAAAGCGAGAGAGAGAATGTAACCAATGTTCTCCCTCCTGAGAAAATTAGCTTAGCTAAGTGCCAGCTCGTTCTCATGGTAACTAACCTCTTTCACACGGTCACATACAAAACTGAAACATATCGTACAAGTTTTCCTAATGCATTGCAATTACAACAAACCCCTAAAGTCCATTGAAACCATAGGGGCATCAAAATGTAATATACTTGTGAGCAAATTGTTAACACCAGGTAAAAATAAAAGTAAACTTTAACACTTACGTCCTCATAAGTTTTGGCATGTGAACACGAAGTTATTTGCACTCGCTTTACCACGTAATATTTAGTTACACTTGCAACTGTGTGTAATAAATTCCCGTTATCATTTATCCCTCTCCCCAAGAAACACATCTTACACTCAAGCACTGGCTAACAGAACTGCCAACCGCCCAGCTACCCCGAATTCCGCTGACCACACTGAAAATCCCCTTTTGTCAAGTCAGTTGCCAAATATACATAATTATAACCCCTTTTCCCGAACATATGCCTAATCTACCTAATCCTAACCTCTCCAGAAACGAAATATATAGGCATGAATGCTTTTTAACGCTGCCACCACCTATTACAAGTGTCAAAATGACGCTCGTTTAAATAATTGGAGAGAACTCCTAACTGGGAAACTTAACCTACCTTCCATCGTCCCACTTCTGTGACATCTCTGAAGCTAGCTAAAAATCAATCAATAAGTCCTTAGGTGAATTCAAACCGCCCCTATTACAAAAATCTAATTTTTATTTCCCAAAATACCTAACATGAAAATGGAATAAAATGAGTTAAAAAACACCCTCAAAAATCGTTAATTAAGCTACCATTACTTCTCCTGAAATCATATTTAAATAAGTAACCCCTCTTATCTCTTTCTGTCCAACTAATAAGTCAACACAAGTCTAGAGAAATCCATTTTTCTAAATGGTGACTTCGAATCCATCTGAAAATGTGAATATAATTATCAAGCAATGAAATGTTAAAGGTCGTCATCGCACTTCCCTTTCTCTAGACTGAACTCAATGTCACTACAAAAAAGGTATCAACTTTTGTCCTCACGTTACCTTTTCTGATGGATCTTAGTACGCCAATGTCTCTTGTGACCACTACGACAGTTTGTCTTCTAATTGCCCCATTAATTCACATACTAGAGATTATATCTCATTCCCTTCTAACCATCGTACGTACGTACGCTCACCAACAGACATACGGATACGTGCATGCTACTGAACACACGAACGTACGCACTCTAGTCTGTTCCCATGTACATGATCGCCTAGTGCACATACTTGGTGACCTGTAACGACCTGAAGTAACCTCCCTTGTGATTTACCTCATATCTCTAGAATGTGTTCACATCTCGTATTGCAAACGGCATGTTTTCTATTTGTTTTTGATCTCAGCATTTTGAGAATTCACTGTCTTGCATCTGTTTCTAACCAGCAAGAGCTAAGATTATCAACCCCATTTATTTTAATATATATGTCTATTTTCATGTCTAACCAGTGCCTTAAGATATATATATATATATATATATATATATATATATATATATATATATATATATATGTATATATGTGTGTGTGTGTGTGTGTGTGTGTGTGCGTGTGTATTTAGATAATAGCAGATGCTCGCTATAGCCTCGCTGACACGGGGCTAGTTTAGGAGCCACAAGTGCTAGCTACATACTCATGCCTTTACCCATATTTGTTCCATATCTTGGTGTAGGTGCAGAAGCAGCTGTTGATCTGTTTAGAATCAGTGCTAATGCCATAGGCAGACCCGGAGCATCATCAGTAGTGCCTACTGTTGTTCTAGAATTACCCGTCGAGTCCATTTCGAAACGTTGAAAATTTCTGGACAGTTATTAAAATATCATTCTTGAAAAACGTTCTCATAACTCCATGATCTTTTGAAGGAGTCTCCAGCTCCTGAAGCATTCCTGGAGATACGCTCATTGGATTACAACGTCTTCTTTAATTCTTCAAGTCTCCAGGGTCCCGTGAAGCCGTTTTCAGCTCCTAAACGGAATGCAGGTGATTCATAGTTACAACATGAGGTTAATTAAGCACCTCATAAATTCTAACCACATGAGGTTAATTAAGCACCTCATAAATTCTAAAGACGAAGCAAGTTAAATTTTGATAGGAAAAACCTGTGCATTACTTTTATTAAAAAAAATATTTTCCTTACAAATCTATAAACGTTTGTTAATAGTAATCAATCTCAACACTTTTATTTCATCATAAAACATGGAAAAGGGAAAACGATGGAAGGGGACGGGGTTGGAGAGGGAGGGTGGGAAGAGGGATGGGAAAGGAGGAGAGGGGAGAAGGGGGAGGGGAATTATCTTTTCTCCATAAGGGAGTTAAGGTCCCGCGGTAGGGGGGGCCGGGTGTTTAGGGACCAATCTACCGTACGGTGAAGAGTAAACCCGTTTTTTTCTTATTTTGGGGGGAGGGGATGGGGCCACACAGCACACAGAAAGGCAGCTCTAACAAAGTAACGGTCAACCGTCCGTCCATTTTCGTGTATAATACGATACGCATTTTGGTATGGCGCACATTCATGCTTGCTCACTAAGCCACTGGCTTTCTTGCTCGCTTTTGGTGGGCCCCATAGTCTACAGGCCATATTTTCCTGAAATAGACTGTTTTATATTTATCGTGCTTTCACGTTTATATTTACTGACCTTCAAATTTACGATAACATAAAACAATTTCCTATTAATTTCCTTGAATCTACTGATACATGAGACCAATTAAATGGCATCTAAATGCAAAATCTGCAAGTCAGCATAAGTATGCGGAAATCTCACAAGAAATTAACCATGGAAATTCCAGGGGTCAACGTAGTTATTTTTGAAAAGAGAGAGAGAGAGAGAGAGAGAGAGAGAGAAAGCTTCGCGGTAAGAAATTCGCTGAAACCTTTATACCACTGAGCTCTATGAAGGAAAAACGTCGTAAACAAGAAGGAAGCGTCTAAATGTAAGCGACAATTAACAAAGCATATCACAGAGTCATGAGAATCCAACCAAAAATCGGAATGCTGAACCCAGTTTACAGTAACTAATTGCTAGCAACACAAACACACACACACACACACACACACACACAGAGAATAAACAAAATATAAAGCAAAACCTGTTCAGTCACTAGTAAACTACAAAGAACTTCATCCTTTGGCAGTACTTTCAGAGGTTGTTGGCTGAGCATCAAAGCATAAATCATAAATACATCACTTAGTAGCATAGCAGACGTCATAAGGAGAGCTTTTTCTAAAAGTTAATTGAAATAACCCAAGCACAAGACAACTTACTCTCTCTCTCTCTCTCTCTCTCTCTCTCTCTCTCTCTCTCTCTCTCTCATCTGAAAAAAAAACGCAGGAATCCTGACTATTCGTTAATGTCTCGCGAAGATATCATTAAAATCCTTCATCTGGTCAACTGATGTCAGACTGTAATAAGACGATTCTACAGAAAGCTCAAAACTTCGTCTTATATTTCAATTGCTAACAGGTGCTGCCTCTTCAGAAAATGCAACCTAAACTTTTGCATTCCTCGAGACAAATGTTTTCTTTAAAGGTTTACATTCAAGGCTAATTCATGAGGTCAAATACTGTTGCATCAGTTATAAACTGCTTTAGCGATGAATGATAAATCCTAATAAAATTTATTAAGATTTTATAAATGCACACCTAAAGTATATATATATATATATATATATATATATATATATATATATATATATATATATATATATATATATATATATTACAAGCATACACACATACGAACACCTCTCTCTCTCTCTCTCTCTCTCTCTCTCTCTCTCTCTATATATATATATATATATATATATATATATATATATATATATATATATATATAGATTTACATATCAGTGGCCTTATCGCCTACCGGGCAAGCTAGAACATCCAATTTCGGCCCCGGGCAATGTCGGTTACGCTCCATTAAAAATCATTTTTTGTTTGACTTTAGCAGTGAATTAGGTACCTGATAGTTCGACGACTTTGGTAATTGAAACAAGTAATTAAAAGAATGGGGCCAGCAACTTCATCCCCAAAGACTCGTTGAAACCCGTATGCCCTCCCACCACTATAGACAATACCTATTACTTTCTCTATATATATAAATAAACCAAACACATAAATATAGCATATACATTATTTATTATATATAAGTATACATATAGACGTATACACACAAACACCGCTCTCTCTCTCTCTCTCTCTCTCTCTCTCTCTCGCTCTATATATATATATATATATATATATATATATCATATATATATATATATATATATATATATGAGTATAATATATATATATATATATATATATATTATATACTTATATATATATATATATATATATATATATATATGATATGTATGTCTGTTATATATATATATATATATATATATATATATATATATATACAATATACAGAGAGAGAGAGAGAGAGAGATGAGAGACGAGAGAGAGAGAGAGAGAGAGAGAGGAGAGAGCCCTTTTCCCTATAGTGAGGGGAGGGGATAAGGTTTTAGGGAGGGCTTACGGGTTTCAACAAGTCGGGGTTTGGGGATGAAGTTGCTGGCCCCATTCTTTTAAGCACTTGTTTCAATTACCATAGTCGTCGAACTATCAGGTACCTAATTCACTGCTAAAGTCAAACGAAAAACGATTTTTAATGAAGCGTAACTGACATTGCCCAGGGGCGAAATTGGATGTTCTAGCATGCCCGGTAGGCGAATAAGGGCACTGATCTATCAATCTACATATATATATATATATATATATATATATATATATATATATATATATATATATATATATATATATTTGTAATATGTGTGTGTGTGCATGGCATGTGTTTGTGTATGTGTCGAATTCTTTCCAATTGTACACTACGTTCATTAAGCCCCGTACACACTATGCTTCATGATGCTCGCAGTGTTAGATGGATGCGTTGAAAAACGACTTTTTCAACACGAAGCTGCATCACCAACGTGTTGATGGGGCAGAGCCATTTCATTACGCAGCTCAGTGATGCACCAACATTCAGAGTGGGAGGATGTCCGCTCACCACCACCCGCCAAACCCTTTGAGTGGACTAGGACTAACACTATATTTTATTGAATTAATGAAGAAACATCCATCTGTTTGGAACATCAAATGAAAGCATTACAAGATGAGAAACATCAGGAGCACAAGCTTGGAAACCATAAAATTAGAGTTATCGAGTTTTGTAAACAATACATTGCGGAATGAAGACATTACTAAAAAGCTGCACACCCTGAAGACGCAATTCTTCAGGGAAATGTCTGCAATCAAAGCATCACAGAAGTCTGGAGCTGGCACGGAAGATCACTACACTCCGAAGTTATGGTGTTTTGATGAGCTGTGTTTCCTGTAATAAAAAAATATTTGTGTACTTTGTACCTATATTTGAACCTTACTTTCAATTAATCCTCCTTAAGGACATTACAGATGGCTTCACGGGTTTCGGGGATGATTAGGCCAAGGCTCTTTTTTGAAATCCTGGTTGACTATTGGAGGCTTGCATACGATCCTCCAGCTGCAAGAACGAGCTCCTGGTGATATGCTGCCTCGAAAGCTGGTGTCCTGCTTACAAATATATGGTTCAATTTTTTTCCAAGAATTTATAAAATGCTAGGATTGGCATTCTTGTGTAATTTTCAAAGTCTGTTGGATTTTCAACTTGTAGCTCCAAAAATATTTCATTGAAGCTTCCCTTCAGCGGTCGCCGAGAAAGCCATTGCTTACACAACAAAGTTCTACGCTTCTTCCTCAAAAGTTTCTTTTTTGCAGCACACAGAGCAACTACACCTAACAGTAGTCTCTCCTGGCAAAGTACATACATCATCGGCAGACATCCTGCCGTTGAAAGCTGAACTGCGAGAACAAGTGAGCAGTGTTGCAGTACAGTTTGGCCGCTATTAATTTTTTTCAACACCACTACTGCATCACGTACCTGATAAATGATGGCATAGTGTGTACCATGCTTTAGTCTCAAGTTTTGGATCTCCCACATGTTACTTTTTCCTCTCTGATATAAGCTTATATAATACTATGACTCACTGGGAGTCTTGAGAATATGGTCAGTAATTTAGATGACAAAAGAAGTTATAACTGGGTAAGCTGATATATAAAAACACTAACAAAAGTTAAATAACATACATACGACTATTGTTCACCTCACAGTTGCAAGTTGCAGACGTTTAAAAGACAAAAACTAACGATATCAGTATTTGAAAATAAAAGCAACATTAACACCAAAATTCAAAGTCAACTTTCACAAATGATTTTGTCTTATTTTCTCTATCCACACCTGACACGAGCAATTCCAACAACAAAGAAGTTTACCGGAAAACCTCACTTATCTTTCCTAGAACATTAAAGCCAAAAACAATTTAAGATGCAATCAACTTCCAAACTAATTTTAGTAGCAGCGAGTCACTTAACTTGTATCCCAAGCCAGAAACAAAAGGCACATACGTCATGGCAAAATGAAAAACCCTTAAATTACTGCTGCCTCCTCTGAGGTAAAAAGCAAGTAGCATCTCTCTCACTCTCTAACTACACACGTCTGAGGAGATAATTTCACTATTGTGATTACATTAGCAATGCAGTTCCGTTTAAAAGAAAAAGCTCAGTTTGTTCGGTAACGTCTTCATAAGAGCATTACTGCGGACAAGGAAAAACCATTAGAAATAAGGATTTGAAGCATCCTTGATAATGAGCAAATCAGCTTTAGACATACGTACTGACGTTTTGTCCAAGCTAAGATATAATTATTAAAGTAGTGTGTGAACTGAGATCTATTTACCAACATGGATTCGTAACTAAGACTTAGTTATTAAAGTGGACACCGAGCTAAGACCTGCTCATCAACGTGGAATCTTAGCTCACACATATGAGGAAAACAGTCGTACTATTTAAAAATTGTCATTTGCCTGGCAGTTTGAGTATGACCCTCTTCGAATCTGCCAATCATTATGGTTTACTCTAGATTTTAAAACAGAACGCCTACAATCAAAATTGTGAGGATGACTCCGACAATAATAAGATTCAAGTGGGAAACACATTATCAAGTCAAGATTCATTGTTACACCTTAACCAGGCGAACATGTCCCTTCGTAAAATAAAGGCATCAAATTCCTATATATTCTCGCAAAAGATTAAGGACTACAGCGTGAAATGTGACTGAAATTTAGATAACAAAATGAAGATAAAAAGGTTGGGAATGATAATCATTTTTGGATCTATGCGAATGCAGAAAGGATGGGGGAATTGAATGTTCTGCTCTTTTACCATTTTTCTTGTTGCATTTTATAATACAAATTTAATTTCATGTATTGCATAAAGGTAAGTAGAAAATTCGTGGAACTGTGTCTCTTCTCTTCCGGTGATTTTCTAAGTTATTATAATTTTGTTCACTGGAAAAATTTATAACAAAAACAAAATTGAAATAGTTCTGGGACCACGTTCACAATTTTGGTATATTCAGAATCATCAAACTTGTATTTTTTATCCAAGTAAAACATGAATTGTAACAAAGAAATGTATTCTGCTATTAAATTCACAATCACGCCAACAGCAATTACAGCCTCTGTGAAATTTTACCCCTCATGCCTGCCATGTGCTTTTACTTCCACAAATATCACCTCTCCACCATTGTCCCAAAGGTCTCGGTCTTCAAAGTCTTCTAGTATTCACAGGAGCTAGCTTACATTATCATGCACTATCCTAGTTAGGTGGCTCAAAAAAAAAAAAAAAAAAAAAAAAAAAAAACCTTTCCAAGCTTTCACCTCCCATCCATCATTTTAATCTGCACATGGAACCTCCATAATTTCCCTCGTTTTATAATTCATCATATCCCACTATCTGACTCTTAAACATTCTTCTTAACATCCTATTCTCAAATCGCTATTACCTATTAGATAAAGTTTCATCACCTTTCCAAGATTCTTCCCCGTAGCAATAATGACAGTACTAAATTTCTAAATTTTAGGTACTCATCGTGAACAAGGTCACATTTCTGGATTATGGATATAGTCTTAATTGACACAGGTGCTTGTAACCTGAGTTGGACCCCGAATTCAGGTACTAACAGTAAGGCCAGCTAGACCTGGTGCTCACCAAGGGGTTGGGGTGATAAGAGAAAAAGACAGTAATTCTGATATACAATAACTTACAGCTAGTATGGATTTTTTTCTAAAATATATTTCTTCAAATTCTCATCATTTATATGTGCTCCTTATATCGCTTCAAGACAACATAGACCCCCTTCTATACATGGAAGCAACAATTTCCAGTTATCCACTGTAGCCTGGCAAGTCAATCTCCCTCGAACATCTCTCCAGAAGTTTCCAACATTGCTTTTCGCTTTATATCTCACTGGTTTTCTAGCGTTCCAAGTACTGTTTTTGCCATGAACTTGTTCATGTCTCCCCACGATTCAGTTCTATAGTATTCTCTGGGGCAATTTGTTCTTTCTCCTAACTTTTGGTTTTTTCAGTTTTATGTGAAGGGCATATTCAGAGATAGTCGTACATCAGAAGATTTAAGGTAAATTTGTCATTACGAGGGAAATGACAAAAACTACTTCATAATGGGGGCATGTGCTAAAAGAAGAGTATTTGGATATTATATCCGGCAAGAAAAATCGAATATGGATGAAATAAGAAAGGTGAAGTATCTAGTGGACTGAGTGTCAACTTTTAACTTTCAAGAACTTTCCAAGATAATCTATATCTTTATTTAATGTAATCTCGGTTGCATGAAATTTTCAGATAAACAGAGACTGACTCCTGTGCAGTACATTTCAATAATACTTTGGACAAAAATTGTTAAAGAGACACCATTCTGACCTGCAATTGTAAACAGAACAAATCAATTTGAATTATCAATGATACCTAGAGAAGAAAAAGTATAAAGATGACAAAGCTTTTAAACTAACCAATTTTACCACTTTAAAAACATACTTAGGCACAAAAACTTCTATTACCCGGTGGTTATGAGACACTGATACAAAAAATTAACCAGACTTCTATTACAATGTTATTAATTAATACTATTCATACAGTCTGTAACAAAATACACTAATGCGACAGACTGAAGTT